>NC_041391.1:146197286-146282299 GCF_002162155.2 Triticum dicoccoides
ATCGATCGGCTTCAGTTAGCAGCAGTAGCGAAGGAATCGCTCGATCGGGTTCAGTTAACAGCCATCGATCGATCGCTCGGGTTCAGTAACGCGTAGCCTGCAGTGCAATCGCTCGGGTTCAGTTAGAGCCCAACGCCTCGCTCGGGTTCAGTTAGAGCCAATGCCTCGCACACACGCGCGTACGTGTACGAGAGAAACACGCATCGCTCGGCCCCCGACCTCCCACCGTAACCGTCAACTCCCCGAAATTTTCCTCACCTCGCTTCTACCATGGTTTTTTCCGTCATGGACGGCCCAAAGAATGTCATGCAGCTGCGTCTCCGGCCCGCCCAGGACGAAAAGCCCATTTTCTGTCATGAGTTTTTGTCATAGAAGTAGGAGCCCACCACATCTATGATGATACCGGGTTCTGTCACAATTAACATCATAGAAGTGTCATATGTATGACAGAAAAAAAAATCGTTCGGCCCAAAATGTCACGGATGTGTCTTTTTTTTGTAGTGTCTATAGCATTTCTGGTAGTATATGTGGATGACATATTGTCGATTAGAAACGATGTAGAATTTTTGGAAAGCATAAAGGGTTGTTTGAAAGGAGCTTTCAAAGGAAGACCTGGGTAAAGTTGCTTACATATTGGGCATGGAGATCTATAGAGATAGATCAAGACACCTGATAAGACTTTCATAAAGCACATACCTTGACAAAATTTTGGAGTTCAAAATGGACCAGTCAAAGAAGAAGTTCTTTCATGTATTTGTAAGGTGTGAAGTTGAGTAAGACTCAAAGCTCGACCACGGCAGAAGAAAGAGAAAGGATGAAAGTAGTCTCCTATGCTTCAGCCATAGACTCTATAATGTATGCCATGCTGTGTACCAGACCTGATGTGTGCCTTGTCATAAGTCTGGCAGGGGGTATAAGAGTGATCCAGCGATAGATCACTGGACAACGGTCAAAATTATCCTTAGGTGCCTAAAGAGGACTAAGGAAATGTTTCTCAGTTATGGAGGTGATAAAAAGTTCGTCGTAAATGGTTACGTCAATGCAAGCTTTGACACTGATCTGGATGACTCTGAGTCGCAAAACGGATACGTATAGTGGAGTGATATGTCTCCATCGTATCTATAATTTTTTATTATTCCATGCCAATATTATTCAACTTTCATATACTTTTGGCAACTTTTTATACTGTTTTTGGACTAACATATTGATCCAGTGCCCAGTGCCAGTTCCTGTTTGTTGCATGTTTTATGTTTCGCAGAAACCTCATATCAAACGGAGTCCAAACGGGATAAAAACGGACAGAGAATATTTTTGGAATATTTATGATTTTTGGGAAGAAAAACCAATGTGAGACAGTGCCCGAGGGGGGCACGAGGCAGGGGGTGCGCCCTGGCCCTTGTGGGCACCCCGTAAGGCGGTTGATGCTCTTCTCTTGCCGCAAGAAAGCTAATTTTCGGAGAAAAATCTGGGCGAAGGTTTCAATCCAATCGGAGTTACGGATCTCCGGATATATAAGAAACCGTGAAAGGGCAGAATCTGAGAACGCAGAAACAGAGAGAGACAGAGAGACAGATCCAATCTCGGAGGGGGTCTCGTCCCTCCCACGCTATGGAGACCATGGACCAGAGGGGAAACCCTTCTCCCATCTAGGGAGAAGGTCAAGGAAGAAGAAGAAGAAGGGGCGCTCTCTCCCCCTCGCTTCCGGTGGCGCCGGAACACCGCCGGAGGCCATCATCATCACCACGATATACACCAACACCTCCGCCATCTTCACCAACATCTCCATCACCTTCCCCCCATCTATATTCAACGGTCCACTCTCCCACAACCTGTTGTACCCTCTACTTGAACATGGTGCTTTATGCTTCATATTATTATCCAATGATGTGTTGCCATCCAATGATGTCTGAGTAGATTTTCGTTGTCCTATCGATAATTGGTGAATTTCTATGATTGGTTTAATTTGCTTGTGGTTATGTTGTTGTCCTATTGTGCCCTCTGTGTCATGCAAGCGTGAGGGATTCCCGTTGTAGGGTGTTGCAATATGTTCATGATTCACTTATAGTGGGTTGCTTGAGTGACAGAAGCATAAACCCGAGTAAGGGGGTTGTGACGTATGGAATAAAGGGGACTTGATGCTTTAATGCTATGGTTGGATTTTACCTTAATGATCTTTAGTAGTTGTGGATGCTTACTAGAGTTCCAATCATAAGTGCATATGATCCAAGAAGAGAAAGTATGTTAGCTTATGCCTCTCCCACATAAAACTTGCTATCGGTCTAGTAAAGTAGTCAATTTCTTAGGGACAATTTCACAACTCCTACCACCACTTTTCCACACTCGCTATATTTACTTTATTGCATCTTTATCTAAACAGCCCTACTTTATTATTTACACGCTCTTTATTATCTTGCAAGTCTATCCAACACACCTACAAAGTACTTCTAGTTTCATACTTGTTCTAGGTAAAGCGAACGTCAAGCGTGCGTAGAGTTGTATCGGTGGTCGACAGAACTTGAGGGAATATTTGTTCTACCTTTAGCTCCTCATTGGGTTCGACAATCTTACTTATCGAAAGAGGATACAATTGATCCCCTATACTTGTGGGTTATCAAGACCTTTTTCTGGCGCTGTTGCCGAGGAGTCATAGCGTGGGGTGAATATTCTCATGTGTGCTTGTTTGCTTTATCACTAAGTAATTTTTATTTGTTGTTCTTAGTTGTTTTCTATCTTTAGTTATGGATATGGAACATGAAATACCAAAAAAAATTAGGTGTACTTGCTACTCATGGAGATGGGGAACCTCCTAAAACCTTCGATGCTGGTTATGTGAAAAATATTATGTACTACTTTGATAATCCTGAGAAAAACCCATTCAATTATGTTATTGGAGACACGTTGGATCAACGTGAATACTTTAGGGATTATCGCTTGACACAAAAGGGAAAACTATTATGGGATCAAATTCATATGTTGCATTGGTATGCTCGGGAACTATGATTGAGATATGATTATACTTGTTGCTCTAGGATGAAGGATCCACACCTTTCCTTTTCATGCAAATTTAATGATAATGAAACCTTAGCTTATTATGCTAACGGTATATATGATTACTATGATGTGGAACAAATAGAAGAATTTGTCGCTTTTATGGGTGCTTATGAAATTGAATCTTTGTTTAAAACGTGTGAAAATCTTGATGATGCTGTGTACAGACCTGAAAATTTTGCTATACTTAAATATTGCTATGAAAATTATGAATATAATGCCGATATTGATGCATTTATTGAGAAAGTCTCCGCTGTCCAAGAAGAGACTAATATTTTGTAGGAGTCTATGGAGGAAGAAATTGATGAAACTGTGAGCTCATTGGATGTAAAGATGATGAGGAGAGCGAAGAACAAAAGAAGGAAGAGCGGATTAGCTACCTGTGCCCACCTTCTAATGAGAGTAACTCTTCAACTCATACATTGTTTAATTTCCCTTCGTGCTTACCGAAGGATGATTGATATGATGATTGTTATGATCTCGTTGATTCTCTTGAAATATCCCTTTTTGATGATGCTTGTGGCCAAGATGCCAATATAAATTATGCTTGTGGAGATGAACTTGCTATAGTTCCTTATGTTAAACATGAAATTGTTGCTACTGCACCCACGCATGATAGTCCTATTATCTTTTTGAATTCTCCAATCTACACTATATCGGAGAAGTTTGTGCTTATTAAGGATATATTGATGGGTTGCCTTTTACCATTGCACATGATAAATTTTATGAATGTGATATGCATGTGCTTGCTGATCCTACTTGCAATTATTATGAGAGAGGAACTATATCTCCACCTCTCTATGTTTCCAACACGATACAATTGCAAGAAATTGCTTATACTATGCATTGGCCTTTACTTGGTGTGCATGAATTGTTCTTTTATGACATGCCGATGCATAGGAAGAGAGTTAGACTTCGTTGTTGCATGATATATGTTACTTTGTGCTCACTACTAAATCACAAATCATTGTTAATTAAAATTGGCTTTGATATACCTTGGGATCCGGGTGGATCCATTACTTGAGCACTTTATGCCTACCTTAATGGCTTTAAAGAAAGCTCTACCAGGGAGACAACCCGAAAGTTTTAGAGAGTCATTTATTTCTGTTGAGTGCTTTCATATATTTTAAAAACAAATAAAATAAAGAGGGGAACCCAAAACTTTTCAAAAAGAAAAGTGAAAGTGAGATAAACAACCATTGTTGAAGTGGGAGAGCTCCTTGAACTTTGTTCATGCTCACGGAAACTTTGTGAATCCTGATTAACTTTTCAACAAAAATAATTATCCCATTGTACAATTCCATTGTATTATAAAAATAATGTGCGAAGGTTTGCCTTTAGGATGTTTACAATGCTTGTTGGTTTGTACGGTGCAGGACAGAAACTTTGGCTGTAGTACGCGATTTTACATTTTTTACTGGAACGTCAAACGGATCTGAAACTTATTGCAATGTCTTTCTGTACAAATTATTTATTTTTCCTAATTTTGGTAGAATTTCTGGGTACCAGAAGTATGGTGAATGTTCATATTGCTACAGACTGTTCTGTTTTTGACAGATTCTGTTTTTGATGCATAGTTTACTTGTTTTAATGAAACTATCAATTTCTATCAGTGGATTAAGCCATGGAAAAGTTATATTACAGTATACACAATGCAAAAACAAAATATGAATTGGTTTGCAATAGTACCTAGAGTAGTGATTTGCTTTATTATACTAACGGATCTTACAGAGTTTTCTGTTGAAGTTTTGTGTGGATGAAGTGTTTGATCGAGGAGGTCTCGATATGAGGAAAAGGAGAAGATGCAAGAGCTCAAGCTTGAAGATGCCCAATGTTGGGGAACGTAGTAATTTCAAAAAAAATCCTACACAGACGCAAGATCATGGTGATGCATAGCAACGAGAGGGGAGAGTGTTGTCCACATACCCTCGTAGACCGAAAGGGGAAGCGTAAGAACAACGCGGTTGATGTAGTCGTACGTCTTCACGGCCCGACCGATCAAGCACCGAAACTAGGCACCTCCGAGTTCTAGCACACGTTCAGCTCGATGACATCCCTCGAACTCCGATCCAGCCGAGTGTCGAGGGAGAGTTTCGTCAGCACGACGGCGTGGTGACGATCTTGATGTTCTACCGTCGCAGGGCTTCGCCTAAGCACCGCTACAATATTATCGAGGAGGACTATGGTGGAGGGGGGCACCGCACACGGCTAAGAGATCAAGAGATCAATTGTTGTGTCTCTAGAGGTGCCCCCATGCCCCCGTATATAAAGGAGCAAGGGGGGAGGGGGCGGCCGGCCTAGGAGGGGGCGCGCCATGGGGAGTCCTAATCCCACCGGGAGTAGGACTCCCTCCTTCCTTGTTGGACAAGGAGAGGGGAAGGAAAGGGAGCGGAGGAGAAGGAAAGAGGTGGGTCGGGACCCCTTGCCCTAAACCAATTCGGTTTGGGCCTTGGGGGGTACGCCCCAAATTCCCCTTGCTGCTCTCTATTTCCACTAAGGCCCATTAAGCACCCGGGGGGGTCCGGTAACCTCCCAGTACTCCGGTAAAATCCCGATTTCACCCGGAACACTTCCGATATCCAAATATAGGCTTCCAATATATTAATCTTCATGTCTCGACCATTTCGAGATTCCTCGTCATGTCTGTAATCACATCCGGGACTCCGAACAACCTTCGGTACAACAAAACTCATAATATAACTGTCATCGAAACCTTAAGCATGCGGACCCTACGGGTTCGAGAACTGTGTAGACATGACTGAGAACCGTTTCTGATCAATAACCGATAGCGGAACCTGGATGCTCATATTGGCTCCTACATATTCTACTAAGATCTTTTATCGGTCAAGCCGCATAACAACATATGTTGTTCCCTTTGTCATCGGTATGTTACTTGCCCGAGATTCGATCGTCGGTATCCCAATACCTAGTTCAATCTCATTACCGGCAAGTCTCTTTACTCTTTACATAATGCATCATTCCGTAACTAACTCTTTAGCTACATTGCTTGCAAGGCTTGTAGTGATGTGCATTACCGAGAGGGCCCAGAGATACCTCTCCGACAATCGGAGTGACAAAACCTAGTCTCGAAATACGCCAACTCAACATGTACCTTTGGAGACACCTGTAGAGCTCCTTTATAATCACCCAGTTACGTTGTGACGTTTGATAGCACACAAAGTGTTCCTCCGGTAAACGGGAGTTGCATAATCTCATAGTTGTAGGAACTTGTATAAGTCATGAAGAAAGCAATAGCAACATACTAAACGATCAAGTGCTAAGCTAACGGAATGGGCCAAGTCAATCACATTATTCTCCTAATGATGTGATCCCGTTAATCAAATGACAACACATGTCTATGGTTAGGAAACATAACCATCTTTGATTAATGAGCTAGTCAAGTAGAGGCATACTAGTGACATTAAGTTTGTCTATGTATTCACACATGTATCATGTTTCCGGTTAATACAATTCTAGCATGAATAATAAACATTTGTCATGATATGAGGAAATAAATAATAACTTTATTATTGCCTCTAGGGCATATTTCCTTCAGTCTCCCACTTGCACTAGAGTCAATAATCTAGATTACATAGTAATGATTCTAACACCCATGGAGTCTTGGTGTTGATCATGTTTTGCTCGTGGAAGAGGCTTAGTCAACGGGTCTGCAACATTCAGATCCGTATGTATCTTGCAAATCTCTATGTCTCCCACCTGGACTTGGTCCCGGATGGAATTGAAGCATCTCTTGATGTGCTTGGTCCTCTTGTGAAATCTGGATTCCTTTGCCAAGGCAATTGCACCAGTATTGTCACAGAAGATCTTCATTGGTCCCGATGCACTAGGTATGACACCTAGATCAGAAATGAACTCCTTCATCCAGACTCCTTCATTTGCTGCTTCCGAAGCAGCTATGTACTCCGCTTCGCATGTACATCCCGCCATGATGCTTTGTTTAGAACTGCACCAACTGACAACTCCACCGTTCAATATAAACACGTATCCGGTTTGCGATATAGAATCGTCCGGATCAGTGTCAAAGCTTGCATCGACGTAACCATTTACGACTAGTTCTTTGTCACCTCCATAAACGAGAAACATATCCTTAGTCCTTTTCAAGTATTTCAGGATATTCTTGACCGATGTCCAGTGATCCACTCCTGGATTACTTTGGTACCTCCCTGCTAAACTTATTGCTAAGCATACGTCAGGTCTGGTACACAGCATTGCATACATGATAGAGCCTATGGCTGAAGCATAGGGAACATCTTTCATTTTCTCTCTATCTTCTGCTGTGGTTGGGCATTGAGTCTGACTCAACTTCACACCTTGTAATACAGGTAAGAACCCTTTCTTTGCCTGATCCATTTTCAACTTTTTCAAAAACTTTATCAAGGTATGTGCTTTGTGAAAGTCCAATTAAGCGTCTTGATCTATCTCTATAGATCTTGATGCCCAATATGTAAGCAGCTTCACCGAGGTCTTTCATCGAAAAACTTTTATTCAAGTATTCCTTTATGCTATCCAGAAATTCTATATCATTTCCAATCAACAATATGTCGTCTACATATAATATCAGAAATGCTACAGAGCTCCCACTCACTTTCTTGTAAATACAGGCTTCTCCAAAACTCTGTATAAAATCATATGCTTTGATCACACTATCAAAGCGTTTATTCCAACTCTGAGAAGCTTGCACCAGTCCAAAAAAGGATCGTTGGAGCTTGCACACTTTGTTAGCACCTTTTGGATCGACAAAACCTTCCAGTTGCATCATATACAACTCTTCTTCCAGAAATCCATTCAGGAATGCAGTTTTGACATCCATTTGCCATATTTCATAATAATAAAATGCGGCAATTGCTAACATGATTCGGACAGACTTAAGCATCGCTACGGGTGAGAAAGTCTCATCGTAGTCAACCCCTTGAACTTGTCGAAAACCTTTCGCAACAAGTCGAGCTTTGTAGACAGTTACATTACCATCAGCGTCAGTCTTCTTCTTGAAGATCCATTTATTCTCGATGGCTTGCCGATCATCGGGCAAGTCAACCAAAGTCCATACTTTGTTCTCATACATGGATCCCATCTCAGATTTCATGGCCTCAAGCCATTTTGCGGAATTTGGGCTCATCATCGCTTCCTCATAGTTCGTAGCTTCGCCATGGTCAAGTAACATGACTTCCAGAATAGGATTGCCGTACCACTCTGGTGTGGATCTTACTCTGGTTGACCTACGAGGTTCGATAGTAACTTGATCTGAAGTTTCATGATCAATATCATTAGCTTCCTCACTGATTGGTGTAGTCGTCATAGGAACCGGTTCATGTGGTGAACTATTTTCCAATAAGGGAGCAGGTACAGTTACCTCATCAAGTTCTACTTTCCTCCCGCTCACTTCTTTCGAGAGAAACTCCTTTTCTAGAAAGGATCCGAATTTAGCAACAAAAGGCTTGCCCTCAGATCTATGATAGAAGGTGTACACAATAGTCTCTTTTGGGTATCCTATGAAGACATATTTCTCCGATTTGGGTTCAAGCTTATCTGGTTGAAGTTTCTTCACATAAGCATCGCAGCCCCAAACTTTAAGAAACGACAACTTTGGTTTCTTGCCAAACCACGGTTCATAAGGCGTTGTCTCAACGGATTTTGATGGTGCCCTAGTTAACGTGAATGCTGTTGTCTCTAAAGCATAACCCCAAAATGATAGCGGTAAATCAGTAAGAGACATCATAGATCGCACCATATCTAGTAAAGTACGATTACGACGTTCGGACACACCATTTCGTTGTGGTGTTCCGGGTGGCGTGAGTTGCGAAACTATTCCGCATTGCTTCAAATGTAAACCAAACTCGTAACTCAAATATTCTCCTCCACGATCAGATCGTAGAAACTTTATTTTCTTGTTACGATGATTTTCCACTTCACTCTGAAATTCTTTGAACTTTTCAAATGTTTCAGACTTGTGTTTCATCAAGTAGATATACCCATATCTGCTCAAATCATCTGTGAAGGTTAGAAAATAACGATACCCGCCGCGAGCCTCCATATTCATTGGACCACATACATCAGTATGTATGATTTCCAACAAATCAGTTGCTCGCTCCATAGTTCCGAAGAACGGCATTTTAGTCATATTGCCCATGAGGTACGGTTCGCAAGTACCAACTGATTCATACTCAAGTGATTCCAGAAGTCCATCAGTATGGAGTTTCTTCATGCGCTTTATACCAATATGACCCAAACGGCAGTGCCACAAATAAGTTGCACTATCATTATCAACTCTGCATCTTTTGGCTTCAACATTGTGAATATGTGTATCACCACTATCGAGATTTAATAAAAATAGACCACTCTTCAAGGGTGCATGACCATAAAAGAAATTACTCATATAAATAGAACAACCATTATTCTCTGATTTAAATGAATAACCGTCTCGCATCAAACAAGATCCAGATATAATGTTCATGCTCAACGCTGGCACCAAATAACAATTATTCAGGTCTAAAACTAATCCCGATGGTAGATGTAGAGGTAGCGTGCCGACCGCGATCACATCGACTTTGGAACCATTTCCCACGCGCATCGTCACCTCGCCCTTAGCCAATCTTTGCTTAATCCGTAGTCCCTGTTTTGAGTTGCAAATATTAGCAACAGAACCAGTATCAAATACCCAGGTGCTACTGCGAGCATTAATAAGGTACACATCAATAACATGTATATCACATATACCTTTGTTCACCTTGCCATCCTTCTTATCCGCCAAATACTTGGGGCATTTCCGCTTCCAGTGACCAGTCTGCTTGCAGTAGAAGCACTAAGTCTCAGGCTTAGGTCCAGATTTGGGTTTCTTCTCTTGAGCAGCAACTTGTTTGCTGTTCTTCTTGAAGTTCTCCTTCTTCTTCCCTTTACCCTTTTTCTTGAAACTGGTGGTCTTATTGACCATCAACACTTGATGCTCCTTCTTGATTTCTACCTCCGCAGCCTTTAGCATTGCGAAGAGCTCGGGAATAGTCTTGTCCATCCCTTGCATATTATAGTTCATCACGAAGCTCTTGTAGCTTGGTGGCAGTGATTGAAAAATTCTGTCAATGACACTATCATCAGGAAGATTAACTCCCAGTTGAATCAAGTGATTATTATACCCAGACATTTTGAGTATATGTTCACTGACAGAACTATTCTCCTCCATCTTGCAACTATATAACTTATTGGAGACTTCATATCTCTCAATCCGGGCATTTGCTTGAAATATTAACTTCAACTCCTGGAACATATCATATGCTCCATGACGTTCTAAACGTCGTTGAAGTCCCGGTTCTAAGACGTAGAGCATGGCACACTGAACTACCGAGTAGTCATGAGCTTTGCTCTGCCAGACGTTCTTAACGTCGTCAGTTGCATCTGCAGCAGGCCTGGCACCCAGCGGTGCTTCCAGGACGTAATTCTTCTGTGCAGCAATGAGGATAATCCTCAAGTTACGGACCCAGTCCATGTAATTGCTACCATCATCTTTCAACTTAGCTTTCTCAAGGAACGCATTAAAATTCAACAGAACAACAGCACGAGCCATCTATCTGCAACAAACATAGACAAGCAAAATACTATCAGGTACTAAGTTCATGATAAATTTAAGTTCAATTAATCATATTACTAAAGAACTCCCATTTAGACAGACATCTCTCTAGTCATCTAAGTGATCACGTGATCCAAATCAACTAAACCATGTCCGATCATCACGTGAGATGCAGTAGTTTTCAATGGTGAATATCACTATGTTGATCATATCTACTATATGATTCACGTTCGACCTTTCGGTCTCCGTGTTCCGAGGCCATATATGTATATGCTAGGCTCGTCAAGTTTAACCTGAGTATTCCGCGTGTGCAACTGTTTTGCACCCATTGTATTTGAACGTAGAGCCTATCACACCCAATCATCACGTGGTGTCTCAGCACGAAGAACTTTCGCAATGGTGCATACTCAGGGAGAACACTTCTTCATAATTAGTGAGAGATCATCTTAAAATGCTACCGTCAATCAAAGCAAGATAAGATGCATAAAGGATAAATATCACATGCAATCAATATAAGTGATATGATATGGCATCATCATCTTGTGCTTGTGATCTCCATCTCCGAAGCACCGTCGTGATCACCATCATCACCGGCGCGACACCTTGATCTCCATCGTAGCATCGTTGTCATTTCACCATCTATTGCTTCTATGACTATCGCTACCGCTTAGTGATAAAGTAAAGCAATTACAGGGCGCTTGCATTTCATACAATAAAGCGACAACCATATGGCTCCTGCCAGTTGCGATAACTCGGTTACAAAACATGATCATCTCATACAATAAAATATAGCATCATGTCTTGACCATATCACATCACAACATGCCCTGCAAAAACAAGTTAGACGTCCTCTACTTTGTTGTTGCAAATTTTACGTGGCTGCTACAGGCTGAGCAAGAACCGTTCTTATCTACGCATCAAAACCACAATGATAGTTTGTCAAGTTAGTGTTGTTTTAACCTTCGCAAGGACCGGGCGTAGCCACACTCGGGTCAACTAAAGTTGGAGAAACAGACACCCGTCAGCCACCTGTGTGCAAAGCACGTCGGTAGAACTAGTCTTGCGTAAGCATACGCGTAATGTCGGTCCGGGCCGCTTCATCCAACAATACCGCCGAACCAAAGTATGACATGCTGGTAAGCAGTATGACTTGTATCGCCCACAACTCACTTGTGTTCTACTCGTGCATATAACATCTACGCATAAAACCAGGCTCGGATGCCACTGTTGGGGAACGTAGTAATTTCAAAAAAAATCCTACGCACACGCAAGATCATGGTGATGCATAGCAACGAGAGGGGAGAATGTTGTCCATGTACCCTCGTAAACCAAAAGCGGAAGCGTTAGAACAACGCGGTTGATGTAGTCGTACGTCTTCACGGCCCGACCGATCAAGCACCGAAACTACGGCACCTTCGAGTTCTAGCACACGTTCAGCTCGATGACGTCCCTCGAACTCTGATCCAGCCGAGTGTCGAGGGAGAGTTCCATCAGCACGACGGCATGGTGACGGTCTTGATGTTCTACCGTCGCAGGGCTTCGCCTAAGCACCGCTACAATATTATCGAGGAGGACTATGGTGGAGGGGGGCACTGCACACGGCTAAGAGATCAAGAGATCAATTGTTGTGTCTTTAGAGGTGCCCCCCTGCCCCCGTATATAAAGGAGCAAGGGGGAAGGGGGCGGCCGGCCTAGGAGGGGGCGTGCCATGGGGAGTCCTACTCCCACCGGAAGTATGACCCCCTCCTTCCTTGTTGGACTAGGAGAGGGGAAGGAAAGGGAGAGGAGGAGAAGGAAATAGGGGGGCCGGCCCCCCTTGCCCTAAACCAATTCGGTTTGGGCCTTGGGGGGCGCGCCCCACACTCCCCTTGCTGCCCTCTATTTCCACTAAGGCCCATGTAGGCCCATTAAGCTCCCGGGGGGTTCCGGTAACCTCCCGGTACTCCGGTAAAATCCCGATTTCACCCGGAACACTTCCGATATCCAAATATAGGCTTCCAATATATTAATCTTCATGTCTCGACCATTTCGAGATTCCTCGTCATGTCCGTAATCACATCCAGGACTCCGAACAACCTTCGGTACATCAAAACTCATAAACTCATAATATAACTGTCATCGAAACCTTAAGCGTGCGGACCCTATGGGTTCGAGAACTATGTAGACATGACCGAGAACCGTTTCCAGTCAATAACCAATAGCGGAACCTGGATGCTCATATTGGCTCCTACATATTCTACGAAGATCTTTTATCGGTCAAACCTCATAACAACATGCGTTGTTCCCTTTGTCATCGGTATGTTACTTGCCCGAGATTCGATCATCGGTATCCCAATACCTAGTTCAATCTTGTTACCGGCAAGTCTCTTTACTCGTTACGTAATGCATCATTCCGTAACTAACACTTTAGCTACATTGCTTGCAAGGCTTGTAGTGATGTGCATTACCGAGAGGGCCCATAGATACCTCTCTGACAATCAGAGTGACAAAACCTAATCTCGAAATACGCCAACTCAACATGTACCTTTGGAGACACCTGTAGAGCTCCTTTATAATCACGCAGTTACGTTGTGACGTTTGGTAGCACACAAAGTGTTCCTCTGGTAAACGGGAGTTGCATAATCTCATAGTTGTACGAAGTTGTATAAGTCATGAAGAAAGCAATAGCAACATACTAAACGATCAAGTGCTAAGCTAACGGAATGGGCCAAGTCAATCACATTATTCTCCTAATGATGTGATCCCGTTAATCAAATGACAACACATGTCTATGGTTAGGAAACATAACCATCTTTGATTAATGAGCTACTCAAGTAGAGGCATACTAGTGACATTAAGTTTGTCTATGTATTCACACATGTATCATGTTTCCGCTTAATACAATTCTAACATGAATAATAAACATTTATCATGATATTTGGAAATAAATAATAACTTTATTATTGCCTCTAGGGCATATTTCCTTCACCCAAGGCACCCAAGTAAATATTCAAGGAGACTCAAGTGTCTAAGCTTGGGGATGCCCCGGAAGGCATCCCCTCTTTCTTCAACAAGTGTCGATATGTTTTCGGATTCGTTTCGTTCATGCGATATGTGCAAGTCTTGGAGCGTCTTTTGCATTTAGTTTTCACTTTTCTTTTATGCACCATGCTGGTATGAGATAGTCCATGGTTGATTTATAGAATGCTCATTGCACTTCACTTAAATCTTTTGAGTATGGCTTTATAGAATGCTTCATGTGCTTCACTTATATCATTTGAAGTTTGGATTGCCTGTTTCTCTTCACATAGAAAATCGCCATTTGTAGAATGCATTTTTTCTTCACTTATATTTGTTAGAGCGTGGGCATATCTTTTGCAGAAAGAATTAAACTCTCTTGCTTCACTTATATCTACTAGTAAAAATGTCCGTGTGTTGCAACGGGAGAAAAAAAATCAGCTTCCCTAGTACAACGGCTCAAGACCACATGATGCTGCATCACTCACATGCTCTCTATCGCTACCTATCTATCTATTTATCTCATTCAGACATTTCACGAATTATCGGGCGTTTTATCGACAATAACAAAATGTGCACGCATGAAGTGGTACTCTCTCAGTTATAAAAATATGGAACTGCTGACCTTGATGCATTGGATTTGCATTAATTGCGATCTCTTTTTACCAAGGAGACATGTGCATCCCTTCAGACATCACATTTCTTGCTAAATGAACTCTGTGCAAAACACAAACAATTCAAAGAGTATTTATTGGCATGAAAAAAATCCCAGATCATTTTAATTGAGGAACAACATTCATCAGCCGAGCTAATCAGGCATGCAAAGCCAACAGCAACCATAGCATTTTATTGCAACTAAATATAAAATAAATTGCCCCTGAGCTCACAGTTGCATCGGCAGAAATTTTTATGGCACAAGGAATACATTAAAAATCTGATAATCACAGGATCGTCATTGATTCAGTTCAGAATTCCAAGTCAACTCTCATTTTCCTACAGTTCTAAATTATTGCTGGCATCGTACGGTTTGAGGTCATAAATTACATGAAATAAAAATAATTTCTTTTCTCACACTCCACAATAGATCCTTGGTTTTTTTGAACAAAAATCACAAATGACAGACACTCCTAACTCTACAACCTTTTAGGATCTCTTTTTCAGTTTCCTTCCACTGAAGACACACCCTAACCTCAGTATTGTCAGACAAAACACATATTCTGCTAAGTTATCCAATACCTCTTAGTCTACCGTGTGCTCTCAAATTTGGTTTCATTGCAGACTCTTCGGACTCCGCGGGGCGCTATCCCTACTGCAATCGTCATCCAGCCCACCGCCACTGTAATACGCAACCACGAATGATTCCCACTGCCCCATTGCCCCCTCTGTCCAATCTTGCTTCTCTTGTTTAGATCAGTCCCGCACCCCGCTCGTGTACACATTAATGTGCGTGTGCGATGGCCAGTGCAACATCTCTCTACATTGGCATCATAACAATGTTATGCTTTACCCGGTGCTCCATTGTATACCACCCATTATCTGATGTCCGTAGCAGCCTTATCATCGCAGGACACTCACAGCGGCACAACCTTGTATTCTCACGCAAAGCCTCCCCCTGCTCCAACGGATGTTTTATCATCAGACCAGACCCTCCATCCAGCACAAATGTGAAGGAGAACTGAATTTTTAATTGATATACATACTGAGCAACCACAAACAGTCTCTTGCATGGTCTTCCGCTTGTCGGGATTCAATCGGCTCTTCCCATGCCTGATACTAAACCCATTTTCCCACTAATACAGGTTGTAAAAGACGTATGCCTCTGTCAGCGAGGCAAATGTGGTGCCCAACTCCAGCTTGACGATCTCTTCTACATGCCTCTGTGAAAGCCCTTATGGACTTCTCAAGAGTACCCATACTAACGGGGCATAGGGTTCGCTCTGTAGGATTCGCTCCCACAAGAACTCTGTGATAAAGCAAAAGCCAAATCAGCGACCTGTCGTTCAAGGCGAAACACTTGAGACACAACAAAATTACCAATACAACGCAAAATGATTAAAAAAGATAAGACAAAAAAACCACACGAAAGGCCGTGAGGGCTTTCAGAAAAACACACAGGCCAGAGCACTGTTTTTCTTTCCTGAAATTACCCCAAATGGCGCCTGTCCCCCGTTTTTTGGCGACCGCATTCCTGAACTACGGTGCAATTTTATTCACTGAGCGATGCAAAACAGACCCCATCCTCCCACCATAAATCATGAACTCATCACCCACCCTCTGTACACGGATTTAGGTACCAATTTTTTCACTACCCCTACAAAATCTTATGCGCGTGATCTACAGCTCGTTTTTGCATCCAACACTGCATCAAAAATAACTCTAAATGTACTCCCTCCGTTCCTTTATATAAGGTGTATTTGTTTTTTGAAAAGTCAAACGAGTGCAAGTTTGACTGAGTTTTTAGAAAAATATATCAACATTCACTATACAAAACTTATATCATTTGATCCATCATGAAAAGTAGTTTCATATTTTATCTACTAGGTTTTGTAACTGTTGTTATTTTATTCTATAATCTTGGTCAAACATTCAAATGGTTGACTTGCACGGAAACCAATACACCTTATATTCTGGAACGGAGGGAGTATGACGGAAAAATCAAACACACAACTTAAGTCCATGGACGCGCAAAATCTGAGGCGCAGCAACGCAAAATCTTTTTGCAACTCTCGCAGTGACCTGGCAGAACAGCCTAACCTCTTTCAGCAACATAACTACATGCATTTTTTCAGTACAGAACATTGATTCACAATAGCGCCTCTATCAGAAAATTACTTTCACCACAGCACCCTACCCCACCACACGCCAACACTACATCAAAATGAATGCCTAAGTCCATTTTCTAACCCTCGTCACAACTCACCAGAAAATTAGCACAAATATTCACAACACGGAATTCAGACACGCATACCTCTCGATCCACCCTGGTCCCTGGTGACTGCGGATTTGGCTTCATAGCTGACTCACCAGACTTCGCCGGGCCGATGTCCCTAATGTCCTCGTCACCGGGATCACCACAACTGTATTGAGCAGACATCGACGAATCACGCAGCCCAGCCTAACATCGGAAAGGATATCTTGAAAAGCAAGTGCTTGGCTAACAACACACATGAGAAAAATGGTGAGCAGAGTATGCATTGCTTAATGCCCCAAAAATCTGTTTAAACAAGACTGCCATGCAAGCTATACATCTAAATAAACGGGGGCTTAATATATACTTATACTAATCTAGGGGATAAAATGAAGTGAAGGTATCCTTTCAGTAATCTTTCCAAGCAAAATCTCTTCATAGCTTTACGCCAGATTGGTTGAGCGACCTCAAGAAGTCTAAAAACTTGACAAGACCAGAAGACTAACAATGATAATCTGAACCACTGAGCAAAGCTTATACGCCAGATCGCTCAATCCTGCTGCTGTCTAATTAAGTAGTTAATTGCATTGAAGATTCAGATACAATAAGCAGATACGCAAGATGCATCACTATTATGTGTGTAAATAAGTTAAATGCGTACATGTTAGAATTGCAAGATAATGATGTTGTTCATACCAAATAGTATCCCATTGCTACGCATGTGTCTATGCAAGATGGATCATACATGAAGATAGAAAAATCTTGGTAGTTCGTTCAATGCATAAAGGCCTTAAGCTGGTTCCTTACAGTAAAGAAAACAACATTAATGGTCTTGGAAATAATATATGAAGGTACTGTTTCGTTCAGTCTTCTGCTTGCCTGATGGATTAATTCCTGGTCGATGGGATCTATGCTCTTACCATTATTTAAAAAAAGATAATGCCTATGCTCTTAGAATTACTTGACATCACCAAGTTCTCTTTCAGATTGCCCCATGAACCGAGTCTGAACTTTGTAACTCTAATTCCTCTAATTAAAGTGTTTCAAGTACTGCATAACCTGTCAGCACAAATACATCAACAATTCTGCAGTAGATAATCGTGTCTTCAAATAGTAGCACGTATCATCAGCTCATCTCATGTTATCTAAATCTACATGGACAAATGAAATAATGATAGATCGGTGAAAGACAATGAAAGAAATAAAAACAATCTTCAGGCTCTGTAGTGATTGTTCCTATTCTCCGTAGGTTACATACATATAAAGATGTGCAGCAGATGGGTGTGTTGCGGATAACCGTGACGGTCGTTCAGAATAGTGGCTGCGGGGCCGACCACAAGAGACAATGAGCGGCCCTAGATCACTCAAAATCATAACGACGTTTTATCGCAGCATTAGCAGCCAGATCCCCAAATCACCCCAGTGCCCATCCAGCTCAATCCACATACAGTGGCAGGAGCTCGTCAGCCCCAGCACCTTCAGGCTTCAGCCCTCCACAACCAAGTCGCCGCCCACCTCCACCCAGACTTGACCGAAAGGAAGGAGGGACGAACCTAGGGCTGCCGGAGACGTGCCGTTGAAGCCATGTCCGAAACCCTAGCCACGGAGGTGGGGTTGCGAGCGGGTGGTAGAGGCTGGGAACAGAGAATCTAGCCGGAGGGGAGGGAGGCGGGGACCGTGGGGAGCTCGGGGGCGTTCTGCGCAGCGCCGGAGCTCGCCGGAAGCGTGCGGCGTGGGTGGTGGCGGCGGCGAGGCATGGGCGAGAGGAGAGGAGGCGAATTCGTGCACCGTGTGTGGTCCTGTTTTTTTTCTTTACGAATTTGCTCGTACCGAGGGTTGAATACCCCAAACTACAAGTTCTTTTTTGCAAGAACGAAACGTTTTCTCATATTAGCAACTTAAAAGGGGACTGCGGGTTGAATATCAGAAACCACGGGGACTTTTTTGCAAACCGGCCGGTGACGTACGACCAGAAGCAATACGCGCTTTATTAGTAGAGAAGAAGAACTAGTACAAATGCCCGTGCGTTGCACTGGGCGAAAAAAGGCAGAATCTTCTTCCTGCGCCATTATGCACCATTTTATATCAAATTGTAATAAAAATCAATGATAATGTTAAACATTAAAAATTCCTTTGTTCATATAGAAGGTAATGTTTACATAAAAATTGGAATAATTTTTGAAATATTAGTTAACATTTTTGTGAAATGTGAACATTTCTCTGGAAAAGACCATTTTTTGAACATATGTTATTCTTGCAATTGGATCCGACCCTGTTGGCCACACTTTAACTCGTTAGTTTTATCCGTGCAAGAACACCCCCGTATACTGGGCCATGAGCCGAAGAAGTGGGCCTTCCAATTGAATTTTTATACTTCCTCGTGAGTAGCATTTTTTGAGGTGTAATAGCATTTTTCTGTCTAATTTTTAAAAAAATGCTTTGTTTTTCAATATATATATTTCCGCAACTGTTTTTGCACAACCTGCTTCATGTGATATTTAACAGTGCACGTGCGATGCATGTTTAACAATACGAAATAATATTCTTTGTGGGATATTTAAGTGATGCGTTCATAGTTGGAACGTGAGCAAGGGTTATGTGGGTGTCAGGTTTGACAAAGTAGTGTTTAAAAAAGGTTTGGCAAAGTAGGGAGGTGATATATCCCAGTCTGGTATAACTGTCAGGAAAAATAAGAAACAATTAAAAAAAGAACTTAATATTAATAGACACGTCAATATCAATAGATACATCAACCATAGAGTTATGAATTCACATTTCCGATGATACATTTCCATAGAATGTACATATATACATGAAACAAAGATCAACAAAAAACAGAGGTGCAGCATCTTAAAAATACAAGTCCTCATCATCGTCGCCATGTGCTGCAACTAATAATAGTAAAAAAAATACACCCCCTGTTGTTCTCTAGGAAGTTGAAACAGCAACTTACTAATACCAATTCGGCAACTACAGTGAGTTTATTCTCTTGAAACATCCTCCTCTGTGGTTGGCTCATGTTGCCCAGCCTTATTTTTAGAAATTGGTGCTATGTGCCGAAATTAGTACCACACTCAGAAATGACATCTTGTGGACTCTTCAAGTACAATCCAATTCAAGTCAAATTAATCCACGACAGTTTGGGCACTGAGTGACCAATAACAATTTTTATCTCAACATAACAATGAGAGTGGAACAGGTTCAGTTAAACAACTCTAAGAGATTTATTGTTCTGCAGGGAAACAACTCACCTCTCCAAGTAGCAACCATGTATTCCTTTCCTCCTTGAAGTCTTAGAACTGCAGTCTCCACTTTGGCTATCAAAAGCAGCAGCAGCAGCAGCCCGTCTCCGGGACTTTTTTCAAGAAAATCGTGTCTACCATAATTTACATTGTCACTCGTGCCCACACATAGACTGACATGCTCAACACAAGTTAGTCTTGCTAATCTACAGTTTCTGGCAAACACGCATTGAACCATTTTTCAGGACACTCGAAGAAAGCACCCAAATTTCAACGACTGAATCACAAATACACAGTCATCTAAGGAGCAGGTACATAACTAAACCGATGCAATTTACCAAAACCATAATTAATCTTGGCTTGGCTCATCCTTTGCAGACTCAGTAGGACTGAAAATATCGTCCCTAGTCAATAGTCTGAATAGTTGACTGCAAAACGTGTACAATCTGATGAGCATTGCAAATTTAAAGAGGTTCTAGAATAACTATGGAAGTGTTGAGAAGTGCCTAGTGCACATGAATAGAACCCTGATAGAACCCCAAAGGGCCATCCCCAAAGCCAGAGAATCTCGTCTCCGACCAATCCAAAGATTAGTCAAATAAGAGATATTAACAGTTTTTCATGCACTCATGTAGTCATAAGTTCAGTTTTGGTTGCCTAATCTTGGAGCACATAAGTGTCAGATGCAAGCTAAAACAAAGATGTGAAGAAAAAGACTGCTCCTTGTACTGTCAGATTGTGTGATCCTTTTGCTTGCAAACTCAATCTATGGTGCTTCAGATAGACTGATGATCTGAACCAAAGTTAAAGAGTGTTCTTTCCCATGTAAATAAGCGTTGGAGATTCTTTCCCTGTTCCTATCTAACTTTGGATGCAAGAATCTGAATGTTTCAGTGCAGAACTGCAATAATTGACTGAATCAAACTTACACTTGGTTGAACCCTTGAACTGTTGTATTTTTGCAGGTAACGCCCAAGTTGTCGTTGTCGCTGCAGCTCAAGATCCACGCCTTCCTACTATGGCTGTCCGTCGGCTTCCTGATGCATGTCAGCGTGCTACTGATCAGCTCCAAAACTGTAATCACATAATATTAAGCAATGCGAATCTCAACTTACCGGACAACATGAATGATACACATCAATATTTTAGCAGATAAATTTAAGACTTAGATGCTCTGAATTTCATCAGTTGTGAGAAAAATGATATTGCAAGGTAGATCATTTTATTGTACAATCAGCTCTCCAAAAGCACCTAAATTTTAGTGTACAATCAGAATTGCTAAGAAACATTTGCTACAGAACTTACAGGTGTACCGAAAGATATTCATCAAGAGCTAGCTAAATCATTTCATATATGAAGCGAAAATCAAGAAATATTGGCATTAAGGTAATCCGTCAATGCACATACCCGAAAATTTGAAGCAGACAATTTGACTACGTTGGTCTGATGATCCTTCCATTAGTCTTTGTAGGAGCCAATTTGTTAAAAAGTAGTACAGGGCAATATAATTTGTTAACTGCAACAGAAACGACCATTAGATAAGATTAGCATATGATTCTGAAAAAAAATTGGAGCCAAAACCAAACCTTGCTGAGGCCTCCAATGCCTCACGGCCACACATTCACACGCACCAGGCACGCAGCTCTCCTGTGTCTGCTGAGTGTTGCCGGCGAGCTCCTGGGCGCCTTCAAGCGCGCGTGCTTGCTGGGGTGGAGAAGGGGAGCCAGGTTCGGCGATGTGGGCAACAATCGCTGGCTCTGAATTGGTTTAAAGGGCGAGCCCAGGGCAGTCAGTGGGGTGGCGACTTGGCGACGGGGCGGTCGAGCAGGCTCAGCGGCCGGGGCGGCGCCGCGCTGCAGCCCGTTGAAGTGACCACCACCCCCTTCTCTCTCCTCTGGCGTCTCGTCTCCTTCCCGTCCTCTCTTTTCTCTCCATCTCTCTCTTCTCTCGTCGGCTTCGGCCATGCCGCGCATGTCAGCCATCGTACTCCACGCCCCGGTCGCCTTCCTTCCAGATCCGCCGCATGCGCGCCGTATCCCACCGGATCCGGCCAGATCCGACAGGTCCTCGCCGGCTGCGCCACCGCAAGGCCGCCGTCAAGCTCGGCGTCGTGGGCGACGCCCCAGCCCTTCCCGCTCGCCCGCCTCTCCTCCATGCCTCTTCATTTTCTGCTCCTTCGTCTCCTCGCGGGGCTTCCGCCTCCCTGCCGCATCCGGAGCGCAGCGTCGCCTCCCCTCCCTGCCATGGCCGCCCCTGCAAAATAATACACATAAGGATCACGGACCGAATACTCTCAAATGCAGGGGTGTTTCTGCAAAAACAAAACGGTTTCTCATACCCACTTAAAATAGGACTGCGGGTTAATTTTTCAGAAGCAGGGGGACTTTTTTGCAAAAAAGCACGACGTACGACCAGAAGCAATAGCTGGTTTATTAGTAGGGAGAGAAGTATAGATTTAGAGAGATGGCAGGAATTGGTCATTCACATGGTTAGTCATTAAATCCTACATAAACTTTTAGATCGCTGAATATGATATGTTTGATTACTTGCAATAGTTTTGCGATATAAAGGTGGTGATATTAGAGTCATGCTAGTGGGTGACTGTGGATTAGTAGAAATACTTGTGTTGAGGTTTGTGATCCCCGAAGCATGCACGTATGGTGAACCGTTATGTAACGAAGTTGGGGCATGAGGTATTTATTGATTGTCATCCTTTGTGTGGAGGTCGGGATCGCGTGATGGTTAACTCCTACCAACCATTCCCCTAGGAGCATGCGTGTAGTACTTTGTTTCGATGGCTAATAAATTTTTGCAATAACTATGTGAGTTCTTTATGACTAATGTTGAGTCCATGGATTATACGCACTCTAACCCTTCCATCATTGCTAGCCTCTTCGATACCGTGCATTGCCTTTTCTCACCTTAAGAGTTGGTGCAAACTTCGCCGGTGCATCCAAACCCCGTGATACGGTACGCTCTATCACACATAAGCCTCCTTATATCTTCCTCAAAACAGCCACCATATCTACCTATTATGGCATTTCCATAGCCATTCCGAGATATATTGCCATGCAACTTCCATCATCATCATATACATGACTTGAGCATTTATTGTCATATTGCTTTGCATGATCGTAAGATAGCTAGCATGATATTTTCATGGCTTGTCCGTTTTTTGATGTCATTGCTATGCTAGATCATTGCACATCCTGATACACCGGCGGAGGCATTCATATAGAGTCATATCTTTGTTCTAGTATCGAGTTGTAATTCATGAGTTGTAAATAAATAAAAGTTTGATGATCATCATTATTAGAGCATTGTCCCCTAAAAAAGAAAAAAAAGAAAGGCAAAAAAAAGGAAAGTCCAAATTAAAAAAAAGACCAAAAAAAGAAAGGCCCAAAAAAAGGAAATAAAAAAGGGGGACAATGTTACTATCTTTTTCCCCACTTGTGCTTCAAAGTAGCACCATGTTCTTCATATAGAGAGTCTCCTATGTTGTCACTTTCATATACTAGTGGGTATTTTTCATTATAGAACTTGGCTTGTATATTCCAACGATGGGCTTCCTCAAAATGCCCTAGGTCTTCGTGAGCAAGCAAGTTGGATGCACACACACTTAGTTTCTTTTGTTGAGCTTTCATACATTTATATCTCTAGTGCATCAGTTGCCTGGCAATCCCTACTCCTCATGTTGACATCAATTGATGGGCATCTCCATAGCCCGTTGATTAGCCTCGTCAATGTGAGACTTTCTCCTTTTTTGTCTTCTCCACACAACCTCCACCATTATATTCTATTCCACCCATAGTGCTATATCCATGGCTCACGCTCATGTATTGCGTGAGAGTTGAAAAAGTTTGAGAATACTAAAGTATGATACAATTGCTTGGCTAAAATCGGGGTTGTGCATGATTTGAATATTTCGTGTGATGAAGATGGAGCATAGCCAGACTATATGATTTTGTAGGGATAGCTTTCTTTGGCCATGTTGTTTTGAAAAGACATGATTGCTTTATTAGTACGCACTACAAAAAAAAGACACATCCGTGACATTTTGGGCCGAACGAAATTTTTTTCTGTCATACATATGACACTTCTATGACGATAATTGTGACAAAATAGCCACCATATCTACCTATTATGGTGGGCTCCTACTTCTATGACAAAAAATCATGACAGAAAATGGGCTTTTCGTCCTGGGCGGGCCGGAGACGCAGCTGCATGACATTCTTTGGGCCGTCCATGACGAAAAAAACCGTGGTAGAAGCGAGGGGGAGGAAAATTTCGTGGAGTTGCCGGTTATGGTGGGAGGTCGGGGGCCGAGCGATGCGTGTTTCTATCATACGTAAGCGCGTGTGTGCGAGGCATTGGCTCTAGCCAAACCCGGGCGATTGCACTGCAGGCTACGCGTTACTGAACCTGAGCGGTCGATCGATGGCTTTTAACTGAACCCGATGGAGCGATTCCTTCGCTACTGCTGCTAACTGAAGCCGATCGATTGGATGAACAGTGAGCATTGCGGGGGGGTTGGATGAACAGTGAGTGGTGGCATCGCCTCTGGATGAACAGGAACCCGTGGTGTGGAGGGCTGGATGAACAGTAGACGGTGGAGGGGTGGCCATGGAGGGGTGGTTGAACAGGGCCCCATGGTGTGGAGGGCTGGATGAACAGTAGACGGTGGAGGGCTGGATGAACAGTAGACGGAGGAGGGGTGGTTGAACAGTAGCCGGTGGAGTAGCGCGCGGTGGAGTAGCGCGTGGTGGAGGCTGGATGAACAGGAGCCCGTGGAGGCTGGAGGAGGTCGACGGTGGAGATGAACAGTATCCCGTGGAGTCCCATTTTGCGGTACGCCACACCCCTCCCCCCGTTTCGACCGTAGCGCTCCAACACAAGTCCGTTTCGTCCGTTTTGCGGTACGCCACACCCCTCCCAACAATAGGACCCCCATTTCGACCGTAGGAGATGCGTTTCCTCCGTTTTGCGGTACGCCACACCCCTCCCGATCAACAGGACCCCATTCCGAGCGTAGGAGGTCTGTTTCCTCCGTTGTGCGGTACGCCAGGCCTCGTTTCCATCGCTTGTTCCGTCCAAGCCGGTTGGCTCCCGCGCGTTTCATTGCCTCCCGATGAACACGACGCATTCCGTTGCCTCCCGATGAACACGACGCATTCCGTTGCCTCCCCATGAACACGACGCATTCCGTTGCCTCCCCATGAACACGACGACGACGATGTTTCTCCGTTCCGACCCAGCCATGTACGTATGCGCGAGTAGGCGTTCGAGACCCTGCCCGTATGTACGTACGTGGCCGTATTTTCTTTCTTGCACCCTTGCCGCTGTACGTACGTGTACATGCTACGTGTGCGCCTCTACTACGACACGTGCGCACCTCTACATCCACCAGTATGTGCGTACACGTTCGCGACCAGAATGACAACGCTACGTACGCTTCAACCAAGTGGGTCCCGACTGTCAGGCACTTCCTTGCCTGCGAAGATGTAGCTGGTGGGTCCCAGCAGTCAGGGGGGCGAATCATTTTTTTTGCCCGGACGCACTTCCTTGCGTGCGAAGATGTAGCTGGTGGGTCCCAGCAGTCAGGGGGGTGAATCATTTTTTTTTGCCCGGACGCACTTCCTTGCGTGCGAAGGTGTAGCTGGTGGGTCCCAGCAGTCAGGGGGAAAACATTTTTTTCACGAAATACGGTGGCCCGTCCGGTGGGTCCCCGCTGTCAGGTGGAGGAATAATTATTTTGCGTGTAATAAGGAGGCACTTCCTTGCTGCGGTCGTGGACCCAGTTGTCAGCCTCTCCACGCACAGTACTCCTCCGATGGAAGTCGGTTGTTGACCACATTGACCACGCCACGCCGAGAGCACCACGGTGGTGGACGACGGCGAGGCCTAGGAAGGGAACGATACGGAGGTAGGGAAGACTTGGCAGTAGTTTCCCACGCGGAGGGGAGTACGACTGTACGAGGGTTTACTGGTTCTTCTGTCGTCGCCGTAGAATAACAGCAGGTGTGGATGAGTAGAGGGATGGCTAGGGCAGCGATGTGAGTACGGTGGGGCGGTGAGGCCTGCGCGGCAGCACAGCCGGCCGCGGGGAGGAGGGAGCAGGCAGTCCCGCCGGCGCTTGTTTGAGCGGCTGGAGCAGGAAGAGCAGATATTGAAGAAGCACCACGGCCATTGGATGGACATCCAACCATCACTGCTTGTGCGTCAACCGTTTTTTTAGTAAAGCCTCAAATTTGTGGAAAATAGCATACAGCCCATCTGCCATTATTTCTAATAATTTACAGCCCATTTGCTAATTCTTAAGGTTTTTTTTGGAGCCCATATTCTTTTTGTTAGTATTACAGCCTATATTGTGGCCACGGTTAAAAAGTTATACAAAATTTTGCATATTTCGGTGCGGTCCGAACTGTTTTTAATCCCGAAATTTCGACTCACATTCAAACTGATTTTAAAAATAAATGTATATCAATATAAAATCCAACAAATACTCCACACATAAAAATTAATGTAATTTAAAATCTTGAAATAAAAAAAATATTTGAAACTAATTGCCGTTTTGATGTGTTTTAAAAATGTACAACCCATTTCTCATTACTGATGGGCCATTTTCTCGGCCAGCCGAATGAAAGCTCTCCTCGTCTTGAAAGATTTGCAGCCCAACAGGCCTGACAAAGCGACTTACTTGGCAAATCACAAAAAAATTGGGTTGTGGCCGTGGACCCAGCTGTTAGCCTCTCCACGTACAGTACTCTTTCGATGGAAGTCGTTCCTTGACCACGTTGACCACGCCGCGCGGAGAGCACCACGGCGGTGGACGACGACGAGGCCTAGGAAGGGGACGACGTGGAGTCGGGGAAGACGCGGCAGTGGAAGCCCACGCGGAGAGGAGTACGAGGGTTCACTTGTTCGGCTGCGATGTGAGGTTGCCGTCGCCGCAGGGCCTGGCCAGCAGTGGGAATAGTAGGGGGCGGTGAGACCTCTGCGGCAGCACAGCCGGCCATGGGAGGCAGGAGCATGCGGCACGACCGGCGCTGCTTTGGGCGGCTGGAGCAAGAAGACCAGAGGTTGAAGAAGCACTACGGCCGTTGGATGGACATCGTACGGTCACTAGAGCTAGAATCGTTCATATTGACTAAGTTGAGAAAGCCTTTCGTCCCCATCAACTTAGTAGGCCCACAAGTGGGTCCCAGCTAGCCGGGGGAGTATTCATTTTTTTTGTGCGTAATAAGGAGGCACTTCCGGTAGGTCCGAGCTGACAGCGGGGGGGACGTTTTTTTTGCGAAATATGGTGGCCCGTCCGATGGGTCCCAGCAGTCAGGGGCAAACGATTTTTTCGCAAAATACTGGTGGCCCGTCCGGTGGGTCCCCGCTGTCAGGTGGAGGAATAATTATTTTCCGCGTAATAAGGAGGCACTTCCTTGCGGCTGCCGTGGACCCGGCTGTCAGCCTCTCCACGTATAGTACTCTTCTGATGGAAGTCGATCGTTGACCACATTGACCACGCCACACCGAGAGCACCACAGCGGTGGACGACGGCGAGGCCTAGGAAGGGGACGACACGGAGCCGGGCCACGGGAGGCAGGAGCAGGCGGTAGCATAGCCGGCCACGGGAGGCAGGAGCAGGCGGCACGACCGGCGCTGCTTTGGGCGGCTGGAGCAAGAAGACCAGAGGTTGAAGAAGCACTATGGCTGTTGGATGGACATCATACGGTCACTAGAGTATTGACTAAGTTGACAAAGCCCTCCTTCCCCGTCAACTTAGTAGGCCCACAAGTCAGCCCAATAATATGGTGGGTCCCAGCTAGCAGGGAGGTATTCATTTTTTGGGCGTAATAAGGAGGCACTTCCTTGCGTGCGAAAATATAGCTGGTGGGTCCGACCTGTCAGCGGGGGGAACGTTTTTTTGCGAAATACAGAGGCCCTTCCTGTGGGTCCTAGCTGTCAAGTGGAGGAATCATTATTTTGCGCGTAATAAGGAGGCATTTCCTTGCGTGCGGTCGTGGACCCAGCTGTCAGCCTCTCCACGTACAGTCCACTTCTGATGGATGTCGTTCATTAACCACGTTGACCAGGCCGCGCCGAGAGCATCAGGGCGGTGGACGACGGCGAGGCCTAGGAAGGGAACGACACGGAGCCAGGGAATACTCCGCAGTTGTTTCCCACGCGGAGGAGTACGAGGGTTTACTGGTCCGTCTACCATCGCCGGAGAATAACAGCATGTGTGGGTGAGTAGAGGGATGGCTAGGCCAGCGATGGGAGTACGGTGGGGCGTGAGGCCTGCGCGGCAGCATAGCCGGCCGCGGGAGGAGGGAGCAGGCAGTCCCGCCGGCGCTTATTTGAGCGGCTAGAGCATGAAGAGCAGAGATAGAAGAAGCACGACAGCCGTTGGATGGACATCCAACAGTCATTGCTCTCGTGTGTTGACTAAGTTGACAGGGCGTTGCATGTGCGTTAACCTTTTTTTATGAAAGCATATGCGTCAACCTGTACTAGGTGCATAAGTCAGCCTCAAATCTGTGGAAAACAACATACAGTCCATCTGCCATTATTTCTAATAATGTACAGCCCATTTGCTAATTCTTAAGAATTTTCTTGAAGCCCATCTTCTTTTTGTTAGCATTACACCCCATATTGTGGCCACGGTTAAAAAGTATACGAAATTTTGCATATTTCGGTGTGGTCAACTGTTTTTAATCTAGAAATATCGATTCACATTCAAACTATTTTGAAAAATAATTTATATAAATATAAAATCCAAGTAATTGTCCACGCATAAAAATCAATGGAATTTAAGATCTTGTAATTAAAAAAAAGTTGAAACTAATTCCCGGTTTGATGTGTTTTAAAAAATTTATAGGCCATTTCTGGGCAAACCAAATGAAACTCTCATCATCTTGAAAGATTTGCAGCCCAGCAGGGCCGATAAAGCAAGTAGGCCTTGTTTGGGTATTTCTTTAAAAAAAATAGAACTGGTCTAGCCATTTTCAGCAAGAAAAAAACACAACTGGGCTCATGATGTGGTAAACATAAATAAAACCTTGGCTAGACGGGCCACAGCCCCCGCACAGCCCCGTTGCTACCCTGATCCGTCGCTAAAACTAGTATACATAACAACTGCTTGTTCCTCAAAAAAAATTGCGCGACTTGTTGGGTCCCTGGTGTCAGCCGCTCGTAGTGTAATTCTCTCGTTTATTGACTATGTTGACAATGGCGTGAGCCCCAGATGTCCAACCATTAGGAGGAACCATATTTTTGGGCTTGTACTATAGAGGCACTTGCTTGCGTACTTCCATGACGTTGGTGGGTCCCTACTGTCATCCTCTCCACGTACAGTCATCTTCTTGTTCCTCTTGGTTGTTGACGACGTTGACAACGCAAGAGGGTGGCGCACCGTGCACGGCGAGCGAACCAAGGCCGCAAGGCGGAGGACGACGGCGAGGCCTCGAACGGAACGAATAGGAGCCGTTGAAGATGCGCCGGTCAAGTCGCAGGCGGAGGGGGGTACAAGGGTTGACTGGTTCGGGCACGGGTGCGTGTTGGGGCTGACGTCGCCGGAGAATAATAGGACGTGTGGGGGAATAGAGGGAGGGACCGGCCAACGTTGGAGGGTACGTACGGTAGGGCGGCGGAGGCGCAGCCAGCCATGGGAGGCGGGAGCAGGCGAAGCCGACGGGGTGGTTTGGTTTGGGCGGATGGAGGAAGAAGAAGACAAGAGATGTCAGAATCCAAATCTGTCACGGTCATGTAGTCTTTCCTATGAAAATTTACAGCCCATTTGATGTGCTAGTTCAAAATAAGTTTGTGGGTGCTGGTGGGGGCTAATCACTTGGCTTCTATAATGCACAGTGGGCTCAAGCAGCCAGCATGAGTGATGTTATTTCCCTTGGTTGTGATTTGTTACAATATTTCACTCTAAATTAAACGAATGGCAAGCCATTTACCTTGTTTCAAAGAAAATATGACAGTCACAGCCGAGTTGAAAAGGGCAGGAACATTTAACTCCAGCTTACAAACTGTACAAAAGCACGAGGGTTGATTGTTCATCAGGTTTACAAAAAAACAGATTGAAAAGGGCAACAACATCTAACTCCAGCACTGTTTTCGACAGTCACAATCAAATGGATCAGTCAGGTCCATAGAATGAACATCCTGGGTCGTAAAATTTACTGGATTATGACCACAATATGTTGTAAATAGAAGCCCGGCACGTTCAGAAGCTCTTTTGCCCACCTGAAACTCCTTTTTTTGCTCTTCGACATACCCATCCGTCAAAACCATGCTGCTGATAAACTTAAGCCTGATGGACAATAGTAACCTCGCATTCAGCAGGAAGAATGTGACAAATCTTGTGTTTGCACGGTTGGCTACATATCGTTCTAGCATTATTGTCTTCAATCGAATCTCATGAGAAGTGAGAAAATCCCGATGCTTACGAATCCACTGATTGGTTATAATTTTCTTACCCCGTCCTGTTGCCTAAATAGACATGAAGATTGAAAACAGTTAAGGTCTAAAAGAAGAGTGTCGAAAGAGCAACAGCTGAACGGTTAATTCTAGTACACTATATGTGGGCTTCCAATGTGCGTGAAATTATCACCTTTATATACAACTTCTCCAGACATTGCAGCAAGCCAATAATCTTGTTCAGATCAAAACTATTCATTTGGATATATAAGATCTTGACAGAATCCAGCACCATTGATAGGCCATCCATGGAGAAACTCTTCATTGAGCATAGAACATAATATTAGTACAAAATGTGTACTCCAAGATGATATATAAATTATGCACAGAAATTTAAAATGCAGCTTATGGTTACAAGTGTAGATGATAATATAAAGTACCTGAAGAACTGTGGAGCCAAACACCATATTGAAATGAGCACAGAGATCATGTATTACACCCAAGGTCTCCAGTTTAGGCGCAGAGAGGACGGTTATTTGCAACGGTGAATAGCTAGAATCAAGGATCAACCTTTGAAGTGAAGGGGCATCTTGGATGATGAGCTGCCTTCCATCAAAAGAAATTCCAATTCTTACAAGGTTAGGCGACTTTATTTGGAGACAACCGATTCTAACTGTGAAAACAAGCACCAAGCACTCCAGCGCAGGGCAACTGGAGTGGATGATGATGTGCAATGAGGCCTCCGATATACGAACCCGCACAAATGAAAGTTTCTTGAGAAATGGGAGTCGAAGGTTTAGTACCAGATTGTCTGGTAGGTAGCACAGCGCAAAGGTGGCGGTGTGGAGAGAGAAGGAAAACCGCGAGATGTACATCGATGCTGAGGGCACAAGTTCATGGCGTTCGGTATGTGGTATGTGATTTCCAGGGGAATAGTAGAACTCAAGCAGCTGTAGTTCTGTGAATTCAAGGGATTTCAGCCAGGCGTCCACCATGCAGGGCATGGTATGCTTGCTCAGGTAGCATGACGGGATGCAGAGGCTTTGAACGGAGCCCTTGTGGGAGGAGATGATGGCTCTGGGAATTTCAAAATCATTGAAGAGAGATAGCTGACGATAGTCGAGATTAAGGGGCACTGCACGCCGTAGAGGGTGCCCCCGAATTGAGAGGACTTGGGTGCGGCGGCAATCCTTGGTGGGGAGAAGCGAGATGATCTCCCCAAGGACGGTGTCCGGGAGATCGCTGATGTGGTCCACCCAAGATTCTACGGGTTCCTGGGATCCGGTGGGGGCGGGATCGCCGCTTCTCCCCGCGCTGCCGGGTGCGGGATCTACAACAGGCATCGCCGCTGGCGGGAGCCTCATCTTCTTGGTGCTGGGGTCAGCCGACTCCATTTTCCTCGAGGGCGTCGCATCGCGCTCACGGATTTGAGCAGAGTAACGAATGACGAGCCTAGTTGTAGTGCGAGCGAAGAAGAAGGGGAGCTGGGGGGTTTCTGTAGGAGTGAGGAAGAAGGGGAGCTGGGGTTTTCTGTAGGAGTGAGGTGAGGAATTTGGGGGTACGAGTGGAGCGAGCTGATGTGAGGTGGGTGGGAGCGAGGAGGAAGAAGAGCACCCAGGTTTTTTGGGGGGCGGTGTGCTGGGTGTGGGTAGCGCCTTTTGAATTGATTTTACTATTTACTAGTGTGGATTGGCTGTTTTGTCTTGGGCCCAGAGAAACAATTACTACTAGTACAGTGGAGACACTCTACAGCTACCCAGAAAAACAATTACTACTAGTACAGTGGAGACACTCTACCGCTTCTGGCTCCTCCTAAGTCATTGAAACGTCTCCCTCTACTGAATGTCGTTATACTTTTTTCACCGACATGCGGGCCATGCAGCGCGCGGGCCCAAATGCCATCCACAAAATTAGAAGGCAGTATGCAGGCAAAGAGTCACCCCGACCATAGCGCGGCAGTAACAAGCCGTCGTATCACAAAACCCCACCTCCCCGCGGTCTAAGTTTGACGAATGAAGCAACCATCATTTCACTCTTCGCTGAATCCCCTTCTCCCTCACCGTCTTCAAGAAAGGCAACACTCGCATCTGCCACTGTTCTTCTCTCCCAACGAAGGGAAGGTAAGCAGATCCATGATGTTGGTATATTTTCGTTCAGAGAAAAAAAAGAACTTTTGCAAAGCAGTAACCGATCCTCACTCTCTTTTTTTGTTTCATTGTCATTGCAATTGTGTTTTCCTTTCAGTGGTCTCCTAGTATTCATCAGTTTCATGATGGACCAAGGAGAACCAGGCAAAGATCTGCCGATGTTGGAGCAGGCGCGGGAGGCTGATCCCCATGAGACAGAGACCTCCAAGAAGATGGAGGCAACCACCGAGCCGACCCCAGATACGCTCACGGCCACTACTGAGATGGTCAACGCTCCGTTTGAGGTTACAACCCCCGTGGCACTGTAGAAGCAGTTTTCCCCCTTCGAGGATGAGTCCCCCCCCCCCGCTGAGCTGCCCAAAGTGATTTCCTTCTTTGCCGATCTCGATTGTGGTTTTTCATCTGAGTATGTGGTGATTTTTTATAGAAAAGGAAGTATGTGGTGATTAATAATGCAAAATTTTATTAGCTTCGATGCCATGCTATACATAGTGGTTTAAATAACTTGTGTTTCTTATACTGAAAAGTAATTCAGAATTTGTTTCTGTTTTAATTAGAGCCCTCATGCAGACAAGGATTGTGTTGTTGTGCATGTCACTCGCTATGAGGCGGATGACCTGAATATGCGCACTGGGAAAACAGAGTTCTTAGGCTGTTGGATCCTGGAAGCCATTTGCGGTTATACCAATGAAGAGTTGTATTCCAGCCTCACTGTTGTCAGGCGTCTTGTCCAGGGTGTACTGAAGCACAAGAAGTTCAAAGCTACTCCTTCGTTTGTGAGGCATACTGTTCTTGTCAAGCTTACGCAGGAAGATGACGTGGCATGCCTCCACAAACAAGTTTATCAGTGGCAAGGCCACAAGGTTGTCTTCATGAAGGTTCACAGGATTGAGTTGCTGCGGGACGTCCTCGATGATGTTCATGGCAAGGTCAGTCTTGTGTCCAGCCCAAATTAGATCGAGGCATGAAATAGTTGCCCCAGCTAGTGTTTCATAGTAGTTTTGATTGTGTCTAATTATCCGACCCTTGCCTGTTATCGACCCCTCTGGGACTAGTACTCTGTTTGAATCCGTCTATGGGAACTGCTGCTACTTTCGTGTGCCCGTGAATCATGTTAGAACCATCATAATTGTTGCCGAAACAGATGCGTCCTCACTAGTTTTTTCATGAATATAGCATGGTAAGACATAAGTTGTCACAGTTTATCATATGAGCAGTGTGTGTTTTTATGAAATAGAGCACTCGTTCGAGAACTGTGCACCGACGTATACATAAGTACTTGTAAACACTGTTGGTGCTACCCCACTTGTAAGCAGTTGTGCAAAACACGGCACATTGGCTCAACTCGCTTCAACACTAGGCTATCGACTAGCTAACAATCAACAATCTACTATCTGACATATAAGCAACTATGTATCTTGTTACAGTGGTTCATGCAGTTAACTGAGGCCACAATGTAAATTCCAAATGTTCACACGCTAGTCCAGCGCTCATGTGGAACACTCACATTAAACTCGTCTTCATAAAAAACTTGAAAAGCATAAGTTAAGCAATTTTATACATCTCAATGATTCATTGAACATAACAAACATATACTAGTTCATAGCAAAAGACAAAGTTGTGAGAAGGTTTACAAATCAGGAAAAACAAGCAAGGCTTCTCTGAGCAAAGGGCCTCCCGGCAGGCTTAAATTTCCTGGAGTTCACTCTAGTTTTTTCTTGTTGCCACCATCCAGGGTTAGGTTCTCTCATTCCATAATAACCAATTATAATTGTGGTCTCAGCTGGAATGTTGAACTGAACCATGCAGTGTACTGACTAGGTGAAATTCTTGTGCATTCCACTAAATTTAAGCACCGCCATTTGTAGAAATAAGCAGACCACAATGCCTCTTGTCCGCGCACCTGTCCAAAAAACCGCCGTGCCAACTAGTCCTTGGTCCATGGATGAACTGGTAGAAAGTGCATTCCGGACTAGGATGCAGTTGTTTTCGCTCGTCCCTGCACTGCAATCAGGAAGTAAAACGTACGAATCAGCTTCTTTTAGATTGCGTTGGTCATTCTACCTTAGTTACTACCAATGTAGGAATACTTTGAAGACTGGAGGTTAGACGACAGCAACAAGGGATAGCCATCTCATTTTGCGCAGTTCTACTAAAACTGAGGTGTGTGCTTTTGATTGCACGGATAGAAACGATACAGAGACAGACATCCTGAAACGATATGGAGACAAACATCCCTGTTTGCGCAAATATGAAATACGGTTATTTAAACAGTGACAGATATTTGCAGTGGCGTATGATTAATAGCAGCATCTATTGTGTTATAATTGGCACTAGATTGACAGTATGAAGAGTCCTTAAGTAAGTAGCATCACATCACATCAACAATGCCACTAGATTAACATGCAAAACAATAGCATTATTATTACTGTCATGAGAGTAGCACATGTTCAGTAAATGTGCAATCAAATTTGTGCAGTTCCACTGGGATGAAGCAATATTAGCGGTGTGAGATTTAAGTGTAACTGCAAAAACACAATTCATGGGAAATAAAGCAAGACGGAAGCACTTCATAAAATGGTGGTGGCATTGCTTCAATTTATCAACGACACTAGACCATTACTTATAGTGACATTAGGTGGCATTGCTTAATGCTTCATGTGATTTTACATTAACGGTAGTGATATGGGTGTAGGGACAGCATGGGCATAAAGTGGTGAGGTAGATGTGGTTGCCGAGAGCGACAAACACTCAGGCAACATGTCTGCATTTGTCCCATATTTTATCTCCTCTGCGACATTTTCCTATGTGAGCACAGGAAATCTAGACCTGCTCATTCTCATTTGCGTTGTCCCCCAACACCCGTCACTTTCTTTCCTTTTTCAACCAAGAGATAGGTCCACTTCCTCCCTCCCTTGCCTGTTATCGACCCCTCTGGGGCTAGTACTCTGTTTGAATCCGTCTATGGGAACTGCTGCTACTTTTGTGTGCCCGTGAATCATGTGAGAACCATCGTAATTGTTGCCGAAACAGATGCGTCCTCACTAGTTTTTCATGAATATGGCATGGTAAATAAGTTGTCATGGTTTATCATACGAGCAATGTGTGTTTTGATGAAATAGAGCACTTGTTCGAGAACCGTGCGCCGACGTACACATAAGTACTTGTAAACACTGTTGGTGCTACCCCACTTGTAAGCAGTTGTGCAAAACACGGCACATTGGCTCAACTCGCTTCAACACTAGGCTATCGACCAGCTAACAATCAACAATCTGCTGTCTGACATATAAGCAACTATGTATCTTGTTACAGTGGTTCATGCAGTTAATTGAGGCCACAATGTAATAAATTCCAAATGTTCAACGCTAGTCCAGCGCTCATGTGGAACACTCACATTAAACTCGTCTTCATAAAAATCTTGAAAAGCATAAGTTAAGCTGTTTTATACATCTCAATGATTCATAGAACATAACAAACATATACTAGTTCACAGCAAAAGACAAAGTTGTGAGAAGGTTTACAAATCAGGAAAAAACAAGCAAGGCTTCTCTGAGCAAAGGGCCTCCCGGCAGGCTTAAATTCCTTGGAGTTCACTCTGGTTTTTTCTTGTTGCCACCATCCAGGGTTAAGTTCTCTCATTCCAGAATAACCAATTATAATTGTGGTCTCAGCTGGAATGCTGAACTGAACCATGCAGTGTACTGACTAGGTGAAATTCTTGTGCATTCCACTAAATTTAAGCACCGCTATTTGCAAAAATAAGCAGACCGCAATGCCTCTTGTCCGCACACCTGTCCAAAAAACTGTCGTGCAGCCGTGCCAGCTAGTCCTTGGTCCATGGATGAACTGGTAGAAAGTGCATTCTGGACTAGGATGCAGTTGTTTTCGCTCGTCCCTGCATTGCAATCAGGAAGTAAAACGTACGAATCAGCTTCTTTTAGATTGCGTTGGTCATTCTACCTTAGTTACTACCAATGTAGGGATACCTTGAAGACGGGAGGTTAGACGACGGCAACGAGGGATAGCCATCTCATTTTACGCAGTTGTACTAAAACTGAGGTGTGTGCTTTTGATTGCGCGGATAGAAACGATACGGAGACAGACATCCCGAAACGATATGGAGACAGACATCCCTGTTTGCACAAATACGAAATACGGTTATTTAAACAGTGACAGATATTACTACTTTCCCCCGTTTCCTCTTAGAACCAAGTCCTAGATTCATGATACAGCTTTCCCACTTTCTTCCCTATTTGAACCAACGCTTTGAGTTGACTGTATGAACTAGCTTTACTTCTAATAATAGTAGAAGTCTAGGTGGCTTTGGAACAGCGGACGGAAGTAGAAAAGGATCCACACGAAAGGGGAAGAGCTGGGGCAGTAGAGCAAGGCAGGTTTCGAAGGAATATATACCTGAGGGTCGTCAGCATGTGGCAAAGACGGCGTCGGGAGGCGCATCTTGGCCACAATACCGCAGGGAGGAAGAAGGGGTCGTAGGCCCTCCCGAGCTGGCACTCTCTCGGAGAGAACGGCATGGCCGCCGATCGGGACACGGGGGCAGCCGTTGGTCTCCTCCCTCGCCGCCGACGACAGCGTGAACGCTGCACCTACACCCCCTGCCCCGGTCGAGGTTGTCTGGCCGGATTTGTGACCAGCCGTGAGCTGAGAGAGAGAGTGTGGCCACCTATGTCTTGCTTAGATCTGGAGAGCATGAGAGAGTGAACGAGAGGAACCCTATTAAAGCAAGCGCTAAGGCTCCTACTTTTATATATAGTGGAGTGATTTTGTTGTACCGGCTTCAAAAAAATGCGCTCCTACGTGTACCCGCGAGTGGGTGTGAGAGAACTAGTGCGTGCGTGCACCGCTTCTCTTCGTGAGAGTACAATATATACTATGCCCAAAGAACATTCGCCGCAAGAGTAATAATATAAGTATGTGACGTGTGAGCTAAAATAAAATGTGCACGCCGTCTTTTGTTTTTTAGAAGTTCTGAGGGTAGGGTGTGAAGAGCACATATGTGTGTGACGTCTACCTGCAGATAGACGATGGGTGCCACGTGCGAGTCTGCGAGGGAACTCGGGAGAGTTGTGACTTGTGAGGGTGCGTGTGCGTGTGTGTGAGAGAGGGGGGGCACGTATCAATGCAATGCATGTGTCCGTAAATCATTATCCGACAAACGTTCGCCACAAGCCTTTTCCTGACGAACGCCTTAAGAACCGTTAGATAGGCATCTAATAGTGTCAGTTTTGCCATGTCATTTAACAGAACAGCCACTCCTCCTACACACAAATCTTCCACGTGAGTGTTAGCAACTGCCGTATGCTCCCTCCATTCCGAAATGCAGTGCATATAGCTTTATTGAAAATTAGAACCACGCAAACTTTTACCGAGTTTTCGTGTACCAAATTGCACATGTAGAATACCCTGTATATATCATTTCATTCATCTTCGAGAGGTAACTATAAAGATGGGTGGGGAGTCTACAAAGAAAGACCATCATATCACCCGCAGCAATTTCAACCATCCTTTAGTGTCGAGAAATATCATAGGAACTCTATATGATATGATTTTTATAGGATTTTTTTCCTTTAGAGCCAATTGGTTCATAGGAATAGATTCATATACTCTACATTTCAAAGGAAATAAACATAATATCATTTCTATAGCTTTAGAGCCACTTGGTTCATATGAATGGATTCCTATACTCCCTTAATTTTAAAGGAAAATAAACATTAGCGTATATTCAATAGAAAAGTTCCTATGATATGAACCAAATTACATCTCTTTACTAATCCCTCCTCATAGGAATTGAGATACATGTCATCTCTAGATTCAATAGAAAAGTTCCTATGATGTGAACCAAATGACATCTCTTTTCCAATTCCTACTCATAGGAATTGAGATCCTCCATGTCATCTCTTTCCCTACAACTTCCATGTATACATCTTCTATTCCTAAATATATAGTACAACCCACTAGTAGCTTTTTTCCAAAACATGCAACTATGGCACAAGAACTATATAGTATGCCAATAACTTTGAAAGATGGTCGCTGGATGAAGCTAACCCGACAGTGCGGAGATGGGCAAATCCAAGCACTACTGGCCGTTGGATATCATCAACATTCCACCAGATCTGCCACATGTACAATTTAGAAGACTCCATGGTTGAACTTAAGCATAATGCACAAACCTCAAAACACAAGCACTTCTCCTTTGTTCTAGAATCTTATCATAATTGATTATTATTTTCTAAATGAATTGCCATTATTTGTTTTTTACTTTATGATTTACAATGCACAACCCCATGAATCTTAACATTTTTATAAAACTAATTGATTTTGAATGAGATGAACTATAAGAACTAAACGAACATCTACATCATGCATATATGACTCAAAGCTTTACATGCTATAGTGTGTATTTATTCATAATTTGGTTTCGTAATCTCATGCGTTCAATACATGTGTACCTTACTAGTTTTGAGTAGCAAATTTCACGCGGCCCCGGGTATATCAAAATGCAGGGCCCATGCATCATTGCCTTTCGGTAGAACCTACGTCCATAATTTTTTGTACTATATCTCCACTGGTCCCCAAACCCAAAATGCTGCCTCGTTCCCGTAAAACCAAGCGGCCCACACATATTTAAGGCGTCGACTTGAACCCGTTTACTACGACGTGGCCCCGCACGCCATAGTACTCCTACAAACCCTACCGCCGCACTCATCATCGGTTTTCTTCAAGAGGATGAGGGAGAAGCCGATTTGTAGAGGAGGCGCTTTCAAAAAAAGGATCTGTAGTGGAGACCCCTACCCTAGGGTGCCCTAGGTAGCTGCCGCACGCATCATTGTTTTCTCTTTTCTCTATGCTCTTGCCCGCTAGAGTGAAATGATGGTTGCTTTGTCCGTCCAGCTTAATGCGGGAAAGGGGGGCTTTGTGATTTGACCCCTCATCGCTCATTTTCTACTACTGCGGCGCTACGACCGGGGTGCCTCCACTTCCAACCGCTGCTCTGAACTGTAATTTGGTGCATCGCATGTGGAACAAGACGGTGGATGAGCCACATGTCTGCCAAAGGGGTCATGTTAAGTGTGTCGCCATTTCGTGTGTGGACTGGCCCTGCTTGAGTTGCTACGCCAACACGACAGGAGCAGCCTACCACTTGGTTTTGCTCCTTGGTGAATCCCGACTATATTGATCTAAAAAGATACGTGCCGAACTACCCTCTCCGTCTCGGTTTTTTATTTGTAGGCGTCTCGGTTTATAGGGCCTGCACGTAGTTCTAGGTCATCCATTTGACTAACTAAATATGTGTTACTATGTCACAAAAAGTATATCGTTGGATTCTTATTGGTTGAAATGTGAAGAAACAAGAAACGAGGTAGAAGTTAATGCACCGCGCCTTAGTATTTTGGGATTATTTGGTTTTCATAAGATGACTTACTCACCTAGACGGAGGGAGTAGTTGTATTTAAAAGTCGAGGGCGGGGCTTTTCCTGCGCGGTAGGCGGGGCAGTTCGGCCTAGTCGGTTCGACAGAGACGCGAGAAGACGAGGGAGTAGGCTGCTGCAAATGTAGGGATGTGTGATTTGACAGCGAGTTACTGCTGGACAGGTGGGGCCCCGTGATTTGACTTGCCATTATCATTTTAACTGCGGCGCTACGACCGGCGTGAGTCTCTCGATTCCTGACCACCTCCATATAGGTGCCTCTCCCAATGCTCCACCATGTAGTTGTAGAGGTTGGCTCTTGCATGAGAGCCCACTTCTCCACTTTTTCCTTGCCTCTCTTTCCTCCACATATGCAAAAATGCCATGTAAAGTGCACTATTGTACTTACTTGCTCCGACAGGTGCTTAAGCTTGCCACATAGGCATAAAGTCTGATGTGGCAAGTTAATCAAGAAGAGAGAGACTAGTTTGGTGACCCAAGGAAGAAACGGTGCTAAGTGCGTGTACCTAGGTGAAAAGACAATTTTGAGTCTATAGCTAATTAAATGAAGCAAACTTAGCAACACCATTTCATTGGAAGAGGTCACTCCTTGGCAAATGCAATAAATACTAGTACTCCCTGTGTCCCATTATATAAGAACGTTTTTGACACTACACTAGCTAGTGTAAAAAACGTTCTTATATTATGGGACGGAGGGAGTACGAAGAAAGAGATAGAGAGGAGTAAAAAAATACACTTATAGCCAACCTTGTTGTAGTATGAGTGACTAAGTGATGACTATGTATGACATGCCAACATCAAATAGCCTAACGCACCGTGTTAAATCTCCAAGGGCGTGACCGCGCGAGCGACGCGATGGTCATGGTAGGCGCGACCATGATACGGGCTGCTGGCAGCCCTTGGATCTGAGATCAAACGGTCGCATGCTAAGTTGCTAAATTTTTTAAGAATAACCCTCCAGGATAGGATATTTACCCATAGGTCTAGAATCACGCCATGCAACCGTTCGATCTCAGATCCAAGGGCTCTTGGAAGCCCGTATCATGGGAGAACGGAAAGCCAATACCCTGCCATTCGCATGTTGGCAGTTCGCTCCTACTCGTCCCTGCACGTCCTTTAATACTACGGCGGTTCGCTCCTAGTCGTCCCGTCCATTCACATTACGGTAGTTCCACTAATCCTAACCCTCCTCCCAAATCCATGGCGTCCCAAATCTCCCCGATCGGCGGTGAGTACAAGGTTAGAACCATCACCGGCGATGAGTTTGACGTCATCTACACCCGTACTTCCGCGACGGTGATAGGTTGCCTTTCTCGCTTCAGACGCATGTTCGAAAACTCACATGATGAGTGGGTCGCTGGGCTAGATGTTGAGTACACCATAGTCGTGGGACGAGAGAAGGATCTAAAGGACGAAGAGAGGAAGAAGCCCGCCGTGATCCAGGTTTGCGTACATAACGTTTGCTTGGTCTACCACATATGCCATGCCGATGTTGAGTGCCAGGATTTTAAGAACTTCCTCGAGGACAAAATAGTAAAATTCCTTACTGTAGACTTTAAGAACGACAAAGAAGTCATGCGTCGGATAGGCCTCGTTGTAGGCAACCCCTTCGACCTCCAGAAGAATCGGCTGGTGCCCTCTCGTCAGCCTTCAATGCTGACCCTGGCAGGAGCCATGGTTCATCCTTCGTACGGTAAACTGGAGAAACCTCATTACACGTTTCATCGTCATGCATGGCAACGGAATGTACTAGATATAGACCACATCCAGTACGCTACAATGGATGGCTACCTTTGTTTCAATATCTACAAGGGTTGCATGAAGAGCAACAGCCAAGTTGGCGGTTCAAGCAAAGAAGTATCGGCCAAGAGGAAGAGGGACAAGGACGAAGTCGAGGACGTGGACGAGGACTCCGAGTAAGGTGGCAGTGTCGTTGCTCATGGTGGTTCTAAACTTCTAATGCAGTGTCTATCGGATTAGTTGCATAGTTTAATTTTAGGTGTGCTTAGTTTAATTTGAGGGGTGTGTTGTGCTGAGCCCCCAGCAGAACTATGTTATGTTTTTTCTCGTTACTTTAACTCTTCAGTATGTACATACTAGTACTAGTATTTCTTTAATAGAATTTAGCACCCCAATTAAGCACGTACTAGCTTTTTTAATAGTACTATATGCATAATTTGGCGACGAGCGCTCTCTATATGTACCACCTTTTTTTAAAATTTCAATTTTTGCTCCATGGCGCAATCCATCGATGGTGGAGTACCACTGTACAAAAGTATACATTTTTTAAAAGGCTAGCATACTGTTCATCACATATATATATAGCCTGTTAAATTCCCAACCTAGAACGACGTGCATGCCATGTAGTAAACCGATCCGGAGGAAGTATAGTAAAAATGAGGTGATTTTACCGAGCGATCGGCGGGGGAGCATGGCTTGTCATGCGGTCCCACGTGTCATGATGTACCAAGGCGATGCGTGTGTCCCTCTTGAGGCAGTACTAGTACGTGGTTTGAGATGATGTCGAACCGAAGTGTGAAATAATGGTTGCTTCGTCCGTCTGGGAAGGTGCGGCATTGTGATTTGACGTCTCATTGCTCATTACTACTACTGGGCCGGTACGAGTGGCGTGCGTCCCCCCTGCTGTTCTGCATTGTTATTTGGTGCTTGACACGTCGACCCGGTTGCTATATGTCCCACATGTCGGCGACAGGAAGTACAGAATTCATGAAAGGGAGCGTCGACAGAGGAGTATACTACAGAATTCATGAAAGGGAGCGACTTAGTTTTGGAAAAATCTGTTTTTACGGAGTACGTACCCACTAGGGTTTATAGGGCTCATCTAAAAAACATTCGTTTTTCCGTTTGATAAGTCTCAATTCTACTATACTAGTAGTAGTACCATTACATGTTGGATTTCGAGGTGCGTTAGATCACCCGACGCAAGCAGTGTCAAGAGGAAACTAACCAATGCATGTACAAGTTTATGGAAATTTAGTGGTCATTCATGCCTTCGTTCTAATTAATGCCTCGGTAAACATAACTTCTTGAGAAAAACGAGTGTACTGTGCAAACTACGAAATTAATTCGACCACTCACCGTCTACCTTGGTTGTAGAGATTTTGAAATTGAGCCATAAACTGAAAAGGAGGGAGTAGTAACTTTTGTCTCGATTACTATTTGTGGCCTTGTATAGATGCAAAATGTATTTTTTATAGTGGCCTTGTATAAGTAAATAGAGGGAGTACTAACCAAAGTACGTAGTAGGGACGAGGAGTAAACGGAGGGAGTAGTAAAATTTTCTCCTCGTGCTGCGAGCCACCGCGCGCGTGGGCGAGGGAGCGGGCGTAAAGGCGTACAGTAGTAGTAAGCTTCACCTCATCCTGCGAGCCACCGCGCCCGTGGGCGGGGGAGACGGCGTACTAAGCAAGTTTCTCCTTGTTCTGCAAGTTGACGGGGCACATCAAAAGTACTCCAGTGTATAGAGCCTTGCCTCTAAGGTAGGCCCCACATGGTTTGCCTCTTTTTTTAATTTAACATAATGCGTCAAGTCGCAATTTGTTTGTTCACCCGTGGTAGACGATCCTCCCTCCACCAAGTGGACAATGAGTACACGTGCCAAATTACCACGTGGGCTGCCTTTTTCGTACAGAAATGAGCTCCACCGTGTACCCGCGCGGGTGTGGTTGGGAAAGAGACGGGAGTACGTGCGCCGTGCATGCACCTCTTCTCTTTGTGCACGTCCCCCACCTACGTGGGTGTGTATGAGAGAGATACAAACCTAGACATAATGCGCCGTCTATCCCCATGCCTCCGCCCAGTCCGACCACCAGTCACCACCACGGCACCACGCCCCACTCCTCCTCACCTTATCTCTCATATTTCTCCCTCCATTTTTATATACAAGGGGCCACTATCAAAATTACAATTTGCAGATATACAAGGCCACTAACACTAATCGATGCAATATTAATAGTGTTTGCCTCGTGGTACTAGCAAAGGAGGACATTAATTATCCCTTGCATGCATGCGGGAGTTTGTAAAAAAATGCATCTTGATGTTCCGTGCAATGCACGGGCATCTTGCTAGTCCATGAAAACAACACATGGTAAAATTCCACGGCGAACGAGGGATTTGAATCCGTTGGGAGGGGCTGTTTGGATCTTGCCCGGGGTAGCCAAAATATTGGCGACCCTTTTGTCCACCGGTGCCTTTGCCACCGGTGAACGAGGAACGGCTCGGGTGCTCATGTTGTCATGCATCCTCCAGCGCGCACATTGGAGACGAGCTCGCACGAGCTGTGTTTTTTTGTCCCACAATGCCGCCCGAGCCGCCCGCAGACCGACCGGCGACCCGCAAATTACGCCATCCAACCATAGCCGCACACATTATGACAGCAACTCAACCAACCGGACGAAATTCACGCAAACACGTAGACAAACTGATATTTCATATAAACAATGACGGAAATCATATAAAATACCGGATTTTCACACAAACATGACGAATTTCATTACATTCAAATGAACTACGCGGTGCTAGTTCTGGACAGCACAGGTATATAATACCTGGCCTAAATGGTCGCCCGCCGATCGATTTGTGTTCCTCATGTCCGGCAGCACGATCACCGGACTGCCGGGAGCCCCGGAGGTATATGCTTCAGCGTAGAGGACGGCTCGCTTCCCCACTGCCCAACTGATATCACTGGCTGGTGCCGAAGATGATGGTGGCCGGCACCGGTTCGAGTTCATCACCGGCCACTACTTCGCCATGGCCGGCACCGGCTCGAGTTCATCCTAACATTGACCTCTTCCGTGGAGCCCATGCGGGGTCGACGAAGGTCCTCGCAACAAAAGGATCCGGCAAGACACCTGTTGTGTACGCCGGCGTCGCCTCCACGGTGGCCTTCATGGGTCCCAAGCGGCGGCGGCCTCCCGTGTTCTACTTCTCCTTGATGATGGCGTCGGACGCGGAGGCGCTGGCCACCGACTCGTCGCTCTCCGCGCACCCGGCTTCTATCGCTGCTTGCATGGCGCGGTCACCGGCATGGGAATCTCGGCCACAGAAATGGGAGACGCAGTATGAGGCGGCGGCATGGACGGCAGCAACTACGCACGTGCGCCGCTCCTCGTCGAGCTGGCCTGGAGCGGCGAGTTGCTGAACCGCGCACCGGCTTGGGGCGGCAACTGGCTCCGTCGGGCGAGGGGAGAGAGGTGGATCAGCGAGCTACATAACTCGTATCTGGCAGGCTACCCAGCCGGCTTGGATGCAGAATAACTACTCTTCGTAAGCCATTGTAAGAGTGGACAAAATGGTGGAGGATATAGGGGAGCGACGGAGGTGTGCGATTCTTGGCTGGCGTTTGGCCTCGTTTAAGTAGGAGATTAAATAGATGGCGGACGGGAGGAGCTCGGCCGGCGTTGCGTTTAACGCCGGCCCGGTCATGAACGGACGTGTGTCCAGAGTGGGTTTCTCGGCTTCCACACGGGCGGGTTTCATGGAGGCGTTTGAATGCGGCACGGAGGCGTGTTCAGCCGGGCATGCCGCGAGTGGCGCCCTCGACTCTGACCTAGGACACCACGCCGTTCTTCCACTAACATGTGGGCTCTTTGGGTGCATGGCCTGTTGGGGAACGTAGTAATTTCAAAAATTTCCTACGCACACGCAAGATCATGGTGATGCATAGCAACGAGAGGGGAGAGTGTGTCCACGTACCCTCGTAGACCGAAAGCGGAAGCGTTAGCACAACGCGGTTGATGTAGTCGTACGTCTTCACGGCCCGACCGATCAAGCACCGAAACTACAGCACCTCCGAGTTCTAGCACACGTTCAGCTTGATGACATCCCTCGAACTCCGATCCAGCCGAGTGTCGAGGGAGAGTTTTGTCAGCACGACGGCGTGGTGACGATCTTGATGTTCTACCATCGCAGGGCTTCGCCTAAGCACCGCTACGATATTATCGAGGTGGACTATGGTGGAGGGGGGCACCGCACACGGCTAAGAGATCCAAGGAATCAATTGTTGTTGTGTCTATGGGGTGCCCCCCTGCCCCGTATATAAAGGAGCAAGGGGGGAGGCGGCCGGCCTAGGGAGGAGGCGCGCCAAGAGGGGAGTCCTACTCCCACCGGGAGTAGGACTCCTCCTTTACTTGTTGGAGAAGGAAAGAGGAGGAGAGGGAGAAGGAAAAGGGGGCTGCCCCCCTTGTCCAATTCGGACGAGAGGGGGGCGCAGGCCTCCTTCCTTTTGGCCTCTCTCCTCTATTCCCGTATGGCCCAATAAGGCCCATATACTCCCCGGCGAATTCCCGTAACTCTCCGGTACTCCGAAAAATACCCGAATCACTCGGAACCTTTCCGAAGTCCGAATATAGTCGTCCAATATATCGATCTTTACGTCTCGACCATTTTGAGACTCCTCGTCATGTCCCCGATCTCATCCGGGACTCCGAACTCTTTCGGTACATCAAAACACATAAACTCATAATATAACTGTCATCGAAACCTTAAGCGTGCGGACCCTACGGGTTCGAGAACAATGTAGACATGACCGAAACACGTTTCCGGTCAATAACCAATAGCGGAACCTGGATGCTCATATTGGCTCCCACATATTCTACGAAGATCTTTATCGGTCAAACCGCATAATAGCATACGTTGTTCCCTTTGTCATCGGTATGTTACTTGCCCGAGATTCGATCGTCGGTATCTCAATACCTAGTTCAATCTCGTTACCGGCAAGTCTCTTTACTCGTTCCGTAATACATCATCTTGCAACTAACTCATTAGTCACATTGCTTGCAAGGCTTATAGTGATGTGCATTACCGAGAGGGCCCAGAGATACCTCTCCGACAATCGGAGTGACAAAACCTAATCTCGAAATACGCCAACCCAACATGTACCTTTGGAGACACCTGTAGTACTCCTTTATAATCACCCAGTTACGTTGTGACGTTTGGTAGCACCCAAAGTGTTCCTCCGGTAAACGGGAGTTGCATAATCTCATAGTTACAGAACATGTATAAGTCATGAAGAAAGCAGTAGCAACATACTAAACGATCAAGTGCTAAGGCTAACGGAATGGGTCAAGTCAATCACATCATTCTCCTAATGATGTGATCCCGTTAATCAAATGACAACTCTTTTGTCCATGGTTAGGAAACATAACCATCTTTGATAAACGAGCTAGTCAAGTAGAGGCATACTAGTGACACTATGTTTGTCTATGTATTCACACATGTATTATGTTTCCGGTTAATACAATTCTAGCATGAACAATAAACATTTATCATGATATGAGGAAATAAATAATAACTTTATTATTGCCTCTAGGGCATATTTCCTTCAATCTCCCACTTGCACTAGAATCAATAATCTAGTTCACATCGCCATGTGATTTAACACCAATATTCATATCTATATATGATTAACACCCATAGTTCACATCGTCATGTGACCAACACCCAAAGGGTTTACTAGAGTCAATAATCTAGTTCACATCGCTATGTGATTAACACCCAAAGAGTACTTTGGTGTGATTATGTTTTGCTCGTGAGAGAAGCTTAGTCAACGGGTCTGTCATATTCAGAGCCATATGTATTTTGCCAATATTCTATGTCTACAATGCTTTGCACGGAGCTACTATAGCTAATTGCTCCCATTTTCAATATGTATCCAGATTGAGACTTATAGTCATCTGGATCGGTGTAAAAGCTTGCACTGTTGTAACTCTTTACGACGGGCTCTTTTATCACCTCCATAATCGAGAAATATTTCCTTAGTCCTCACTAAGGATATTCTTGACCGCTGTCTAGTGATCTACTATTAGATCAAAATTGTATTCCTTTGCCAAACTCAGAGCAAGGTATACAATAGGTCTGGTTCACATCATAGCATACTTTATAGAACCTATGGCCGAGGCATAGGGAATGACTTTTCATTCTCTTTCTATTTTCTGCCATGGTCGGGCTTTGAGTCTTACTCAATTTCACACCTTGTAACACAGGCAAGAAACTCTTTCTTTGACTGTTCCATTTTGAACTACTTCAAAATCTTGTCAAGGTATGTACTTATTGAAAAACTTATCAAGCGTCTTGATCTATCTCTATAGATCTTGATGATCAATATGTAAGCAGCTTCACCGAGGTCCTTCTTTGAAAAACTCCTTTCAAATACTCCTTTATGCTTTGCAGAATAATTCTACATTATTCCCGATCAACAATATGTCATTCACATATACTTATCAGAAATGTTGTAGTGCTCCCACTCACTTTCTTGTAAATACAGGCTTCTCCAAAAATCTGTATAAAACCATATGCTTTGATCAACTCATCAAGCATATATTCCAAATCCGAGATGCTTGCACCAGTCCATAGATGGATCGCTGGAGTTTGCACATTTTGTTAGCACCTTTAGGATTTACAAAACCTTCTGGTTGCATCATATACAACTCTTCTTTAAAGAATCCATTGAGGAATGCAGTTTTGACATCCATTTGCCAGATTTTATAAAATGTGGCAATTGCTAATATGATTCGGACAGACTTAAGCATCGATACGAGTGAGAAAATCTCAAAGTATTCAACACCTTGAACTTGTCGAAAACCTTTCGCAACAAGTTGAGCTTAGTAGATAGTAACACTACTATCAATGTCTGTCTTCCTCTTGAAGATCCATTTATTTAACATGGCTTGCTAATCATCGAGCAAGTCAATCAAAGTCCATACTTTGTTCTCATACATGGATCCCATCTCAGATTTCATGGCCTCAAGCCATTTTGCGGAATCTGGGCTCATCGTCGCTTCCTCATAGTTTGTAAGTTTATCATGGTCTAGTAACATGACTTCCAGAACAGGATTACCGTACCACTCTGGTGCGGATCTTACTCTGGAAGACCTACGATGTTTTGTAGTAACTTGATCTGAAGTTTCATGATCATCATCATTAGCTTCCTCGCTAATTGGTGTAGGAATCACTGGAACTGATTTCTGTGATGAACTACTTTCCAATTCGGAAGAAGCTACTATTACCTTATCATGCTCTACTTTCCTTCCACTCACTTCTTTCAAGAGAAACTCCTTCTCTAGAAAGGATCCATCTTAGCAACGAATAACTTGCCTTCGGATCTGTGATAGACGGTGTACCCAATAGTTACCTTTGGGTATTCTATGAAGACGCACTTCTCCGATTTGGGTTCGAGCTTATCAGGTTGAAACTTTTCCACATAAGCATCGCAGCCCCAAAGTTTTAAGAAATGACAACTTTGGTTTCTTGCCAAACCACAATTCATAAGGCGTCGTCTCAACGGATTTTGATGGTGCCCTATTTAAAGTGAATGCAACTGTCTTTAATGCATAACCCCAAAACGATAGTGGTAAATCGGTAGGAGACATCATAGATTGCACTATATCCAATAAAGTACTGTTATGACGTTCGGACACACCATTAAGTTGTGGTGTTCCAGGTGGCATGAGTTTGTGAAACTATTCCACATTGTTTTAATTGAAGACCAAACTCGTAACTCAAATATTTGTCTCCGCGATCAAATTGCAGAAACTTTATTTTCTTGTTACGATCATTCTCCACTTCACTCTGAAATTCTTTGAACTTTTCAAATGTTTCAGACTTGTGCTTCATTAAGTAGATATACTCATATCTGCTCAATTCATCTTGTGAAGGTCAGAAAATAACGATACCTGCCACGAGCATCAACACTCATTGGACCGTATACATCGGTATGTATTATTTCCATCAAGTCAGTAGCTTGTTCCATTGTTCCGGAGAACGGAGTTTTAGTCATCTTGCCCAAAAGGCACGGTTCGCAAGCATCAAATGATTCATAACCAAGAGATTCCAAAAATCCATCTTTATGGAGTTTCTTCGTGCGCTTTACACCGATATGACCTAAACGGCAGTGCCACAAATATGTTGCACTATCATTATCAACTTTGCATCTTTTGGCATCAATATTATGAATATGTGTATCACTACGATCGAGATCCAACAAACTATTTTCATTGGGTGTATGACCATTGAAGGTTTTATTCATGTAAACAGAACAACAATTATTCTCTGACTTTAAATGAATAACTGTATTGCAATAAACATGATCAAATCATATTCATGCTCAACGCAAACGCCAAATAACATTTATTTAGGTTTAACACTAATCCCGAAAGTATAGGGAGTGTGCGATAATGATCATATCAATCTTGGAACTACTTCCAACACTCATCGTCACTTCTCCCTCAACTAGTCTCTGTGTATTCTGTAACTCCTGTTTCGCGTCACTAATTTTTAGCAACCGAACAAGTATCAAATACTCAGGGGCTACTATAAACACTAGTAAGGTACACATCAATAATTTGTATATCAAATATACCCTTGTTCACTCTGCCATCCTTCTTATCCACCAAATATTTAGGGTATTTCCGTTTCCAGTGACCATTTCCTTTGCAGTGTAAGCACTCAGTTTCAGACTTTGGTTTAGCTTTGGGCTTCTTTGTGGGAGTGACAACTTGCTTGTCATTCTACTTGAAGTTCCCCTTTCTTTCCCTTTGCCCTTTTCTTGAAACTAGTGATCTTGTCAACCATCAACACTTGATGCTCTTTCTTGATTTCTACCTTCGTTGATTTAAAAATCACGAAGAGCTCGGGAATCGTTTTCGTCATCCCTTGCATACTATAGTTCATCACAAAGTTCTACTAACTTAATGATGGTGACTAGAGAACTCTGTCAATCACTATCTTATCTGGAAGATTAACTCCCACTTGATTCAAGCGATTGTAGTACCCAGACAATCTAAGCACGTGCTCACTAGTTGAGCGATTCTCCTCCATCTTTTAGCCATAGAACTTGTTGGAGACTTCATATCTCTCAACTCGGGTATTTGCTTGAAATATCAACTTCAACTCCTGGAACATCTCATATGGTCCATGACGTTCAAAATGTCTTTGAAGTCCCGATTCTAAGCCGTTAAGCATGGTGCAGTAAACTATCAAGTAGTCATCATATTGAGCTAGCCAAACGTTCATAACGTCTGCATCTGCTCCTGCAATGGGTCTGTCACCTAGCGGTGCATTAAGGACATAATTCTTCTGTGCAGCAATGAGGATAAACCTCAGATCACGGATCCAATCCGCATCATTTCTACTAACATCTTTCAACGCAATTTTCTCTAGGAACATATCAAAATAAACATATGAAAGCAACAACGCAAGCTATTGATCTACAACATAATTTGCAAAATACTACCAGGACTAAGTTCATGATAAATTTAAGTTCAATTAATCATATTACTTAAGAACTCCCACTTAGATAGACATCCCTCTAATCCTCTAAGTGATTACATGATCCATATCAACTACACCATGTCCAATCATCACGTGAGATGGAGTAGTTTCAACGGTGAACATCAATATGTTGATCATATCTACTATATGATTCACACTCGACCTTTCGGTCTCCGTGTTCCGAGGCCATATCTGTATATGCTAGGCTCGTCAAGTTTAACCTGAGTATTCCGCGTGTGCAACTGTTTTTGCACCCGTTGTATTTGGACTTTGAGCTTATCACACCCGATCATCACGTGGTGTCTAGGCACGACGAACTTTGGCAACGGTGCATACTCAGGGAGAACACTTCTTGATAATTAGTGAGAGATCATCTTAAAATGCTACCGCCGAACTAAGCAAAATAAGATGTATAACAGATAAACATCATATGCAATCAAAATATGTGACATGATATGGCCATGATCATCTTGTGCCTTTGATCTCCATCTCCAAAGTACTGTCATGATCTCTATCGTCACCGGCACGACACCATGATCTTCATCATCTTGATCTATATCAATGTGTCGTCACATGGTCGTCTCACCAACTATTGCTCTTGCAACTATTGCTATCGCATAGCGATAAAGTAAATCAATTATTTGGCACTTGCATCTTATGCAACAAAGAGACAACCATAGGGCTTCTGCCAGTTGCCGATAAATTCAACAAAACATGATCATCTCATACAACAACTTATATCTCATCATGTCTTGACCATATCACATCACAACATGCCCTGCATAAACAAGTTAGGCGTCCTCTACTTTGTTGTTGCAAATTTTACGTGGCTGCTATGGGCTGAGCAAGAATAGTTCTTACCTACGCATCAAAACCACAACGATAGTTTGTCAAGTTAGTGTTGTTTTAACCTTCTCAAGGACCAGGCGTAGCCACACTCGGTTCAACTAAAGTTGGAGAAACTGACACCCGCTAGTCACCTGTGTGCGAAGCACGGTGGTAAAACCAGTCTCGCGTAAGCGTACGCGTAATGTCGGTCCGGGCCGCTTCATCCAACAATACCGCTGAACCAAAGTATGACATGCTGGTAAGCAGTATGACTTGTATCGCCCACAACTCACTTGTGTTCTACTCGTGCAAATAACATCAACGCATAAAACCTAGGCTCGGATGCCACTGTTGGGGAACGTAGTAATTTCAAAAATTTCCTACACACACGCAAGATCATGGTGATGCATAGCAACGAGAGGGGAGAGTGTGTCCATGTACCCTCGTAGACCGAAAGCGGAAGCGTTAGCACAACGCGGTTGATGTAGTCGTACGTCTTCACGGCCCGACCGATCAAGCACCGAAACTACGGCACCTCCGAGTTCTAGCACACGTTCAGCTCGATGACGTCCCTCGAACTCCGATCCAGCCGATTGTCGAGGGAGAGTTCTGTCAGCACGACGGCGTGGTGACGATCTTGATGTTCTACCGTCGCAGGGCTTCGCCTAAGCACCGCTACGATATTATCGAGGTGGACTATGGTGGAGGGGGGCACCGCACACGGCTAAGAGATCCAAGGGATCAATTGTTGTTGTGTCTATGGGGTGCCCCCCTGCCCCCGTATATAAAGGAGCAAGGGGGGAGGCGGCCGGCCTAGGGAGGAGGCGCGCCAAGGGGGGAGTCCTACTCCCACCGGGAGTAGGACTCCTCCTTTCCTTGTTGGAGAAGGAAAAAGGAGGAGAGGGAGAAGGAAAAGGGGGCTGCCCCCCTTGTCCAATTCGGACCAGAGGGGGGGCGCAGGCCTCCTTCCTTTTGGCCTCTCTCCTCTATTCCCGTATGGCCCAATAAGGCCCATATACTCCCCGGCGAATTCCCGTAACTCTCCAGTACTCCGAAAAATACCCGAATCACTCGGAACCTTTCCGAAGTCCGAATATAGTCGTCCAATATATCGATCTTTACGTCTCGACCATTTTGAGACTCCTCGTCATGTCCCCGATCTCATCCGGGACTCCGAACTCCTTCGGTACATCAAAACACATAAACTCATAATATAACTGTCATCGAAACCTTAAGCGTGCGGACCCTACGGGTTCGAGAACAATGTAGACATGACCGAAACACATTTCCGGTCAATAACCAATAGCGGAACCTGGATGCTCATATTGGCTCCCACATATTCTACGAAGATCTTTATCGGTCAAACCGCATAACAACATACGTTGTTCCCTTTGTCATCGGTATGGTGAGCCAGTGACCATATGATTACCCTAAAATGTACTCCTATTTTATTAACACGGTACAGACTCAAACTACCATTTCTTTCTTTCGTATACGGGCTGACAGGTGGGCCCCACGGTTACGCGCCCCGATGGTGCAACACTAGTTGTGCCGTTTGACTGGTCAATTGATTGTGTCATCAACAAAATACGGAGTTATACGGGTGAGCCAGTGACAGTATAATCATGACATGTATTTGTTTAACATGGTATAGACGCAAGGGCTCATATATACGCGCAAGCACTCACCGCTATAAGCGCACACACGCGAACCCTACCCCTATGAGCACCTTCGAGAGAGTGGGCCAGCATATATGATCTTGAGATTTTACGAAGTCACCATAGGTGCCTCATAGTCGAGTGGAACGTCTCCTCCCACTGAACATACATCGCCGGAAAATACTGAAATTAACACAAGATAAATGTGAGCACCAGGACTTTAACCTTGGTGGGCTCGAGAAACCACTGTCCTCTAACCATCCAACCACATGTTGGTTAGCACGACAAAATGTATGTGGTGACCGTGATGAGCTTATTCTGAAGTCCAGTGACCATATCATGCTTTCGCTTCAAATACAATGACCGTAAGTGTCGTCAACAAAATACGGAACACGCATCAAATGCAAAGTCCGTCAGTGTCATCAACAAAAGATGGAGACGTATCGGGAGCTAGATACCGTTGTACTATTGTATATGCTTATTTTCTTAGTGGCCGATTGCGTATGTGGTGTGGTGGGCACATCATTTCTAGTTGTGGTGGGTCAACATGAAGACTCATGGGTCGGTTCCATCATGCACCACATACAGGTTCGACCGAGGCGTGTTATACGGAGACCCATGTGGAGGACTCGGCGTACAACACGAAGCTACCAGAGTCGCGGAGGACTCTATCCCCACTGGTGATAATCCGACTACATATGATTTGTAACCCTAGGCCCTTAGTATGTTATACAAGCTTGGAGGCTAGTTCGTCGATAGTATACACACACGCACAATGCCTGGTATTCACGTGTACTTTGTACACACCCCTATCACTAATATACAATACCAGGAGTAGGCTCTTTCTTCAACTGCAAGGGTCCGATCCAAACTAGGGTAAAACTTTGCCTCGTATTACCATCCAGCCTAACAGCCAGGGATATCCTACCGAATAATATGATGAAATCATATCTGCCAACTACTATTAGAGAGGTGTGTCGGGGGGGGGGGCAATGTGTGCGAGAGAGGCCTAAAGATAATGTGTGTGCGGGAGACACCTAGGCACATATATGTGCGTATAGAGGGCTAGTAGAGACCATGCATGTGTATATATGCATGTGAGAGAAATAGTGTTTTTCAACTGAGATTAGTGAAAAGAGTGGTACATAGTAGTCAGAAAGAGAGAGAGAGAAACAGAGAGAGCATGTGTGTGAGACACCCCGACACCCTGAGAGAGATTGTGAGCATGTGTGAAAGAGAAATGTTGATGCATATAAAGTGTGTGCACTTATGCGTTAGATAGAGAGATATATAACGTGTTTGTGAGAACGGGGCGAGGCATAGTGCATATACGTGCAAAAGGTGGTTCTATGCATTAAATTAAAATATAAATGGCATTATTATTTTTGGATGAGATCAGGAATTTTGCAAAATTGCGTATGGATGAAAATCGGTCTATCAGACACCCATACTCTATTGAATTCTAGCATGTGCATGTGTTTATTTCATATTATCGATCCATAGAGTGAGAGCGGTTTGAAATACAGGCAATGGATGTTTTTGCATTTCATATATAAACATTAATTAGTGCACTCCATGTTGTTAGTGTGAAGCACTTTATACATTTGTCACTTGCATGGATACATTCCAAATTGCTAGCTACAAAATAAAATACATGTCGAATTCAACATAAAGGGGGTTTCAAAGATTCGAATTCATAGGAAGTGCATTCATCTATTTGAACCCGAGATAATGGCATTTGTAAATCAGATGTAAAAGGGGGCATCAATCTTTGTTGTGAGTTTGAACATGCTATATATATTCATACCCATATCTAACTTTTTTTGCAACCAAGGAGATTATACCTGGAACCATGCATGAACTGAGGTAAGTTGCATATTTTTTATTATATACTCGTGTACAATGTATATTAAAATGTACCCCCTCCATTCCAAAATAATCGTAGCTTTAGGATTTTCAAGAGTAAAGATTTGTGAAGTTTGACAAATCCTGAAAGTTCAATTCAAGAGAACCGAAAACGTTAATGCTTCTACTCCCAAATATTGAACGAAGCGCCAAATAGGCCTCTGGTCACCCGAAACCGCGCGAGACTAATGTTTTGGTGGTAGCAAATTACTGTCCTGACTCTGGCCCGTGTAGCCTATCGACCCGATGTCCAAAGGTCTAAACCAAGGTAGGTTTGTAACTTCACCAAGACGCCAGTCTCAACCGCCTCCGAGAAGCATTCATACGCCGTGGGCGCCTAAACACCCATGGCTCGGCCGAAATCTATCCCGCCCACTGATACGTCTCCAACGTATCTATAATTTTTGATTGCTCCATGCTACTTTATCTACTATTTTAGGCAATATTGGGCTTTATTATCCACTTTTATATTATTTTTGGGACTAACCTATTAACTGGAGGCCCAGCCCAGATTTGTTGTTTTATGCCTATTTCAGTGTTTCGAAGAAAAGGAATATCAGACAGAGTCAAAACGTAACGAAATCAACTGGAGAAGTTATTTTTGGAAGGAAAGCAACCTAGGGAACTTGGAGTGCACGTCAGGGGAGATACGGCTGCCCACGAGGGTGGGGGTGCGCCACCCCCTAGGGCGCGCCCCCTGCCTCGTGGGCCCCCCGTAGCTCCACCGACGTACTCCTTGCACCCATATATACCTACGCACCCTAAAACTTCCAGAATAGAAGATAGATCGAGAGTTCCGCCGCCGCAAGCCTCTGTAGCCACCAAAAACCTCTCGGGAGCCCTTTCCGGCACCCTGCCGGAGGGGGATCCCATCACCGGTGGCCATCTTCATCATCCCGGCGCTATCCATGACGAGGAGGGAGTAGTTCACCCTCGGGGCTGAGGGTGTGTACCAGTAGCTATGTGTTTGATCTCTCTCTCCCTCTCTCTCTCGTGTTCTCTCTCGTGTTCCCTCTATGGCACGATCTTGATGTATCCCGAGCTTCGCTATTGTAGTTGGATCTTATGATGTTTCTCCCCCTCTACTCTCTTGTGAGGAATTGAGTTTCCCCTTTGAAGTTATCTTATCGGATTGAGTCTTTTATGAGAACACTTGATGTATGTCTTGCCGTGATTATCTGTGGTGACAATGGGATATCATGTGCCACTTGATGTATGTTTTGGTGATCAACTTGCGGGTTTCGTGACATTGGGAACCTATGCATAGGGGTTGGCACACGTTCTTGACTCTCTGATTGGAACTTTGGGGCACTCTTTGAAGTACTTTGTGTTGGTTGGATGAATCTGAGATTGTGTGATGCATATCGTATAATCATGCCCACGGATACTTGAGGTGACAATGGAGTATCTAGGTGACATTAGGGCTTTGGTTGATTTGTGTCTTAAGGTGTTATTCTAGTACGAACTCTTTTATAGATTGATCCGAAAGAATAACTTTGAGGTGGTTTCGTACCCTACCATAATCTCTACGTTTGTTCTCCTCTATTAGTGGCTTCGGAGTGACTCTTTGTTGCATGATGAGGGCTTGTTATATGATCTATCTATGTTATTATTGTTGAGAGAACTTGCACTAGTGAAAGTATGAACCCTAGGCCTTGTTTCCTATCATTGCAATACCGTTTACGCTCACTTTTACCACTTGTTACCTTGCTGTTTTTATAATTTCAGATTACAAAAACCAATATCTACTATCTATTTTGCACTTGTATCACCATCTCTTCACCGAACTAGTGCACCTATACAATTTACCATTGTATTGGGTGTGTTGGGGACACAAGAGACTTTTTGTTATTTGGTTGCAGGGTTGTTTGAGAGAGACCATCTTCATCCTACGCCTCCTACGGATTGATAAACCTTAGGTCATCCACTTGAGGGAAATTTGCTACTGTCCCACAAACATGTGCACTTGCAGGCCCAACAACGTCTACAAGAAGAAGGTTGTGTAATAGACATCACCCACATTTGGGACATGTGACATGACTGTCCTACCCCCAACCCGCAGTATGTCTGAAATTTTAGATGGGGGCAAAGTTTGTAACTTTCCCCAAATTTCAAACAAGCGCGTCTCAAACCGAAACATTGTTCCCCTTAGTTCCCCGCCTCCCTCCGTTTCCCCATTAATACTCCGTGGGCGTGAAAACGCCCTCTCCACCAGCCGCGAAACCCCAGCCTCCTCCGTCCTCCACCCCATAACGGCCAATCCACCGCCGCCCTCCTCCATCACACCGGAGCCGGTACCCCGACGTCGTCGTCCAACGCAACCGCAACCGCAACGCCCTCAGGGACTTAGCAGCTGAAGCCGAGGCAGAGCTGCCTCCACGACACCGACGCCGACGTGCGCCGTACCAGAACCACTCCGACCATGCCGTCTTGCGCCTCACTGCTGCGGCTCCACTGTCGCAACCGTCCATCGCACCGGAGCTGTTCCCGCTACACCGTCGTTCGCCGCCTCAGATCTGCTTCCCCACCGCCGACAGACGGCCACCACACCACACTCAACAACTTGGCCATGGGTTCGTCCAAGGCTGCACCGTCCTCCACAACTTCTGGTTTCCGGCGAACAACAAGATCGTCGGAAAAACAGAAGGAGGACACAACACTGCCAACAGAAAGAGGTACTCCTCTTCCCTTATTCGTGCAAATCTTACGTCTCCGCTCACATCGTATTCACCCCACGAAAGAAACTAGTTGAGCGCTTCTTACTGCATCTTCTTCGTGATACTAAATGCACAAGGTTTCCTCCCTTTTACTATTTCACCTTTGCTAGAGGTCAGTAGCCCGCCTGGATTTCAATTCAGGGTCAGTCAAACCGCAATTAAAAGAAGCAGCACCCGCTTAGGCGCGCGGAGCACCTAGTGTTGGAAATATGCACTAGAGGCAATAATAAAAGCATTATTATTATATTTCCTTGTTCATGATAATTGTCTTTTATTCATGCTATAATTGTATTATCCGGAAATCGTAATACATGTGTGAATACATAGACCAAAATACGTCCCTAGTAAGCCTCTAGTTGACTAGCTCGTTGGTCAACAGATAGTCATGGTTTCCTGACTATGGACATTAGATGTCATTGACAACGGGATCACGTCATTAGGAGAATGACGTGATGGACAAGACACAATCCTAAGCATAGCACAAGATCGTGTAGTTCGTTTTGCTAGAGCTTTTCCAATGTCAAGTATCTCTTCCTTAGACCATGAGATCGTGTAACTCCCGGATACCGTAGGAGTGCTTTGGGTGTACCAAACGTCACAACGTAACTGGGTGACTATAAAGGTGCACTACAGGTATCTCCGAAAGTGTCTGTTGGGTTGACACGGATCAAGACTGGGATTTGTCACTCCGTATGACGGAGAGGTATCACTGGGCCCACTCGGTAGTGCATCATCACAATGAGCTCAAAGTGACCAAGTGTTTGGTTATGGGATCATGCATTACGGTACGAGTAAAGTGACTTGCTGGTAACGAGACTGAACGAGGTATTGGGATACCGACGATCGAGTCTCGGGCAAGTAACATACCGATTGACAAAGGAAATTGCATACGGGGTTGATTGAATCCTCGACATCGTGGTTCATCCGATGACATCATCGAGGAGCATGTGGGAGCCAACATGGGTATCCAGATCCCGCTGTTGGTTATTGACCGGAGAGCCGTCTCGGTCATGTCTGCGTGTCTCCCGAACCCGTAGGGTCTACACACTTAAGGTTCGGCGACGCTAGGGTTATTATGAAGACTTGTATGTGATTATCGAATGTTGTTCGGAGTCCCGGATGAGATCCCGGATGTCACGAGGAGTTCCGGAATGGTCCGGAGGTAAAGATTTATATATGGGAAGTTGTCATGCGGACACCAGAAGGTTTCGGGGGTATATCGGTATTGTACCGGGGCCACCGGAGGGGTTCCGGGGGTCCACCGGGAGGGGCCACCCCTCCCGGGGGGGGCACATGGGCCGCATGGGGCAGGAGCCATCCCCTGGAGGGCTGGGCGCCCCCCCCCTTGGGCCCATGCACCTAAGGTTGGGGGGGGAACCCTAGAGGGGGCGCCCCCCTTGCTTGGGGGGCAAGCCCCCCTCCCTGGCCGCCGCCCTCCCCTCTAGATCTCATCTAGAGGGGCCGGCCCCCTTCCCCCTTCCCCTATAAATAGAGGGGCGAGGGGAGGGCTGCACACACAAGCCAAGGCGCAGCCCCTCCCCTCCTCAACACCTCTCCTCCTCCGTCACGAGCTTGGCGAAGCCCTGCCGGAGTACTACTTCTCCACCAACACCACGCCGTCGTGCTGCCGTTGGAGCTGTCTTCCTCAACCTCTTCTTCCTCCTTGCTGGATCAAGACGGAGGAGACGTCGTCCGTTCCGTACGTGTGTTGAACGCGGAGGTGTTGTCCGTTCGGCACTTGGTCATCGGTGATCTGAATCACGTCGAGTACGACTCCATCATCACCGTTCCCTCGAACGCTTCCGCACGCGATCTACAAGTGGTATGTAGATGCAAACTCACTCCCTTGACTCGTTGCTTAGATGAACTCATAGATGGATCTTGGTGAAACCGTAGGAAATTTTTTAATTTTCTGCAACGTTCCCCAACAGTGGCATCATGAGCTAGGTCTATGCGTAGTTCTCTATTGCACGAGTAGAACACAATTTTGTTGTGGGCGTAGATCTTGTCAACTTGCTTGCCGCTACTAGTCTTATCTTGCTTCAGCGGTATTGTGGGATGAAGCGGCCCGGACCAACCTTACACGTACGCTTACGTGAGACCGGTTCCACCGACTAACATGCACTAGTTGCATAAGGTGGCTGGCGGGTGTCTGTCTCTCCCACTTTAGTTGAAGCAGATTCGATGAAAAGGGTCCTTATGAAGGGTAAATAGAAGTTGACAAAATCACGTTGTGGTTATTTGTAGGTAAGAAAACGTTCTTGCTAGAACCCAATTGCAGCCACGTAAAAGATGCAACAACAATTAGAGGACGTCTAACTTGTTTTTGCAGCAATTGTCATGTGATGTGATATGGCCAGAAGTTGTGATGAATGATGAATGATATATTGTGATGTATGAGATTGTGTTCTTGTAATAGGAATCACGACTTGCATGTCGATGAGTATGACAACCGGCAGGAGCCATAGGAGTTGTCTTTATTTTGTATGACCTGCGTGTCATTGAAGAATGTCATGTAAATTACTTTACTTTGTTGCTAAACGCGTTAGCCATAGAAGTAGAAGTAGTCGTTGGCGTGACAACTTCATGAAGACACGATGATGGAGATCATGATGATGGAGATCATGGTGTCATGCCGGTGACAAGATGATCATGGAGCCCCAAAGATGAAGATCAAAGGAGCTATATGATATTGGCCATATCATGTCACTACTTTATATAATTGCATGTGATGTTTATTATGTTTTATGCATCTTGTTTACTTAGAACGACGGTAGTAAATAAGATGATCTCTTACAATAATTTCAAGAAAGTGTTCCCCCTAACTGTGCACCGTTGCGAAAGTTCGTCGTTTCGAAGCACCACGTGATGATCGGGTGTGATAGATTCTTACGTTCACATACAACGGGTGTAAGCCAGATTTACACACGTGAAACACTTAGGGTCAACTTGATGAGCCTAGCATGTACAGACATGGCCTCGGAACACAAGAGACCGAAAGGTCGAACATGAGTCGTATGGGAGATACGATCAACATGGAGATGTTCACCGATGATGACTAGTCCGTCTCACGTGATGATCGGACACGGCCTAGTCGACTCGGATCATGTAACACTTAGATGACTAGAGGGATGTCTATTCTGAGTGGGAGTTCATTAAAATAATCTGATTAGATGAACTTAATTATCATGAACTTAGTCTAAAACTTTTTGCAAAATATGTCTTGTAGATCAAATGGCCAACGCTCATGTCAACATGAACTTCAACGCGTTCCTAGAGAAAACCAAGCTGAAAGATGATGACAACAACTATACGGACTGGGTCCGGAACCTGAGGATCATCCTCATAGCTGCCAAGAAAGTGTATGTCCTTGAAGCACCGTTAGATGACCCACCTGCTCTCCCAGCACTGCAAGACGATTTGAACATTTGGCAGACACGTGCTGATGATTACTCCCTCGTTCAGTGCGGCATGCTTTACAGCTTAGAACCGGGGCTCCAAAAGCGTTTTGAGCAACACGGAGCATATGAGATGTTCGAGGAGCTGAAACTAGTTTTCCAAGCTCATGCCCGGGTCGAGAGATATGAAGTCTCTGACAAGTTCTATGGTTGTAAGATGGAGGAAAATAGTTCTGTCAGTGAGCATATACTCAAAATGTATGGGCTGCACAACCGCCTGTCCCAGCTGGACATTAACCTCCCGGACGAGGCGGTCATTGACAGAATCCTTCAGTCGCTCCCACCAAGCTACAAGAGCTTTGTGATGAACTACAATATGCAGGGGATGGTGAAGACCATTCCTGAAGTATTTTCAATGCTGAAGTCAGCAGAGGTTGAAATCAAGAAAGAACATCAAGTGTTGATGGTCAATAAGACCACTAAGTTCAAGAAGGGCAAGGGTAAGAAGAACTTCAAGAAGGACGGCAAAGATGTTGCCGCGCCCGGTAAGCCAGTTGCCGGGAAGAAGTCAAAGAATGGACCCAAGCCTGAAACTGAGTGCTTTTATTGCAAGGGGAAGGGTCACTGGAAGCGGAACTGCCCCAAATACTTAGCGGACAAGAAGGCCGGCAACACTAAAGGTATATTTGATATACATGTAATTGATGTGTACCTTACCAGTACTCGTAGTAACTCCTGGGTATTTGATACCGGTGCCGTTGCTCACATTTGTAACTCGCAGCAGGAGCTACGGAATAAGCGGAGACTGGCGAAGGATGAGGTGACGATGCGCGTCGGGAATGGTTCCAAGGTCGATGTGATCGCCGTCGGCACGCTACCTCTACATTTACCTACGGGATTAGTTTTAAACCTCAATAATTGTTATTTAGTGCCAAGTTTGAGCATGAACATTGTATCTGGATCTTGTTTAATACGAGATGGCTACTCATTTAAATCCGAGAATAATGGTTGTTCTATTTATATGAGAGATATGTTTTATGGTCATGCCCCGATGGTCAATGGTTTATTCTTGATGAATCTCGAACGTAATGTTACACATATTCATAGCGTGAATACCAAAAGATGTAAAGTTGATAACGATAGTCCCACATACTTGTGGCACCGCCACCTTGGTCACATTGGTGTCAAGCGCATGAAGAAGCTCCATGCTGATGGACTTTTAGAGTCTCTCGATTATGAATCATTTGACACATGCGAACCATGCCTCATGGGCAAAATGACCAAGACTCCGTTCTCCGGAACAATGGAGCGAGCAACCAACTTGTTGGAAATCATACACACCGATGTGTGCGGTCCAATGGGTGTTGAGGCTCGCGGAGGATATCATTATGTTCTCACTCTCACTGATGACTTGAGTAGATATGGGTATGTCTACTTGATGAAACACAAGTCTGAGACCTTTGAAAAGTTCAAGGAATTTCAGAATGAAGTAGAGAATCAACGTGACCGAGAGATAAAATTCTTACGATCGGATCGTGGAGGAGAATATTTAAGTCACAAATTTGGTACACACTTAAGAAAATGTGGAATCGTTTCACAACTCACGCCGCCTGGAACACCTCAGCGAAATGGTGTGTCCAACATCGTAATCACACTCTATTGGATATGGTGCGGTCTATGATGTCTCTTATCGATTTACCGCTATCATTTTGGGGATACGCTCTAGAGACAGCTACATTCACTTTAAATAGGGCACCGTCTAAATCCGTTGAGACGACACCGTATGAATTATGGTTTGAGAAGAAACCTAAGCTGTCGTTTCTAAAAGTTTGGGGATGTGATGCTTATGTCAAGAAACTTCAACCTGAAAAGCTCGAACCCAAGTCGGAAAAATGCATCTTCATAGGATACCCTAAAGAAACCATTGGGTATACCTTCTACTTAAGATCCGAGGGCAAGATCTTTGTTGCCAAGAACAGATCCTTTCTGGAAAAAGAGTTTCTCTCGAAAGAACTAAGTGGGAGGAAAGTAGAACTCGATGAAGTACTACCTCTTGAACAGGACAGTAGTGCAGCTCAGGAAAATGTTCCTGTGATGCCTACACCAACTGAAGAGGAAAATAATGATGATGATCAAGGTACTTCGGATCAAGTTGCTACTGAACTTCATAGGTCCACAAGGACATGTTCTGCACCAGAGTGGTACGGAAACCCTGTCCTGGAAATCATGTTGTTGGACAATGGTGAACCTTCGAACTATGAAGAAGCAATGGCGGGCCCAGATTCCAACAAATGGCTAGAAGCCATGAAATCCGAGATAGAATCCATGTATGAAAACAAAGTATGGACTTTGACTGACTTGCCCGATGATCGGCGAGCGATAGAAAACAAATGGATCTTTAAGAAGAAGACGGATGCGAATGGTAATGTCACCATCTATAAAGCTCGACTTGTCGCTAAGGGTTATCGGCAAGTTCAAGGGATTGACTACGATGAGACTTTCTCTCCCGTAGCGAAGCTTAAGTCCGTCCGAATCATGTTAGCAATTGCCGCATACTATGATTATGAGATATGGCAGATGGACGTCAAAACGGCATTCCTTAACGGGCATCTTAAGGAAGAACTGTATATGATGCAGCCAGAGGGTTTTGTCGATCCTAAGAATGCTAACAAAGTATGCAAGCTCCAGCGATCCATTTATGGGCTGGTGCAAGCATCTCGGAGTTGGAACATTCATTTTGATGAGATGATCAAAGTTTTTGGGTTTATGCGGACTTATGGCGAAGCATGCGTTTACAAGAAAGTGAGTGGGAGCTCTGTAGCATTTCTCATATTATATGTAGATGACATACTTTTGATGGGAAATGATATAGAATTCTTGGACAGCATCAAGGCCTACTTGAATAAGTGTTTTTCAATGAAGGACCTTGGAGAAGCTGCATATATATTAGGCATCAAGATCTATAGGGATAGATCGAGACGTCTCATAGGTCTTTCACAAAGCACATACCTTGATAAGATTTTGAAGAAGTTCAAAATGGATCGGTCCAAGAAAGGGTTCTTGCCTGTACTGCAAGGTGTGAGATTGAGCTCGGCTCAATGCCCGACCACGGCAAAAGATAAAGAAGAGATGAGCGTCATCCCCTATGCCTCAGCCATAGGATCTATTATGTATGCCATGCTGTGTACCAGACCTGATGTAAACCTTGCCGTAAGTTTGGTAGGAAGGTACCAAAGTAATCCCGGCAAGGAACACTAGACAGCGGTCAAGAATATCCTAAAGTACCTGAAAAGGACGAAGGACATGTTTCTCGTTTATGGAGCTGACGAAGAGCTCGTCGTAAAGGGTTACGTCGACGCTAGCTTCGACACAGATCTGGATGACTCTAAGTCACAAACCGGATACGTGTATATGTTGAATGGTGGAGCAGTAAGCTGGTGCAGCTGCAAGCAGAGCGTCGTGGCGGGATCTACATGTGAAGCGGAGTACATGGCAGCCTCGGAGGCAGCGCATGAAGCTATTTGGGTGAAGGAGTTCATCACCGACCTAGAAGTCATACCCAATGCGTCGGGGCCGATCAAACTCTTTTGTGACAACACTGGAGCTATTGCCCTTGCCAAGGAGCCCAGGTTTCACAAGAAGACCAGGCACATCAAGCGTCGTTTCAACTCCATCCGTGAAAATGTTCAAGATGGAGACATAGATATTTGCAAAGTACATACGGATCTGAATGTCGCATATCCATTGACTAAACCTCTCTCGCGAGCAAAACATGATCAACACCAGAACTCTATGGGTATTCGATTCATCACAATGTAACTAGATTATTGACTCTAGTGCAAGTGGGAGACTGTTGGAAATATGCACTAGAGGCAATAATAAAAGCATTATTATTATATTTCCTTGTTCATGATAATTGTCTCTTATTCATGCTATAATTGTATTATCCGGAAATCGTAATACACTTGTGAATACATAGACCAAAATACGTCCCTAGTAAGCCTCTAGTTGACTAGCTCGTTGGTTAACAGATAGTCATGGTTTCCTAACTATGGACATTAGATGTCATTGACAACGGGATCACGTCATTAGGAGAATGACGTGATGGACAAGACCCAATCCTAAGCATAGCACAAGATCGTGTAGTTCGTTTTGCTAGAGCTTTTCCAATGTAAAGTATCTCTTCCTTAGACCATGAGATCGTGTAACTCCCGGATACCGTAGGAGTGCTTTGGGTGTACCAAACGTCACAACGTAACTGGGTGACTATAAAGTTGCACTACAGGTATCTCCGAAAGTGTCTGTTGGGTTGACACGGATCAAGACTGGGATTTGTCACTCCGTATGACGGAGAGGTATCACTAGGCCCACTCGGTAGTGCATCATCACAATGAGCTCAAAGTGACCAAGTGTTTGGTCACGGGATCATGCATTACGGTACGAGTAAAGTGACTTGCCGGTAATGAGACTGAACGAGGTATTGGGATACCGACGATCGAGTCTCGGGCAAGTAACATACCGATTGACAAAGGGAATTGCATACGGGGTTGATTGAATCCTCGACATCGTGGTTCATCCGATGACATCATCGAGGAGCATGTGGGAGCCAACATGGGTATCCAGATCCCGCTGTTGGTTATTGACTGGAGAGCCGTCTCGGTCATGTCTGTGTGTCTCCCGAACCCGTAGGGTCTACACACTTAAGGTTCGGCGACGCTAGGGTTATTAGGAAGACTTGTATGTGATTATCGAATGTTGTTCGGAGTCCCGGATGAGATCCCGGACGTCACGAGGAGTTCCGGAATGGTCCGGAGGTAAAGATTTATATATGGGAAGTTGTCATGCGGACACCGGAAGGTTTCGGGGGTATATCGGTATTGTACCGGGGCCACTGGAGGGGTTCCGGGGGTCCACCAGGAGGGGCCACCCCTCCCGGGGGGGGCACATGGGCCGCATGGGGCAGGAGCCAGCCCCTGGAGGTCTGGACGCCCCCCCCCTTGGGCCCATGCGCCTAGGGTTGGGGGGAACCCTAGAGGGGGCTCCCCCCTTGCTTGGGGGTCAAGCCCCCCTCCCTGGCCGCCGCCCCCCCTCTAGATCTCATCTAGAGGGGTCGGCCCCCTTCCCCCTTACCCTATAAATAGAGGGGCGAGGGGAGGGCTGCGCACACAAGCCAAGGCGCAGCCCCTCCCCTCCCCAACACCTCTCCTCCTCCGTCACGAGCTTGGCGAAGCCCTGCCGGAGTACTGCTTCTCCACCAACACCACACTGTCATGCTGCCGTTGGAGCTATCTTCCTCAACCTCTCCTTCCTCCTTGCTAGATCAAGACGGAGGAGATGTCATCCGTTCCGTACGTGTGTTGAACGCGGAGGTGATGTCCGTTCGACACTTGGTCATCGGTGATCTGAATCACGTCGAGTACGACTCCATCATCACCCTTCCCTCGAACGCTTCCGCACGCGATCTACAAGTGGTATGTAGATGCAAACTCACTCCCTTGACTCGTTGCTTAGATGAACTGATAGATGGATCTTGGTGAAACCGTAGGAAAAATTTTAATTTTCTGCAACGTTCCCCAACACCTAGTCCGCCTGTTCCCCGGGGAAGCGGCGCATCGGTGTCTATCATAGGGGTGTGGGGCGCATGAGCTGCTTGCACCCGATCTGGAGGTCGGCGGGGCTTGAATGGATGGCCAGGGGGCGGTGCCAAGCACGGCGGTGTGGTGAGGTAGAGGGGAGGGCGCAGGCAGGGGAGGAATACTGGGCCGGTGGTCGCTGGCGTTTTGAGGAAGATCGTCAACACTGACTGGCTGGAGGTAGATGAAGGCGATCTACCCGTTCTTTGTACATCGGACGGTGCAGAAAAAATGGACTGACCTATTTGCTTTCAGTCGACTGTTATTTTCATAGAATCCTGTAGTAATTGAGTGTGCCATGCATGTTGTAGAGCTATCATATGTCTCCCGTCATTTATTTCTCACCGACCTGCTATCTGCTACCTTTACACTGTACTAATTGTGCACACACTTCACCCATACTCACACTATTGTTTTTTTATGCATGGGTATTTCAGACTCTGACGCAGTGTTGATGAATGCAGAAAAGAAAAGACAGAAGTCGCTCCAGTGTAATTCGAAGATAAGCAGTAAGCATTTCAGCGCTCTAATGGGTGCAGTGTCAGCAGTCGGAGACAGTAAACGTAGCTCTACAGTTGATGATCTCAATTGCCACACACAACCATCCCAGGTGCTTGGTTTAACTTCGCGCTATCAAATGTGGTTGCATGTTGCATATGGTGTCTAGCTTGTATTGCTTCCAATTTGGTTAAATTGCATCTGCTTATTTTACACATTATACCTTTGATAATGACATGCCTTCCTGTTTTTGATACATACTACATATGTCTATTAACCATGTTCGTACATCAAACTAATGCTCTTTTGTATCCCTCGTCAATCACTTATGATGAGATGGTCACCCGGGTGGGTTACTGTGAGACGCCCTACTCGTTTAAAGAGTGCGGTGTCATCCTCCCCACATGATTCTCAAGAAACAGCAAGCCTAAATGAAGATAGTCAACGTAGCTCTCTAGTTGATCACCGCAATTCCCCCACACCACCATCGCAGGTGCTTGCTCTTACTTGGCAGTGTGATATGTGGTTGCATGTTGCATATGGTGTCTACCTTGTAATGCTTCTAATTAGGGTTAATTGCATCTGCTTAGTTAACACATTATACCTGTGAATATGACATGCCTTCCTGTTTTTGGTACATACTACGTCTTTCTATTAACTATGTTCTTACATCAAACTACTTCTCTTGTGTATCCCTCATCAATGCTCCTAATTTGTTAAATTGCATCTTCTTAGCTTACACATTATACATGTGAATATGATACGCCTTCCTGTTTTTGGTACATACTACATCTGCCTATGTTCTTACATCAAACTATTGTTCTTGTGTATCCTGCGTCTATCGCTTATGATGAGACAGTCACGCGCGTGGGTTAATATGAGACGCAATACTCTTATAAAGAATGCAATTTCATCCTCTCCACATGATTCTCAAGAAACAACAAGCCTAAATGAAGATATTGAACGTTGCTCTGTACCTAAAGACATCATTTCCCCTACACCACCATCACAGGTGCTTGCTCCAACTTCGCAGTGTGATTTGTGGTTGCATGTTGCATACGGTGTCTAGCTTGTAATGCTTCTAATTAGGGTAAATTGCATCTGCTTAGTTTGCACACTATATCTGTGAATATGACATGCCTTCCTATTTTTGGTACACACTACATCTATGTGTTAACCTTGTTCTTACATGAAACTACCTCTCTTCTGCATCAATCACTTACGATGAGTCACCTTTATTCGTTGCATATTGCATATTATTTCTAGCCTGTTGCCATGTATTGCTTCTAATTTGGTCAAATACATTTGTTAGGGCACCCTTTTAATTTGGCAGAGTGATATTGGTTTCATCTTTCATATGGTTTCTAGCTTGCATCGATTCTAACAAGTTCAAGCACCTTGTGCTTAGTTTACACTTTATACATCATACATGTCAATATGTCACGCCGTCATGCTTTTCATACATATTCCATCCTCCTATCATGCGGCTGCCTTACATGAAAGTAGTGTTCATCAGTATCATGCATCAATAAGTTCTGAAGAGCAAATTTTATTCCTTTTTCTTGTGGGTTTGACTTGACAAGGCAAAATCAAGAAAGAGGAAGGAAAAGAGTAAGGAAGGCGATGATGGTGGTCCTCTGCAGCAACGTAAACGGAGCATCTGTATCGATTCTCCTTGTACTGATAGTGCATTACATGGTTCAAGTCTCCGCTCCCCTACTCCACCATCCAAGGTGCTTGCTCTAACTTGGCAGTGTGATATCTGGTTGCATGTTGCATATGGTGTCTACCTCGTATTGCTCCTAATTAGTGTAAACTGCATCTACTTAGCTTACACATGATACATGTGAATATGACACGCTTTCCTGTTTTTGGTACATACTATATCTGTCTATCACACCATGTTCTTACATGAAACTACTCTTCTTGTGTATCCTGCATCAGTCACTTATGCAGGGACACCTTTAAGTTGGCAGTGTGATATTGGTTTGCGTCTTGAATATGATTTCTAGCATGTATTGCTTCTAGTTTGATGAATGCCACCTATGACGAGATAGTTTTAACTTGGCATAGTGATATTGATTGCACCTTCCATATGGTGTCTTGCAGTGTTTCTAATTTGTTGAAGTGCCTTCTGCTTAGTTACCACATCATAGGTGTGAATATGTCAAGTCGTCCATTTTTTCGTACATATTCCATCCTCGTATCATGACTTTGCTTTTCATCAGAGTAGTGTTCGTCAGTATCATCTATCATGCATGAATGAGTTCTGAAGAGCGAATGATATTCCTTTTTCTTGTCAGTATGACCTCACAATGCAAAATCAATAAAGCTGAAGCAAATTGGCAAGGCATTGGATGATGGTGGTCCTTCCGAGCAACTGAAACGGAGGTTCTCTACAGATTCTACTCCGCCATCCTCCCAACAAGATTCGCAAGACAACGCAAGGCTAGACAGTCAACGTAGCTGTGTAGATGATGAGCACATCTCCCCTACTCCACCATCACAAGTGCTTGCTCTAACTTGGCACTATTATATGTGGTTGCATGTTGCGTATGATGTCTAGCTTGTATTACTTCTAACTTTGTTGAATTGCATCTACTTACTTTACACATAATGCCTGTGAATATGACATGTGTTCCTGTTTCTACATCAGACTACTATTCTTGCATATCCCGCATCAGTCACTTATGATAAGGCACCTTTAAGTCGCCACTGTGATATTGGTTGTGTCTTGCATACGATTTCTAGCATATACTGCTTCTAATTTGTTGAAACGCCATACAGTTTGAACTTGGCAGAGTGATATTGGTTGCATCTTTCATATGGTGTCTAGCTTGCAGTGCTTCTAATTTGTTGAAATGCCTTCTGCTTAGTTACCACATCATAGGTGTGAATATGTCACACCATCCTGTTTTTCATACATATTCCATCCTCGCATCATGTGTTTGCCTTTCATCCGAGTAGTGTTCGTCAGTATCATGCATGAATGAGTTTTGAAGAGCGAATTTTATTCCTTTTTCTTATCGGTTTGACTTCACAATGCAAAATCATTATAGCTGAAGGAAATTAGTCTGGTAGTGGATGATGGTGGTCCTTCGGAGCAACTCAAACAGGGGGTCTCTACAGATTCTACTCCACCATCCTCCCAACAAGATTCGCAAGACAACACAAGGTTCGATAGTCAACGTAGCTGTGTAGATGATGAGCACATCTCCCCTACTCCACCGTCACAGGTGCTTGCTCTAACTTGACACTATTATATGTGGTTGCATGTTGCGTATGATGTCTAGCTTGTATTGCTTCTAACTTGAATTGCATCTGCTTACTTTACACATAATGCCTGTGAATATGACACGTTTCCTGTTTCTAGAACATACATGTACACGATGAGCACATCTCCCCTACTCCACCATCACAGGTGCTTGCTCTTACTTGGAACTGTTATACGTGGTTGCGTTTTCCGTATGATGTCTAGTTTGCATTGCTTCTGATTATGTTGAATTGCATCTGCGTAGCTTACAACTTATACCTGCAACGATAACTTACCCATAAGACACATTTAACTTGGGACTGTGATGTAGGTTGCATCTTGCATTGTTTTCTAGCTTGTACTGCTTCTAATTTCTTGAAATGGCACTTACGACGAGACACTTTTTACCTGATAGAGTGATATTGGTTGCATGTTCATATGGTGCCTAGCTTTCATTTCTTCTAATTTTGTTGAAATGTCTTCCGCTTACTGTTTTTGCATACATATTCCATCCTCCTATCGTACATGTGAATATGAAACGCTGTCTTTTTTTGTATATATTCCATCCTCCTACGCTTGCCTTACATCAAAGTAGTGTTCGTTTGTATCATGCATCAACCAGTTATGCAAAGCTAATTTTATTCATCTTCTTGTGGTTTTGACTTCATAAGGCAATATCAGAAAATAAGAAGGAAAAGAGTAAGTTAGGGGATGTTGGTGGTACTCTACACCGACGCAAACAGAGACTCTCTAGATTTGCCACTGCTACTGCTAATGAAGTTGAAGTCCCAAGTCTACATGATGAGTTCATCTCCCGCACTCCACCATCGCAGGTGCTTGCTCTAAGTTGACAGTGTGATAATTGGTTTCATGTTGCATATGTTGTCTAGCCTGTATTTCTTCTATTTTGATTAAATTGCATCTACTGAGTTTACACGTTATACATGTGCATATGACATGGCTTTCTATGTCTAGAATACACTACATCTATCTATCATACCATGTTCTTACATCAAAGTACTGCTGTTGTGTATCCCGCATCAGTAACTCATGATTGGACGCTTTTAACATGGCAGTTTGATAGTGGTTGCATCTTGCATTGATTTCTACGTTGTACTGCTTCTAATTTTTTGAATTGCCACTTATGACAAGACACTTTTAACTTGGCAGAGTAATATTGGTTGCATCTTTCATATGGTGTCTAGCTTGCATTACTTCTATTTTCTTGAAAATCCTTCTGCTTAGTTTGCACATCGTAGCTGTGAATATGTCATGCCGTCCTGTTCTTCTTACATATTCCATCCTCATACAATTATCTTACATCAAAGTATTGCTTGTCTGTATCATGCATCAATGAGTTCTGAAGAGTGATTTTATTCTTTTGTGTTGTGGGTACAGCTTGACATGGCAAAGTCAAAAAAGAGCAAGGAAAATAATATAGCAGGGAGTGCTGTTACTCATCGGGTGAAACGGAAAAGGCTCTGCCGTCGAGATTCTGCTGGTACTTATAGTGCAGTAGAAGGTCCAAGTCCACCGGCTAAATCTACAAACACAGTATCATCTGCTCCACCAGCTGCAGCATCCGCTTCAACTGTACCAGCATCTCAACCAGTTACTCGTTCGTTTGCTCCGGAACTGGCCAGTTCCCAAGCTGCCTTCACACCTAACACTACTTCCGAAGCACTACTGACACAACAGGACTTGGCAAGATCAGATGAACCTCATGAGCATCAACACCAAGATGGTACCTGACTGAGTCAAGTTGCAGTTGCATGCTCCTTTATATGTACTCTCACAATTTGATGTACACTAACACTTTCCATATTTGTTGTTGAACTAGCACCACGGCGCAAGCGGAAACAGACATCAGGGATAATGCTTGACAGATTAACAAAATCTAAAGGAGGAAGAATGGAGATCCATTTTGAGGCAGGTTTTAAAAGGCCACGTGTTGCTACAGAGTCAACCAAGTTAGTATAAGAGGTAGTCGTTGCCGTTAGGTGTCATGCGCGTATCCTCCCAACGTGGATCCAGTACAGGAATGAGAAAGACAATATCCAGTTTAACACCTTCCTTGACCATTTATCCGTAAGTAATGTTATTCATCACAATTAGTAATATTGTCTTGCTCTATCCCATACTTTCTAGCTTCCTCCTAATAAGACTCACATTCTTTTTTCAACAGATGAGGTTCAAGTTGGATCCGAAAGATGATGCAACTAAACAAGCATGCACTCATGTTTTTCAGTCTGCTCTGCGACAGTATCGGTACCACCTTAGAAAATCTCACTTTGAAGGCAAGGCTAACAATGAAATCGCCCAAACATCTCCAGTGGAATATATTACAGATGAAGACTGGACAGCCCTCGTTAAACACTGGTCTGATCCAAAGTATCAGGTAGGCTATATGTATTTGATCAGACCACATATTGAACTTGTATTTATGTATGTGCCTTACAAGTGTATCTTCTTCTAGGCTAACTATTTGAAGAACAAAACCAACCGTTCTAAAGTGAAATTCCAACAGACAACAGGATCTCATAGCTATATTGCACACTGCGAGGCTCTTGTAAATAGCTGCTACTTCCTTCTTTTTTTGTGCCATATTATCGCATCTATATTGACTTGTTCCAAATACAGTGGAAAGCCGTGCGGACCAAAAAGAACCTGAACCGAATGCAGTGCAAATCTTCAAGGATTGCCACACCAGCAAGATGAAGGGCATGAGCACACCAGTTCAAGCCGCTGTTGTAAGTCCTTACTCCTCCTGCCTTGAACTGATTGGTACTGTGATGTGTTCATTTAACTACTTGGTTTGCAGCCAATGTCAGTTACTCTGTTCACTTTTATACACAGTTGTCTTAATGTATCATTTCACCTTACATGGTTTAATAGAGATGAATGATATTCTTTTGGTCTTGATCTGTAATCTAGTTGTTATGTTCACGTGCGCACACAATGATAAAATAGCATGTTTGTTTTACATCTGTTTGCCCATGATATGAATGTTCATCCTACTTTAAACCATGTCTCTTTATCCTTAGATGTCAACGAATGTGAGGAAATAGACAATACAGTAGGCATGCTACATGGACATATGTTCCGAAAGTGAATTTATTATGTAGTTGGCACTACAATACATGCTAATGTATTACAGTAGTTCACCAAAATAAGTTATGTATAAATGTTTAACCTACTTTGTTTGTTTTTGTCTCATTAGTAACTCACTGGTACACTAATCTACAAGTTCAAACTTTCAGGAAGCTATGGAACAAATGATTTAACATCCACAACCACCTGAAGGTGACGAGGCTACTACAGGCACAATGTCACCTCTTGCTGCAGTGCGTCAGTATCTCTCCACTAACAGTGCAAAAAGCACCTTGGGTTGGTTGTCAAGGTAACCTCGTCCAAATCGCCTACTGAACAAAATCTTCCTGCTAGACAGAGTGATATATCTGTGCTCCAGACACAAGTCCAATCCCTAATGGACGTTGCTTCGGAAACAAGAATAATGGTTGAGAAATGCCGTCAAGATATGAATGGTTTTGAAACCAGACTATCAGACATTCGCTTCGTTGTTGAAGAGCAATGGCGGAAAAAAGGTGGAGATCGTGCTGCTCCATCAGATTCTACAGCCTGAAACATTAGCACTCAGGTCAAATGATCTGTGCTTCTATACATCTGATGGTGCTTTTATCTGGAAGGACTGTAAACTTTATGCCAACAGGCCTTTTGTTGTATGATTGGAATTTATTTTGTTGCGATACAACATTTATGATGCTGCCACAGGCTGCAGTAATTATGACGCTATTTTTGTATAGTGTAGGTTTATCTTAGTAATGTATCCGGACGAAAGCTTCGTAGGAGCCCAACATGCCAACATTCGTCGGGCCCATTCCAATTGGGCTAAAAACGATTACGGGCCGAAATTGGCATGTAGCCCACTAAAAATATCTGGGCTTAAATTAGCATAAGCTTTCAAATTTTTCTGGTAGGCCTGTGCCCATAGTGGGCCTTTCATAGGCCTAAACATAATTTGGGCCCTCAGTAAAAATAGGCCGTTTACAGGTGTAAATATCTCGAGCCCATAAAAAACATGGGCCTTCAATAGACCGAAAGTGAGATTGGGCCCTGATTGTGCCAAATAACCCACTGGACTTAGCAGGCCGAAATGGTGGCCCATTTACGATGCGGATATTTGACAGGCCGAAATTCGGACGGGCCGTAAATGCGCCGACCTAATACACGGGCCTTTAACAGTCCGGAACTTCGGTCGGGCTAGATTATCGTCATTTTTATATGGGTCGTTAATGGGCCCGATATGACGTTGGGCCACATATGGCCCATGGTTTACGTCCGGCGTTAACAGGCCAAAAATGACAACAGGCCGAAAGTGGCCCAAATCTATAGTGGGCCTCTAACAGGCCGAATGACACACATGGCCGAATATGACCCAAATCCTTCATGGTCGTTTATGGGCCGAAAGTTTTGATGGCCTGTAAATGGGCCCAAATGAAGCCGGACCTTTAACAAGCCGGAAATACACCGGGCCATAATTCGGCCCAATTACTTAGCGGACTGTTAACGGGCCAGAAGTGACCATGGGCCGCATTGATGACAAGTTTAGACTAGGCAATTGATGGGCCGATTTGACAGAGAATGTTGGGCCTTTAGCTGGGCCGGCCCATTATGGTCTGCAGAATCTTGTGGGCCTTTAGCTGGGCCGGCCCATTGTGGTCCGCAAAATCTTGTGGGCCTTTAGCTGGGCCGGCCCATTATGGTCCGTTAAATTTTGTGGGCCTTTAGCTAGGCCGGCCCATTATGGTCCGCTAAATCTTATGGGCCTTCGGTTGGGCCAGCCCATTTAATCTTTGTGGGCCACTTTTGGGCCGGTCCACGTGTCAACATATCATAGGCCCATCTCGACCGTTGGATGAGTGACACCTGTGCCAACGCGGAGCTGACACGTGGATCCGTCAGCCAATGAGAATTTTACACGTGGAAAATCAGCATTGGTCGTGGCTATTAACGGGTTATCAGATCCAAAATCCGACCCGATAGCTTAACGGTGTTCCATTACGGTGGATGCCACGTGTCGGTCACCCTTGACGAAAGCACTTCTGTGACACGCGATTTATCGTCATGGAAGTGGACACTTCCGTGATGATAATTTTGGTAATGTCATGGAACACTTCTACGACAGCACAGGTATGACTATCTTGATTCTGTCATAAATTTGTCATGGATGTACATGCATGACAAAAAACGCGACCTACTGTAACAAACACGTATCATCACGAAAGTGTATTTTTTTTGTAGTGACGCTTGAAGTATTATCGTTTTATGTAAAATGATAGACTATTGCTTTGAATCACTCGTGTCTTAATATTCATGCCATGATTAGATATATGATCAAGATTATGCTAGGTAGCATTCCACATCAAAAATTATCTTTTTTATCATTTACCTACTCGAGGACGAGCAGGAATTAAGCTTGGGGATGCTAATATGTCTCCATCGTATCTATAATTTTTTATTGTTCCATGCCAATATTATTCAACTTTCATATACTTTTGGCAACTTTTTATACTATTTTTGGGACTAACATATTGATCCAGTGCCCAGTGCCAGTTCCTATTTGTTGCATGTTTTATGTTTCGCAAAAACCCCATATCAAACGGAGTCCAAACGGGATAAAAACGGACGGAGAATATTTTTGAAATATTTATGATTTTTGGGAAGAAAAACCAACACGAGACGGTGCCCGAGGGGGCCACGAGGCAGGGGGCACGCCCTAGGGGGTGGGCACGCCCCTAACCCTCATGGGCACCCCGTAAGGCGGTTGATGCTCTTCTTTTGCCGCAAGAAAGCTAATTTTCGTAGAAAAATCTGGGCGAAGGTTTCAATCCAATCGGAGTTACGGATCTCCAACATATATAAGAAACGGTGAAAGGGCAGAATCTGAGAACGCAGAAACAGAGAGAGACAGAGAGACAGATCCAATCTCGGAGGGGCTCTTGCCCCTCCCACGCCATGTAGACCATGGACCAGAGGGGAAACCCTTCTCCCATCTAAGGAGAAGGTCAAGGAAGAAGAAGAAGAGGGGGGCTCTCTCCCCCTCGCTTCCGGTGGCGCCGGAACACCGTCCGGGGCCATCATCATCACCGCGATCTACACCAACACCTCCGCCATCTTCACCAACATCTCCATCACCTTCCCCCCATCTATATTCAACGGTCCACTCTCCCGCAACCCGCTGTACCCTCTACTTGAACATGGTGCTTTATGCTTCATATTATTATCCAATGATGTGTTGCCATCCTATGATGTCTGAGTAGATTCTCGTTGTCCTATAGGTGATTGGTGAATTGCTATGATTGGTTTAATTTGCTTGCCGTTATGTTGCTGTCCTATTATGCCCTCCGTGTCGCGCAAGCATGACGGAATCCCGCTGTAGGGTGTTGCAATATGTTCATGATTCGTTTATAGTGGGTTGCTTGAGTGACAGAAGCATAAACCCGAGTAAGGGGGTTGTGGCGTATGGGATAAAGGGGACTTGATGCTTTAATGCTATGGTTGGGTTTTACCTTAATGATCTTTGGTAGTTGCGGATGCTTGCTAGAGTTCCAATCATAAGTGCATATAATCCAAGAAGAGAAAGTATGTTAGCTTATGCCTCTCCCACATAAAACTTGCTATCGGTCTAGTAAAGTAGTCAATTGCTTAGGGACAATTTCACAACTCCTACCACCACTTTTCCACACTCTCTATATTTAATTATTATTGCATCTTTATCTAAACAGCCCCTACTTTTTATTTACACGCTCTTTATTATCTTGCAAGTCTATCCAACAACACCTACAAAGTACTTCTAGTTTCATACTTATTCTAGGTAAAGCGAACGTCAAGCGTGCGTAGAGTTGTATCGGTGGTCGATAGAACTTGAGGGAATATTTGTTCTACCTTTAGCTCCTCGTTGGGTTCGACACTCTTACTTATCAAAAGAGGCTACAATTGATCCCCTATACTTGTGGGTTATCATGGAGCAGTCATTTGGAGTAACTCCAAGTGGAGCGTGGTAGTAGTGTCTATGGTATGACATAGAGATTTGCAAAGTACACACGGATCTGAATGTTGCAGCCCCGTTGACTAAAAACCTCTCTCACAAGCAAAACATGATCAAACCCCAGAACTCATTGGATGTTAATCACATGGCAATGTGAACTAGATTATTGACTCTAGTGCAAGTGGGAGACTGTTGGAAATATGCCCTAGAGGCAATAATAAATTGGTTATTATCATATTTCTCGTTCATGATAAATTTTTATTATTCATGCTAGAATTGTATTGACCGGAATCTTAAATACATGTGTGAATACATAGACAACACAGTGTCCCTAGTAAGCCTCTACTAGACTAGCTTGTTGATCAAAGACGGTTAACGTTTCCTAACCATGGACATGAGGTGTCATTTGATAACGAGATCACATCATTAGGAGAATGTTGTGATGGACAGACGCAACCGTAAGCTTACATCAGATCATAGTTATTTGCTATAGCTTTCTTCATGTCAAGTACCTGTTCCTTCGACCATGAGATCATGCTAGTCCCGGATACCGGAGGAATGCCTTATGTGCTATCAAACGTCACTCCGTAAATGGGTGATCATAAAGGTGCTCTACAGGTATCTCTGAAGGTGTCTGTTGGGTTGTGTGGATCGAGACTGGGATTTGTCACTCTGTGTGATGGAGAGATATCTCTGGGCCCTCTCGGTAATACAACATCATAAGAATCTTCATGTGCCTAATGAGTTTAGTCACATGATCGTGTATTACGAAACGAGTAAAGAGACTTGCCAGTAATGAGATTGAACTAGGTATGGAGATAACGGCGATCGAATCTCAGGCAAGTAACATATCGCTGGACAAAGGGAATTGCATACGGGATTGACTGAATCCTTGACATCGTGGTTCAACTGATAAAGATCTTTGTTGAATATGTAGGAATCAATATGGGCATCCACGTCCCGCTTTTGGTTATTGACTGGAGAGAAGTATCGGTCATGTCTGCATGATTCTCGAACCCGTAGGGTCGCATGCTTAATGTTCGGTAGCGCTAGTGTAGAGATGAGATATTAATAGTGAAAAGTCCGAAGGTTGTTCGGAGTCCCGTATGGGATCTAGGACATCACGAGGAGATCTAGAATGGTCTGGAGGTAAAGATTCATATATGGAAAGTTTTTATCGGGGTTCCGGAAAAAGTTTGAGTTTTTTGGTATTGTACCGGAAAGGTTCTAGAAGGTTCCGCAGTGGGGCCCACCTACTTTGGGGGATCCACATGAACGTGGGCAGTGGGGAAAGTCCCCACAACCATGGTCTAAGTGCACCAAGATCCTATTTTAAAAGGAATAGTATCATATCCCGAAGGGATAAGATCAGGATCCCTAAAAAAGGGGATAGCGATCTGTGGGGAAGGAAATGAGGGATTTCCTTCCTCCCCTTTGGCCAACGACCCTAGGGCCTTGAAGGGCAAGCCACCAGCCCCCTCCATGCCTATATAAAGGTGGGGATGCATTGGGGGTAGCCCCCTTCGACCCTTTCCCGTTACCTCTCCCAACTCCTCCCATGTTTCACCGGTACACGCTTGGCGAAGCCCTGCCGGAGTTTCGCTGCCACCACCACCACTAGGCCGTCGTTTTGGTTCAGATCTCATCTACCTCATCTCCCTCCCTTGCTGTATCAAGAAGGAGAGGATGTTGTCGATCCGTACGTGTGCTAAACTCGAAGGTGCCGCACGTGCGGTGCTACATCGGATTAGATCGTGATTGGACCGTGAAGAGTATGACTACATCAACCGCGTTACGACGCTAACGCTTTCGGTCTACAAGGGTATGTAAACACCACTCCCCTCTCATTGCTATGCATCTCCTAGATTAGATCTTGGGTGTTCGTAGGAATTTTTTTGATTTTCATGCTTCGTTCCCATCATCTGCATAAACCTCTAGCCACATAAGCCAATGTCGACCAGCTTCTTTGGCTTGGTGCACAGGCTGCGGGATGCCAGCCCCCAGGTGGATAACTAGAAGCGGTCGCCCTGCTTGGAGGGTGCTGAGCGGGCGTATGTGTCAATAATGGTACATTATCTGAAGTTCAAGTCGTTGGACGAGTTCAGGCCTCTAGGAGGGAAGAATAGGACGCCCAAAAAGTTTCTGCCCGAGGTCCATAAAGGCGCTCGGGTGACCAGGCGCAACGTGCGAAGTTCGAGCTGCGGTTCTAAAGGTCCCTCGGTATGCCGAGGAGAAATTTGTATAAAACAAGCAATATTATGCTTATCAGTCATTTTAATCCGACGTGTTATTTTGACTCATGTGCGACCGTGTTTAATTCTGCAAGTGGCCAGTCATCGGCTTCCGCCCCTTGTAGATACTAGATACTACGCAGGGTGTTCCTAAAAACGCATGAACCCTTAGCCGATGTCTCGGTGCCCTTAGGCGGTTGCATATTTAGAGGAATGAGGCAATCAGAGTATAGTGGTTTTATACTTTTCACTTAGTTATAGGAGCATGACTTGTGGGGTAGTTAACCTAGCCCCCGGAGTAGTGGTGATTGGACTAGCCGAGGTGCACCTATCTTAACACCTCAGTTCTTATGATAAGAACCCTTCGTTTAACACGGCGTAACCACTAACGGTTTCTAGTTTCACACTATCTTCGGATCATCGACCAATTTACTCTTATCATGACAGTCGATTTTTGGCTTTCTCCACAGAGGCGCTTAACAATTCGAGCTAGAAGCGCAATCGTAGTGGTTCTCCCTTTACACTCCTAGCCAAACTAGGCGAAACGTAGGAGGCAAGCACAGGAGCCGGGCAACCCAATCATTGACCAATAACACAATTCGAAACTGATGCATATAATGCAATATCCGAGACGCCGAACAGTTATCGGGCTTGAACATAGGCTCGAATCCGAGCCCCCGGTTGAAAGCCGGACTCATCTGTATGTTTCGCATGGTTTCTATATTGCTACGAGGTAAGAACGAAAAAAACAATACGTGAAATTGTGTAATGACCGAAATGAGGTCTGTTTTTCATTCACAAGGCTTAGCCATACATGTCGAGCCATTATAAGGAAAAACCTTAAGAGATACATAGAGTATGCATAAATTGGAAAAAAGGAGTGTGATATAGGGCTTTAATAAGCGGGTGTTGTGGCCCGTGTCTTCCCAGCCGCACGTCTGCACCTCCATGCTGTTGACAAGCTCTTCCTTGTCTAATCCAAGGTTGGTAAATACTGTTGGCTACTCCACATAAGCTAGTTTCACTGTTTTTCCTTGCGTGCATCCTTGATACCATGATACACGACAATCTCCTTGTCCATACTAGCACGAAACCTAACCAGACATGAAAAGAATCACATGATATGCATTGCACATGACATTAGCAATGCAACCACATCTAATACATCTAATAAGATCATGATGCCCATGTCTTTACCTATCCTATTGTAAACTCACATTCGTCTAATTTATTATCCTTTTTCCGCATTGAAGATCTAATCCCACATTAAATTGAAAAGGCACAACTTCTACACACTAAAATTCACTTCGGTCCATGTCACCGTCGCGTCCACAAATACAACCCCCTACAGAAGTCCACACCTTTTCGACCAGGGAGAGAGAGAGAGAGAGAAAGGTAGACATATGGGATTGATAGTGAACCCGCTAAACACTAAACTTCAGCTTCTTTTGGCAGAAAGTTACAAAAGGGGAAGTTTCTTTCCCCCCTTGCATGCATCCTTGACACCACGATACACGACAATCTTCTTTTCCATGCTAGCACGAAACCTAACCGGACATGGAAAGAATCTCATGATATGCATTGCACATCACGTTGACAATGCAACCGCATCTAATAAGATCCTAATGCCCATGTTTTTACATATCCTGGTGTTAACTCACATTCGTCCAATTTATTATCCTTTTTCCGCATTGAAGATCTAATCCCATATTAAATTGAAAAGATACAACTTCTACACACTAAAATTCACTTCAATCCATGTCGCCATCGCTTCCACAAATAGGACCCCCTACAAAAGTCCACGCCTTTTCGGCCAGGGAGAGAGAGAGAGGCAGACATATGTGATTGATAGTGAACCCACTAAATGCTAAACCATGACTTCTTTCGGCAGAAAGTTACAAAAGGGGACGGTTTCTCCCCCCTTGCACGCATCCTTGGCACCATGATACACGACAATCTTCTTTTCCATACTAACCTAACCGGACATGAAAAGAACCTTCTGATATGCATTGCACATCACGTTGACAATGCAACCACATCTAATAAGATCCCGATGCCCATGTTTTTACATATCCTGGTGTTAACTCACATTCGTCCAATTTGTTATCCTTTTTCCGCGTTGAAGATCTAATCCCATATTAAATTGAAAAAGATACAACTTCTGCACACTAAAATTCACTTAAGTCCATGTTGCCATCACTTCCACAAATAGGACCCTCTACAAAGGTCCACACCTTTTCGGCCAGGGGGAGAGAGAGAGGTAGACATATGGGATTGACAGTGAACCCGCTAAATGCTAAATCACGACTTCTTTCGGTAGAAAGTTACAAAAAGGAGACATTTTCTTCCCCCCTTGTACGCATCCTTGGCACCATGATACACCGCAATCTTCTTTTCCATACTAGCATGAAACCTAACCGGACACGAAAAGAATCCCATGATACGCATTGCACATCACGTTGACAATGCAACCACATCGATCCTGATGCCCATGTTTTTACATATCCTATTGTTAACTCATATTCGTCCAATTTATTATCCTTTTTTTGCGTTGAAGATCTAATCCCATATTAAATTGAAAATATACAACTTCTACACACTAAAATTCACTTCAGTCCATGTTGCCATCGCTTCCACATAGGACCCCCTACAAAAGTCCACACCTTTTCGGCCAGGGAGAGAGAGAGAGAGGTAGACATATGAGATTGATAGTGAACCCGCTAAACGCTAAACCGTGGCTTCTTTCGGCAGAGAGTTACAAAAAGGGACGGATTCTCCCCCCCGGCACGCATCCTTGACACCACGATACACGACAACCTCCTTGTCCATACTAGCATGAAACATAACCGGGCACGAAACGAATCACATAATATGCATTGCACATCACGTTGATAGTGCAACCACATCTAATAAGATCCTGATGCCCATGCCTTCACATATCCTGTTGTAAAACTCACATTCGTCCAATTTATTATCCTTTTTCCGCATTGAAGATCTAATCCCATGTTAAAGATAGAACTACTACACAACAACATTCACTTCGGTCCACGATGCCATCACTTCCACAAATAGGACCCCCTACAAGTCCACGCCTTTTCAGCCAGAGAGAGAGAGAGAGAGAGAGAGAGAGAGAGAGAGAGAGAGAGATGTATAGAGATAGACATATGGGATTGGCAGTGAACCCGCTAAATGCTAAACCGCGGCTTCTCTTGGGCAGTAAATACAAAAAAGGCGGGACAGTTTCATTCCCCCTACACGCATCCTTGACACCACGGTACACGTCAACCTCCTTGCCCATAGTAGCACGAAACATAACCGAACACGAAAAGAACCACATGATATGTATTGCACATCACGCTGGCAACACAATCACATCTAGCGAGACCCCGACGCCTACGCCTCCGCAAACTCACATCCGCCCAATCAACCGTTTTTGTTTCGCACCCGAGATCCAATCCCACAATAATAAAAAAATAAATTAAAAAGACACAACTCACCAACCCAACCAAAATCCACTTCACCCCCACCCTAGCGCCACTTCCCCAAACCACGGCTTCTTTCGGCAGAAAGTTCTGAAAAGGGGATGGTCCCCCCCGGCACGCATCCTTGACACCACGATACACGGCAACCTCCTTGTCCACACTAGCACGAAACATAACCGGACACAAAAATAATCACATGATATGCATTGCACATCACGTTGACAATGCAATCACATCTAGTAAGATCCTGATGCCCATGTCTTCACATATCCTGCTGTGAACTCACATTCGTCCAATTTATTATCTTTTTTCTGCATTGAAGATCTAATCCCATATTAAATTAAAAAAATACAACTTCTACACACCAGCATTCACTTCGGTCCATGCTGCCATCACTTTCGCAAATAGGACCCCCCCTATAGAAGTCCACACCTTTTCAGCCAGGGAGGGAGGGAGGGAGGAGGAGGAGAGAGAGAGATACATGATTGACAATGAACCCACTAAATGCTAAACCGCGGCTTCTTTTGGGTAGAAAATACAAAAAAAAGCGAGTCCGTTTCATTCCCACCGTACACGCATCCTTGACACCACGGTACACGGCAACCTCCTTGCCCATACTAGCACGAAACATGATCGGACACGAAAAGAAACGCATGACCTGTATTGCACATCACGCTGGCAACACAATCACATCTAGCGAGACCCCGACGCTTACGCCTCCGCAAACTCACATCCGCCCAACTAACCGTTTTTGTTTCGCACCCAAGATCCAATCCCACAATAAATAATAAATTTTAAAAGACACAACTCATCAACACAACCAAAATCCACTTCACCCCCACCCCAGCGCCACTTCCCCAAACCGGGGCTCCTGCAAAAAGACCCCCGTCTTTCCAGCCCAGATGCAAGAACCGGGAGCCCCCCTTCCCATTTCCCAATAGGGGCGTGTGTGGGTGGTCTCTCGCTCGCCAGCATCAGCATTGGCGCACGTGCGGCAAGAAAAAAACCCGCTCGAGCCGCTGCCGCTGCCGCTGCAGCTGCTGACTGGACTGGGCCTGCCCTCACTCGCACCGCACGCGCGCGCACCAGCAGCATATACCGGTGCGCCTTGCCGTTTTCGCCACACCACACCACACCAGACCAGATCATCCACCCTGCGCCGACCCCAGCGCCGCCGCGGCCCGGGCCCCACCCCGCAGCGACCGCCCTCCCTCCCCACGAGTCCGCGCAGATCCGCGATTGGTCGACGTCCCACTCCTCC
>NC_041391.1:146282737-146308532 GCF_002162155.2 Triticum dicoccoides
AATCCCCCGCGCCGCCGCCCCGCTCGCCGTCGTACGGATTCCGCCCCCGCGGCCCCGGCCGGCCCCCAATCGCCGTTTGCCGTGGAGGCGGGGTCCCCTCGCGGCGTCGGTAGCCCGCCCCGTGATTCTAGGGTTTCGGGCGGGGGTGCACCAATTCGCCGGCCCGGCCTCGCGCCTCGGTCCCGCGGGCGCTCCGTCCGCCCCGCGAGCGTCCTGATCGCTCGCGCTCGCTCCTCGCTGCCGCTCTGTCGACTGCTGCCGTCTGGTATACAGTGCGCTCCGTATGCTGAAAAATTGGGCTGGGTTTTGTGTCTGATTCAGAGAGGGCTGTCTGGTTAAATTCTCGCTGACCGACCCTCCAGCAGGAAGAAATATTGCAGCTTTTGAAGGGTTTCGCCGCGTGTGCCCGCCCTCGGGAGTGGCTGCCGCTTCTTTCAGCTTGCTCCGCGCCACGCCGCGCTGGAATGACGTCGCCCGCCCTTGTCTGAGGCGCGGCTGCCAGCGACAATGAATGTGGGGCAGGCGGCGCACCTGTCCGGGCAGATGTCCGGGCAGGGGGCGCAGATGAATCAGGTTGTTGGCGGTGGCAGCGGTGTCGTCGGTGCTGACGGCATGCCCCTGCCCCAGCACCAGCAGATGCAGGATGGCGTGGGCCTTGTTGCCCCGGGGGTCGATCAACAGTTTGCTCTCATGCGCTCCAATATGCGCGACAAGATGTAAGCACTCCACACTGCAAACTTCTTTCAGTGCCGCTTGCTCTAAGGAAAGAAAAAAGAACTTCTTTCGGTGGCTGGGCTTTTTATATTTAGTAGGCGCTAGCGCGGGTGTTAATTAATTGTACTGCGTTAATGCGGCCTATCCTTATCAACGTTTATACGGTGAATATTTATTTCGTTCCCAAAATTATAGAGGCGATCACGCTTACTCACGCAACCAAAGCTTATGACTTTCCTTAATTAACAAGAACCCGCATATAAATATCGGCACTGGGGCGCAGTTGAATCATCTTCCCGACTAAAATTTTAGGTTCGCCGCCATGGCTGATGGTTCAAATCTGATAGAAAGTCTTGACATGGTTTTTTAAGCCTGATACTTGTTCGTAAATTGGCAGATATGAGTATATAGGAAGGAAGCAGACATCTGCTGACTGGAGGCGGAGGCTGCCGGAACTCGCAAAGCGGCTAGAGGAAATCTTGTTTAGAAAATTCCCAAGCAGGGTATATTTCTCTATTTCCTTTTTCTTTTTTACTTCTTGTTTGGATCTAGCAAAATTTGATCTCACAGTTCCATCATTTTGGCTGTTTGAGCAGAATGAGTACTACAATATGATGAGGCAACCAGTGGAGCCACAATTGCAGTTTGCTATCAAGACCTTGAGTGCTCAGAACCAACTAAATCAACAAAACCAACAAATGTCAAGGCAGATGGCATCTTCCTCTGGTTATAGCACAATGATTCCAACACCTGGTATCACACAAGGTGCAAGTGGAAATTCTAGAATGTCTTATGGAACAGACAATATGGGTCTTTCCTCATCTGGTGCAGGCATGGTTCCTCAGAATGCCAACATGGGTACCTCGATGCCTGGTATGGATAGATTAACTTATCTTCGGCTCATATCATTAGGGCTGTGTTGTACCTTAACTTGAAATTCCCTTGTAGCCATGCTGTAGGGTTTCTAGCCTAAGTATCCAATGCCCAGCAGTATATTCGGCAAAATTCAATCAATGTGGTAGAAAAACACAACATCTTTTGGGAGTCTTGCTTAATAGCTTGTATTTTTTTTTAAAAAAATCCACTAAATAGCTTATATATCCATGACCAAATTGGGGCATTTCTTTCGAGGTCTCTGTTGTTTATAATTGGAAGATTATTTGTGAGAAGCTGAAGCATATGTGGTTCCCTGCCACTGTTTGTTCTCATTTTTTGCTGGTTCATTTTACATGGCTTTACTTATTCTTAATTGCTCCTTACAGGTGCAATGTCTAACGGCTACCAGCATCTAACTACCAGTGCCCCACTAAATTCGACCACAAATAGTGTCCCATCTACGATGGGTCCAGTGGGTATTCAGCGACAAGTAACTCATATGATCCCAACTCCTGGATTCAGTAATCAACAAAATGTACCTACTAATTCTGACTATTCAAATGGAACTGGATATTTCAATGGTGAGTCAGCTATGACACCACATATGCAGCAGCAGAAGCAATTTCAAAGCAACCAGAGTAGCCATCAAATACAGCATATTGGGGGGCACAGTAATTCTGGAATACATTCAAGCATGCTGGAGAATTCTTCTGCATTTGGTTTATCAGATGGACATGTGAATGGTGGAATGGGATTGCATGGGTCAAACACGCAGATTACAAATAGAAACGCAGCACCAGAAGGATATATGAACATATCCTCTTTTGGAAGTTCGCCCAGACCTTTGCAGCAACAGTTCAATCAGCATCCAACACAGAGAATATCAAGTATGTGTGCTGACGTGTCCTATCTTTTATTGCCTTATCATCGTGACTTGTGCCATAATCTTGAAGTCATGTTCATGAAGGGTGTATAACAAAAGCTAGTGATGGGTTTATTATTCGTTTGCAATATGTTCAATTTCTAATTATCCAAGTCATTTGTACAAGCTAACTTGTTAGAGCATTGTTGTTAGGGAACAGCTAAAAAGTAAACACAAAGCCTTACTTTAGTTCCTTGTTGTTGGAGTCACTGGCTTCATAATTAATGTGTTTGCTACAGTCCTTGAACCTATGGAGGGTGAAAGTGTTATTGTTTCCACTGTAGTACCAATGATGTGAGTTTCCATATCGACAGACACACATGCACAGTCATGCATAGCGAAAATGCAAAAGTCATATCTTACCCTCTTTACGATGACAAACTAAATCGTGTCGTTTTTTGTTGTGCAGCATCAGTTGACATGGGTGGCTCAGGAAGTTTCTACGGTACTGGTTCTTCTGCTTTAGCAACAGCAAATAATCAGAACATGGGTGCTGCAAACTTGCAGTCTAGATCAAGAATGAATTCCATGCTGCTTAGCAATCAGCTAAACATGCAATCCATTCAAGGGCAGCCGCAGATAAAAACTGAGGTTTTGGATCAGTCAGAAAAACTCAGTTTCCAGCCATCTCAGTTGTCTCATGAACAACTACTCCGACAGCAGCTTTCAATGCAGCAACATCAGGTGCAGCCAAGTTCCCAGTTTGTGCAAAACCAATATCATCTCAATCAACAGATACCAAATTCACAGCATCAGCAGGCTATGCTGAGGAGCAATTCCTTTAAACAGTCTCAACTGAATTCCAGCCATTCTATGCAAGTGTCAGAACAGGGAACTTTGCCACACACCGAACTAACATCTTCACAAGCTATTGAACCTCCTGCACTTCCAAATTTCCAGGGTCAATACCAGCAAAGAAGTGCTCATGATAACGTCAAAGGTGCGCAGGTGTTTGGACATCTTTCTGGATCTCAAAATTTCAGTGCTTCTGGTTCTCACGATTCTCAGCCATTGTTGCACCCTAATCAGCAGCTTGATGTTAGCTCGAATGATGTCAGTTATGTTTTGAAAGGAACACAGACAGAGCAAATGCAGCAGCACCAATGGCGGCCTCAAACAATGGAAAAGGTTCCTATCAGTAGCAATTTATCTCTTGAAAAGCAAATACAGGATGACTTTTGTCAGAGAACAATGGCCCAGGACGGAGCACAGCAGCCATTTTCATCTGACTGGCGTGTTTCTGGTTGCACTGTGACCTCAGTTGACCCTGCACTGCCAAAGCTCCCCGCTGGAGGATTGGAACAGCCCACTGGAAATATCAATTACCTCCGTCAGATGAGGTGGTTACTGTTGCTGTTTCATGCAAAAGGATGTTCTTCTCCTCTTGGTAGTTGTAAATTACCTCGTTGTGTTCAGCTGCAGGATTTTGTGAAGCATTTGGACAACTGCCAAAGAAAAGATTGTCCACAGAAGAAGTGCAGTAAGTCAAGAATGTTAATTGAGCATTATAAGACTTGTGTTGATGAGCAGTGTCCTGTATGTAGTAATGTAAAGAAATTTTTGCGCCTCTCGGCTGAACATGCAAGTAAGCAAAAAGTCCCTGAGCCTAGAAAAGTTGCTCAACAGAATATGACTCAAAGAATCATGAATGGGGTAGACAGTGATATAATGGACATTGACCCAGTGTCTGTTGAATCCTTTGATGGTCAGCCATCTGTTCCAAAACGTTTGAAGATGCAGCCCGCGTCACCCAATGTTCCAGAGCATGAAATACTTAGAGCCTCCAATCCTCAGGTGAACCCAGGGTTTGTATTACAGGAATCACATCCCGAGCTGCTTGAGCAGAATAAAAAGACGGCATACATGAAAAGAGAGTTGGATGTAAAGGCTGACATGCGACCTCTGCAGAAGCCCGTAAAGATGGGTTATGGTGCTGATGGAAATGTGCCTACAGCGAGGCACAATGTCATTCCTACTGTTTCAAATGAGATGAAGTCTCATGTCAAGCAAGAAATCTTGCCGGTTGACAAAGGGACAAGTGAAAATGTTCATGAGGTTAAGAATGAAACAAATGATTCAACAGAGGCCACAGCATTGAAATCAGGAAAACCAAAAATAAAAGGTGTTTCATTGACTGAGTTGTTCACTCCAGAACAAATCAATGCACATATAGAGAGTCTAAGGCTGTGGGTGGGCCAGGTATGTCTTTTACTTGGAATAAACTGCTTTAACATTGGGTATTTTTTTCCCCGGAATTACAAGATCAGTTGTCAAGTAAATATAGGAGATGAGTAGAAAGCCTTTAATTTTCATGAAATGTGTTATATGTGCTTTAATGTCCTCATTTACACAAGCAAACATCAGAAAGCTTACTGTTTGTTTGTATTTCCAATGGGTGAAAAAATATTTCCCTCCTTCACTTCTGCATATAATGTCTAACTACTACGGAAGCTTGCACAAAAATTACTGCGCTGTCGCTTTACCAAACTTTAATTACTAGAAGTTGAACTATGTCGTACCAAAAGAAAAAAAAACCTTATCATCATGAGATAAATGTTGCATGTTCTTTTTTGTGTACATGTGTTTTTGTGCAAGTACTCTTAATCTCATCATGCAGTTGTCATGATGAAACTTGTACTGTAACCCTAATATGTGTTTTTAGAAGGAACAATTTTACATGTCTTGCCATTTGACAGAGCAAGGCTAAAGCTGAAAAGAATCAACTGCTGGTGTCTTCCGAAAATGAAAATTCATGCCAGCTCTGCAAAGTGGAAAAACTCACTTTTGAACCTCCACCCATATATTGCTCCCCTTGTGGTGCTCGGATAAAGCGAAATGCACCATACTATACTGTTGGTTCTGGTGACACCCGCCACTTTTTCTGTATTCCATGTTACAATGAGTCCCGTGGTGACACCATTGAGGTTGAAGGACAGAATTTTTTGAAGGCCCGATTTGAGAAGAAAAGAAATGATGAGGAAACTGAAGAATGGGTAAGTTCCCTATCTCTGTTCTGGTGGTTGTATAACTATAATTTTGGTTATGCTTGATTTGTACTAATCTTTCTGACTGATGCATTCCACAGTGGGTTCAGTGTGACAAATGTGAATGCTGGCAGCATCAGATATGTGCTCTGTTTAATGGTAGAAGAAATGATGGAGGACAAGCAGAGTATACTTGCCCGAATTGCTATAGTAATGAAGTGAAGTGTGGGCTGCGCATGCCTCTACCACAGAGTGCTGTTCTTGGAGCAAGTGATCTGCCAAGAACTGTTCTTAGCGATCATATAGAAGAGCGGCTTTTTAAACGGCTTAAGTGGGAGAGACAGAATCGGGCGAATAGTTCAAATTGTAGTGTTGATGAGGTTAGTGAAACTAAGTCTTGTTGGAAGTGCATGCGTACTTGAAGTATGTTATATGGGACCTCAACGTACTTTGGTAGTATATTACCTTATGTCACAAAAATATGCTACCTGAAAGTGTTATCTAAGTGCCTACCCACCATGTAAATCCTTAAAAAAATACCATGCAAATCATTGCAGCGTACTATAATGATTGCCCGGAAAAACAGAAAACAAAATGCCTGTTTAATTTTTTTCAGACCCCATTGCAACCTTTTCCATCAACCAGGATGAACTAGCAGTTTATTTAATTAATAGTTTTCCATCAACCTGGTATGTAATGAGGTATGCCATTTTGGAGAATCGATTAATAGTATGAAATTGCCCATTAATTGCTCGGAAGCTTCAACTATATATTAAAGGCTTACATGGAAAATATACCAAATTGTATTTATATTTAAAGTTTCAAATGCGGTCACATAGTGCAAACTTGTTGCTGATTGTTTACGACCCAATGAAAAGCACAGCAACAAAAAAAGGGGCTACAAAATGATGGATGGCTTGTGAAAAATCAACCAGGATTGATCTTTTTGGCAGTTCAGAGACCCGAAGTGTATATGCGCTTTACTTAACTTTTTTACTTGAAGTATGTTCTATATCTTGATAATTTATGTGCTGCTTTTCTTGACGATGGCTGGAAAAATCAACAAGGAAGTGGTTTAACTTCACTTCCTGTAATTTGGACTACACCAGATACCATTCATTTTGGCATCATTATGAACTATTTTGATAGAAATGTTCCCTCCATCACTTTTAAAGTCTAACTGTAAAATATTTGTTAGGTCGCCGGAGCAGAAGGTCTTGTGGTCAGAGTTGTTTCATCGGTGGATAAGAAGGTTGAAGTTAAACCACGCTTTTTGGAAATTTTTCAAGAAGATAATTACCCGACAGAGTTCCCTTACAAGTCCAAGGTAGGAAGTTGTACCTAAAGTATAAATTATGCTGACAACAGACTCTGATATCCATGATTCTGTTCCTGTGATTGTTTGGCAGGCTGTTCTTTTGTTCCAGAAAATAGAAGGCGTAGAAGTGTGCTTATTTGGAATGTATGTTCAAGAATTTGGTGCTGACTGCGCTTATCCGAACCAACGTCGAGTTTATTTGTCATACCTGGATTCTGTGAAATACTTCAGACCTGAGATTAAAGCAGCCACTGGAGAGGCCTTGCGTACATTCGTCTACCATGAAATTCTGGTAAGTTGCTGTATTTGCTGAATTTTAATCACAGTTGTAAATATTTTCTCTTGCCAGTCTGGTCAGAAAATTCCTATATGAAACTATTAGATGTGATGCCTTCCTCTTTAAGCTAGCATTTTCCTACAATCTTACTCCAGTTATCTATGTGTACAGATAGGATATCTTGAATACTGCAAGCAGCGTGGATTCACAAGCTGTTATATATGGGCTTGCCCACCTTTGAAAGGTGAAGATTACATTTTATATTGCCATCCTGAGATTCAGAAGACTCCAAAATCTGACAAACTGCGGGAGTGGTAAGACCTTTGATTGACACATATGTTACTCTGCTTACATTGAGCTCCTGGTTGCATGATTTCTGATGTCTTCACACTCAGGTACTTAGCCATGCTTCGAAAAGCTACTAAGGAGGAGATTGTTGTTGAGCTTACAAATCTGTATGACCATTTCTTCATTACCATGGGAGAGTGCAAGGCTAAAGTTACCGCTTCTCGTTTGCCTTACTTCGATGGAGATTATTGGCCTGGAGCTGCGGAAGATATGATTAATCAACTGCGTCAAGAAGAAGATGACCGAAAGCTTCAGAAGAAGAGTAAGACAAAGAAAATTATTACAAAAAGAGCGCTTAAAGCTGCTGGCCACACTGATCTCAGTGGAAATGCTTCTAAGGACGCTATGCTGATGCAGAAGGTAAGCTTATGCTCTGGTAATTGTAATACGAGATCTCTCGGAGCCCCCTCTTTTGTGTTTGTGAAATTGTACTTGTTTGTTTCAGTTGGATGACATCTTTCTCATGAATTCGATTTTGATATATGCAGCTTGGGGAAACCATTTATCCAATGAAGGAAGATTTTATTATGGTCCATTTGCAGTATTCTTGTAGCCACTGTTGTATCCTTATGTCGTCTGGAAAACGCTGGGTTTGCCATCAATGCAGAAGTTTTTACATCTGTGACAAGTAAGTCAATTTCATAAACAATATGACACCTGTGCTATAGAGGCCACATGTACTTATATACTATTCCCTTCGTTCCTAAATATAAGTCTTTTTGAGATTCCAATAGACTACATACGAAGCAAAATGAGTGAATCTACACTCTGAAATACGTCTATATACATCCGTACATAGTCCGTATTGAAATTTCTAAAAAGACTTATATTTAGGAATGGAGGGAGTATATGTGATCACAGTTGAAATGAAAGCGATCTGTATGTACCAACAAGTTTTGCATTATTGCCCTTTCTCAGGGCCAGGTGCCTCAAATCAAGGCACTTGCATGAAAATTATATTTATTTTATAAAGCAGCAGTTTAAGTTGTAACATTTAACAAATGTGTGCCTAAGGACGCTTTGTTTACCACACAAACTACTGTATCCCTACACATCTCTTTGTTGATGCCATGCATGATCCCTGTTCTTTCTGTTGCAACAAATTGTATCCATATCATCAAGATACCCAACAGACCAGGAAACGAGAAAACAAGGCAGATCTGCAAATCTGTTTCTCTTGGCACCCACAAAAACTTTCCACGGCCATTGGCTTCTACTCCTTGCCAATCCCCGGTGGCCATATCTCGTCCCCCCACCCTCCTTGATCCTATCAGGCCTCTCATGGAGAGGTGCCGTCTCATCAAACGTGTGGCTTAGGAGCAAAGGCTCAGCAGCGGTCATTGTGCAACCCATGAAACCAGGACCCTGAAGGAGTCAATCTCTCCAGACCCAAGGTGACTTGCTATGAACCGGGGTGACTCTTGGGAACCCCAGATGACCGCTTAATCTTCCCCTGGAAAAGCAAGGGGGCCTGGTATCCACCCCAACCATGGCATCACCGGCCTAGCTCGGGGTGAGGTGACACCTTAATAACCCAACTGACTGCCGAGATTGTTATGAGAATAACTACATGTTCTTGAAAATTGTGTATATAAGAGTTATCCTTGGGATGAATTGTTTGTAGTTACACAGCTTGCCATGTTAGACAAACCTTTTAGCCCTTTTAAAGTTCTCTTCGTGAATTTAGTATTTTCCTGTTGCAGGTGTTACAGTGCAGAACAACATCTTGAAGATAGGGAGAGGCATCCGAGTAATAGTAGAGACACACATAAGCTCCATCCAGTAAGTAAACAAGACTCATTTTTCTCTTTAGAGAAAGAGAAAGTTAGTAACATATAACTTGATGTCCTAGGTTGACATTGTTGGGGTGCCTGAAGAGACAAAGGATAGAGACGATATTCTAGAAAGTGAGTTTTTTGACACCAGGCAGGCATTTCTCAGTCTTTGTCAAGGGAACCATTACCAATATGACACCCTTCGCCGTGCTAAGCATTCGTCAATGATGGTGTTGTACCACCTACATAATCCCACTGCACCAGCGTTTGTCACTACATGCAATGTCTGTAGCCATGATATTGAAACTGGTCAAGGCTGGCGGTGTGAAATTTGTCCAGATTTTGATGTGTGCAATGGTTGTTACCAAAAAGGAGCAGTCAATCATCCTCACAAGTTGACAAACCATCCATCAGTTGCCGACCGTGATGCCCAAAACAAGGAAGCCCGGCAAATGCGTGTTCAACAGGTAAGCCCCTTCAGATGATTTCCACTAGTAAAATTGTTCCTAACCTGCGATTGTTGAAGTTGTGACTTTCTGTTTATTTTCATTAAAAAAACTTGACAGCAGTCTAGCTTAAATACCATTCTTTTTTATATTTACGAACGGAGGGAATAATTGGCAAATCACTGTAATAATTGAGTTAAGCCGGAGCTTTACAAATCGGAAGACATAAATATTCTTCCAGCATTCTCATTTGTTCATCATAATATTGTGGAAACAGTCAACATGTGCATCTTTGCTTTTCGAGGCTGCAATTTGTAAAGTAGTTAATGTGCATAAGTCATGTGCTCCACTACAATCCTTTTGTTAAACAGTTCCACCATTAATTTTCCTTTTACCATCATCCTGCAGCTAAGGAAAATGCTTGATCTTCTGGTACATGCCTCGACATGCCGCTCTGGCAGCTGCCAATATCCTAACTGCCGTAAAGTCAAGGGACTATTTCGGCATGGGATGCAGTGCAAGACGCGTGCTTCCGGAGGGTGTGCCCTGTGCAAGAAAATGTGGTACATGCTTCAGCTCCATGCCCGAGCTTGCAGAGATTCAGGATGCAGTGTGCCACGGTGCAGGTGTGTTGGCGCATCTCTCATTTGTCCCGCTACCCCCCCACCACCCCTGTGCTTATGCATACAGTATTTCAGTCGTCTCTGGAGTAACATCTGACCGTCACCTCTGGTAACCATACAGGGATCTCAAAGAGCATCTTAGAAGGCTGCAACAGCAGTCCGATTCCCGGAGGAGGGCTGCTGTTAATGAGATGATGAGACAGAGAGCAGCAGAGGTTGCTACAACATGATTAGTTGCATCTGTACAGGTATACTGTCGTCGAAAGAAGATTAGGAAAGTGTGCAGGGTCTCAGTCCTCTCATCACCCACACCAAGTCGAAACTTGGGATCGTTGAGTTGGAGGATCCAGGTCGACCGATTGTCCTGGAAGATGGAAGAAGACGCTGGCCATTCTTCGCCGACGATTAACATAGGGGCTCGGAAGCCTGCCATTCTCCGAAGGGTGAAGGGCGCAGCGCACCACAGTAGGTGGTGACTGTTTGCACCCTGCTGACTGCCGCTGATGTCGTCGATAGGAACCGGCCCGGTCCCTTGGGTGTGGTGATTCTTTCGTTTGACCTGTACTAGTTGGACTAATCTTGTTTTTGCTGCTTGCCTGCTCCATCGTCGACGTTCATGTATAATAGGTCTTTGGATCCTCTATTGTTGAAAAACAATGGTTGTAGCCGCTGCTGTTTTGTTCCCCCCCTCCGTTCTGGTTTCTTGTCGCCTCGGTCAGGAGGGGTATAGTAGGGAGAAAGAAGGTAGAGGGATGGGCACTGGACATGGTTCTGTTTATTTATGTCCCCCTCCCATTTTGTAGGACAAGTCTTTATTTTGAAAGTATAAAGGAAAGTAAATCCTGCGTCTTTCTTTGCCCCTCCTTTCTTGCAAGGTACTGCATGATCTTGATTTGTCCAGTCAGATCATCATCACATTGGAAATTTCGAATGTGGGGATTCTTGTGCCATGACGAAAATTAGAGCTGTGCAGAAATCTGTACGGTGATTTGTCTGAAATTTTGCCATCCCAAGCATCCAAATTGTTTTCAAATTGGTTTTGCAAATATTTGCAAATTGCGTCGTGCTTGTTTTTTTTTTCCAGTGAAGTGTTGTGCTTGGTTAGCTATGCAGTGTGTAGAGTGCAGCGTTTTGGTGCTCGGGCTACATGTAGCCCTTTGTTTGAAACATTCAAAAGTTATATTTCAAAGTAAAAAAAAATCTTAAACAAAATCCACATTGACGTATGGCTATACGCTACATGTGTAAAATTTCATGAGAAAATACATTGATTCATGAACTGCACAAAAAGTGAAAATCGTTGGTTTTATATAGTGAATGTGTTCAAAATCACCAATTCTTCTTTTCTGTAGCTTGCGTGTCAATGTATTTTGCGATGAAAATCTGCACACATGTAGTATACATCCATATGACACTGGATTTGTTTGCAAAATTATTAAATCAGTGAAACATTATTTTGAAATTTTCTAAAAACAAAGCTTCATGTAGCCCGAGCAGGAAAACGCGTTTATGAGTTACAAAATAGGGGACTCAAAAGCAGTTTTAAGGTAAAAAAAGAATTTTTAGAGCATTGGAAATTATGCTTCTAATGTAAATATGGCACCGAAATTCTTCTTCTCCAATTGATGATGTAAAATACTACCTCCGTTTCTAAATATAAAATCATTTTAGAGATTTTTTTTTTGAAACGAGGCAAAAGCTTTGCCTTATATTGATAAAGAAGGAGCAAGAACAACAACAAGGTGGGAATGGCTTAGGCCATCCCAAAGGAAAAGGAAAAAACAAAAACAACAAACAGATCAGCCCACAAGATCCGCCAGGTTTTTTGCTCCCGCTAGAGTCCAATCTTTTGCTACCTCTCTTATCTTGTGCATGACCACCACCGGCAGAGAGGATTTCTTGTTGAAGACTCTCTCATTTCTTTCCTTCCAGATTTCCAAGGTGATGAGCATGATAGCCGTTTTTAGACCCTTGGGAGAGGAAGAGGGCGACCTAGCTAAGGCCTGCCAGTAGTCCACCACCTTGGGGCGACCAGAGCCCATGCTAAGCAGTAATTCCGGGCAGGAGAGCCAGGATGCCGCCGCGGACCAGATCCTCTTGGAGTAATGGCATTCAAAGAGCATGTGTCTCGCCGTCTCAGGGGAGCACCGGCATAGCTGGCAGGAGGGCTGGTGTGGCCATCCACGTTTGGCCAGGCGATCCGCGGTCCAGAGGCGATTTTGGACGGCGAGCCAAGTGAAGAAGCGGCATTTGGGAGGCGCCCACGTTTTCCAGACAATCGAGCCGGAGGAGCAAGGCAGCGCGGTCATGAACTGCGCCTTATAGGCGGAGCTCGCAGAGTAGCATCCATTTGGGGAGAGGGTCCAGATGATGGAATCTTCTATATCTGGGGAGAGCTGGATATCTGAGATGAGATCCCATAGCTGGACGAACTGGCCAATGTGCTCTGCCGTGAAGGCCTCCACCGCAATATCCGCTACCCAGGTATGATCAGTAAGGGCATCATGGACCGTTCGGTTTTTCCTCCTCGAAGCTTTGAAGATCAGAGGTGCCATATCTTTCGGTGGCTTGCCGTCAAGCCATGAGGAAGACCAAAAGGAGGCCTTCTTGCCATCCCCGATAGTAACACGAGTCGCGGCGTTGAAGAGCTATCTATCTGAGGCATCGTTAGGAGTTTCAAAACCTACCCAAGGTTTTTCAGGAGCCTTCCATTCGTCCCAAAGCCAGCGAAGTCTAAGGGCGCGGGAGAACCTTTCCAAATCTAGGATCCCCAATCCACCAAGCTCCTTAGGGCGGCAGACCTTCTGCCAGTTGACCTTGCATTTCCCACCGCTGACAGATTCCTTGCAGTCCCATAGCATACCGTGACAGATCTTGGCCATAGCCCTTAGGAAGCCTTTATCCACTTTGATAGCGGTCAGGAGGAAGATCGGCATGGAAGAAAGGACAGATTTCACATAAGTGCAGCACCCCGCCCGATTTAGGAATCTTCCTTTCAGAGGGTTCAACCTTGACGCAGCTTTATCAATGTATGGCTGAAGGTCGGTCCTTCTGAGTCTACCAAGCGACAAGGGCAACCCCAAATACTTGAGAGGGAACTGGGTGATAGCCGCCGAGAAGTTTGCCAGAACTGCGGTGAGGTCAACATCGGAGCAGCGAATTGGGGCAATAGAGCTCTTAGCCACATTGGTCACCATGCCCGTAACCTCCCCGAAGCCTTGAAGAATATTTGCCAGGCAGGATATATCCTGCACCGAAGGGGCAATGAAGATGGCAACATCATCAGCGTAAAGAGAGATCCGAGGATGTTGTGAACCTCCAGGACTTTCGCTCATCAAACCAGACGCAGTTGCTTTATCCAGAATTTGTTGCAGCGGGTCGATGGCGATATCGAAAAGCAGGGGGGATAGCGGGTCTCCTTGGCGAAGTCCTTGGCCGTGAGCAAAGTCCTTACCGGGGATACCGTTAAGGATTACTCTAGACGTGGCCGAGGAGAAGAGGCTGGATAGCAGAGCACGCCATCTAGGAGGAAAGCCGAGACGGCGCAGAAGGTCGAGTAGATAGTCCCAGCGAACTGTGTCGAAAGCTTTGGCAATGTCCAGCTTTATGAGGAGAGCCGGAGTTTTGCTGCGATGGAGACTGCGAGCGGTGTTTCTGACATACATAAAGTTGTCATGTATGGTTCTCGTTTTGATGAAGGCACTTTGGCAGCGAGAAACAATAGCATCCATCTTCGGACCGAGCCGGCGAGCCATAGCTTTAGCGATAATCTTCGGGACCACGTGGATGAGGCTTATTGGCCTGAAATCCGTGATGGCTTCCGCACCGTCCTTCTTTGGAATGAGGACGATGTTAGCTGTGTTGAGGATGGCGAAATTAGAAGCTGACTGCTCGGAGAAAGAAGTGATGGCCCTCATGAGATCATCTTTGACAATATCCCAGCATGATTGAAAGAAAGCAATGGAAAATCCATCGGGGCCGGGGGCCTTTTCTGAAGGCATATCATCGATCGCCTCCTTAATTTCCAACTCAGAGAAGGGGAGGTCGAGATCTTCCAAAGCATGGGTGCTAGGATCAACGACCATCCAATTGAAGTCTAGCTGCCGGAGGGGAGGGCGACCCAAGGTCTTGGAGAAGTGTTCGAGAATGACGTTCTCCTTATCTTCATGTGTTGTCAGCCAACCATCATTATGTTTGAGCCTTTGGATATGGTTCTTGCGTTTCCTCGAGTTAATCCGCAGATGAAAGAACTTTGTGTTGGCGTCTCCATCGCGAAGATAGTTGATTTTGGAGGCCTGACGTTTTCTAGAGCGTTCCAAGGCCACCAACCCTAGAATCCGTCTTTTAAGGCCAGCACGGAGGGCCCTCTCTTCCGTGGACAGGGGGCGAGAGTCCTGGGCGACATCTAACTGGAGAATGACCTCCAGAGCCATGGAGAGCTGAAGCTTGCAGTTAGAGAAGAGACCCCTGCTCCAGGATCGCAAGCTGAGCGCGGTGGTCTTGAGCTTGTGGTTGATTACGTGCACCGGCTGAGTGTGAGAAGAGGGCGCTGACCATGCCTGTAGAACCGTCTCTTGGAAACCCGGCATTTTAGTCCAGAAGGTTTCAAAGCGGAAAGTCGCAGGTTTACGGGGCCCACTCTGGTTGGAAAGGAGGAGGGGGCAGTGGTCCGACAAGGATGACGAAAGAGCGTGCAAGACATGACTTTCGAAAGTCAAATCCCAGCTCGGGTTGCAAAAAGCGCGGTCCAGCCTCTCGAGAGTGGGGTTCTCCCTTTCATTGCTCCAGGTGAACTTCCTGTTCTGTAGTTTTATCTCCTTGAGATGGTAAGTATTCAGAGCACGCCTGAACTGGCCCATAAGACGAAGATTCAGCTTATCATTGTTCTTGTCTTCCGCTTGAAGGATGAGGTTAAAGTCACCAAGGATGAGCCATTTCTGATCGTTGTTGGGAGCAGTGGCGATGATTTCGGCAAGAAAAGCTCCTTTATCTGTGTCAACGCTAGGGCCATATACTGTGGTGAGGAGAAAAGAGGTGCTGCACTCACGGATGGTGATCTGGGCGGAGATCAAAAAGCTGCAAATGTGAACGTTTGTAACAGAGACTTGATCTTCATTCCAGAGAAGAAGAATACCACCTCGTGTGCCAACAGCTGGCTTGTGAGCGAAAGATCTGAGCTTAAAACCACCAATGTAGGCCGCAGTTTGTTGATCTATGAAATCAAGTTTGGTCTCTTGAAGGCACGCGATATGGCAGGGAGTGTCTGACAGAAAGGCGTGGACCGTGTCTTTGCGAGCTTGGTCGTTCAGGCCTCGAACGTTCCAGTCAGCCACGTTGAGGTTGGGACCGATCATCTTAGCAGCTCAGAAAAGAAAGCCAGATAGTAGATGAAAACGGGGGTGACATGCCCGCCCCCAAAGCTATTGCATAACATCAAGACTGAGACAAACATGCCAAAACTAGGGGCCATCGAACCACGGGACCATAACCTGGTCTCCATCTAAGCAAAGTCTTTCTGAAGGCTAGAATCAGCTCCACCCGCGCCGCCCATGGCGATCAGCGCATTATCCGCATCCATGATGCTACGGACGTTCAGCTTAAAAAGCATAGCTAGACCTTCAATGGTCTTGTCTGGCAGCTGAGTCTTGAACTTGCTGATGTACTTCTCCCTAGCTTGAATCAGAGGCAAACCTTTGGCATCACAGCCCATTTTGTTGAGGAGCACTTGTATCGCCTTATCCATAGCGTGCATCACCGGCTTAGCACGAAGGCGCTCGCTGCGACATGCCTCAGAAGGGGGCACAGCCACAGCTGGTCGAGGACGTGGTGTGATCGCAGCAGGCCGCGGGAGGAGCGGCACAGGCGGCCTGTCGAAGAGATCTTCCACCGAGCTCAAAAAAGGCGTTTCGGCCGGCGCAGACTCGAGCTCCGTGGAAGGCGTCTCCAGCTCCAGCAAGGTCGGGTCGGATGGGGCCTCGACCGCCTGGCCCAGCTGCCCGTTTGGCTCTTGCATATGAAGTGGCAGGAGCGCCACCTCATGCCCCAGAGCATCGGAAGCTACCTTCTCCATGTCGTCGTCCCAGACCTCCGGAACGTGGGGCTGGAGCAGAAGCGAGAGCGGCGACGCTTGACAAGTGGGTGCCGCCATGGTACACTCCTCCACGGGGGCTTCATCTTCCCATGTACTCTGTGGGGCAGCCTCAACCGAGGGTGGCAGCGAAGCGAGCTTCGAATTCAGGACGTCAGGTACGCCTTTGATGGCCAGGGACCAGTCCCGGCACGGCTTCTGATGCGGCGAGGCGCGACCGAGCGAGGTCAGCATAGGCGAGTTCGGGGACGCTCCCAAAGCCCACTGTGCAGCCAGCAGCTGTCCCGGCGCGAAGACGGTGGGCGCCGCGGAGGGAGTGGTAGGCGTCATCGGCTGTAGAGGTTTCATGGTGGCGGAATGCAGCGCGGTCTCAGGAGCAGCAGAAACTGAATGCTGGAGCTGCACCAGGACGGAAGCCAGGGCTGGGGGCGTGGCTACAGCCGGGGTCGCGTCCTTCTGGTTGTAGCTGCGGTGCCCGCGCTCGCTGTTGTGGTGGCGAGAGGAGCGATGATGTCCATGGCTGCATCGACGGTTTTAGAGATTTCAATATTGACTAGATACGAATGTATATAGGCATATTTTAGAGTGTAGATTCACTCATCTTGCCCCGTATGTAGTCCATATTGAAATCTCTGAAAGGACATATATTTAGGAATGGAGGGAGTAGAAAATTACAATTGCATATATATTAAAACAAATAATACTGCCAGCTCTTTTCTTTTTTCCTCCGACTCATCAGTAATCGGACCTGTCATCACCTTCTCTAACTCCTTCTGTGCCCTTCTCAACCTTTTCTTAGGTTTCTTTAGCACACGTTGGTCCCAGTCATGGAATATACCATGCATGCGATTAAGTTTCTCCTGGACAGTGAATTCCTGTTAGAACTGGAAGAGATCCATTACATGCAGCGGTCTAGAGCCAACTGGCTTAAATTTGACGACCGAAACACTGGGTTTTTTCAAGCATATGCGTCGGCGTGAAGGAAGAAAAATCTTATAAAAAAACTGAAGGATACTGATGGTAATATTGTGGAAGGTACAGCACCCCTAAGCAAACATATTCAGAATTATTTTAATGGCTTATTTAGCTCGGAGGTACAACAGGTAGATCCTTCGATTCTGCAAAAGGTTCAGGTTAAAGTGACAGAGCATATGAATGAGGCCTTGATTGCGCCGTTTACTCAAGATGACGTCCACAAGGCAGTGTTCAGCATAGGCGATTTCAAGGCACCAGGCCCGATGGACTACACGCAATATTTTTCAAAAAGTTTTGGCATGTTCTTGGGGATGACATCACTCAAGAGGTACTGTTTGCTCTAAATAACCGTCAGATACCAGCCGAGTGGAATGATACTACCTTAGTTCTTATTCCTAAGGTGGACAACCCTGAATTGATTACTCAGTATAGACCTATAAGCCTATGTAACGTTTTGTATAAGATCATCTCAAAAATGTTGGCTGCAAGACTGAAGAGCATTCTACCGGATATCATCTCTCCCACACAAAGTGCCTTCGTTCCTGGTAGACTTATTACTGATAACATCTTGATAGCTTATGAATGTGTTCACAAGATTAAAAATAAAAGAGCTGGACAATCAGGGCTTTGTGCAGTAAAATTGGATATGCACAAGGCATATGATCGAGCGGAGTGGATTTTCTTGAGAAGCATGATGCAGAAGTTGGGGTTTCATGAGCATTGGATAGAGATGATCATGGCTTGTGTTTCTTCTGTCAGATATAGAGTGAGGTTTAACTCTAAAGAAACAGAAGTGTTTACCCCAACTAGGGGTATTCGGCAGGGGGATCCTCTCTCCCCATACTTGTTCCTTCTTTGTGCAGAAGGGCTCTCTAGTATGTTGCAGTATGAAGAAGAAGTTGGTGGCATGGATGAGATTAGAGTGTGCAGGAATGCATCGTCAGTTTCACACCTTTTATTTGCTGACGATTCTCTAATTCTCATGAAAGCAGATGTGTTAAATGCAACTTCCTTACAGCAAACACTAGATACCTATTGTCAAAGCTCAGTACAGATGGTGAGTTTAGCCAAGTCAAGCATTTTTTAGCCCGAATACAAGTGTAGTTTCAAAGGCAGAGATTTGTCAAATCTTACACATTGATACAGAAGCGCTCTCTGATAAGTATCTTGGTCTCCCAGCCTTAGTGGGTGCAGACAGAAGTGATTGTTTCAGGCACTTTGTAGAGAGAATTAAAATTAGACTGATGGGATGGATGGAAAAGATATTGTCTGTTGGGGGTAAGGAGATTTTGTTAAAAGCTATTGCTCAAGCTATACCTGTATTTGCCATGTCCGTGTTTAGCCTACCTAAAGGAATATGTAAAGAGATCACAGATATAATTGCACAGTTTTGGTGGGGTGATGATGAGGAGAATAAGAGGATGCACTGGATGGCATGGTGGAAACTTTGTATCCCAAAAGGCGAGGGAGGTATGGGTTTTCGGGATCTTTATTCTTTTAATCTGGCGATGTTGGCTAAGCAATGCTGGAGGTTAATTACTGACCCGGACTCACTGGTTGCAAGAGTTCTGAAGGCTAAATATTTTCCAAATGGCAGTATCCTAGAAGCTACACCAAAAAATGGATCCTCGTTTACATGGCAAAGTATTCTGAAGGGGTTAGATACCTTCAAAAAAGGTTACATTTGGAGAATTGGGCATGGAGAGCATGTGAACATTTGGTCGGATCCATGGATACCTTCTAGCCCGGATAGAAAGGTAATCACGCCACGGGGCCAGACCATATTAACTAGAGTTTGTGAACTAATTGACCCTACGAGTGGAGCATGGGATGAGACTTTGATCTCAAATTTATTCAACCCAGTTGATTCACGCAGGATACTCCAAATACCTATTCACTTACAAGGATTTGATGATTTTATAGCATGGCACCCAAACAGAACTGGGATTTTTTCAGTTCGAAGTGCTTATCATATGCAGTGGATGCATACTTTTCGGGTGCATGCAAATATGATGGGGCGCCCAAGTGGATCCACCCCTTTGACTGTATGGAGTACTCTCTGGAAGCTGCAATGTCCATGTAAAGTTCAGATTTTTGGTTGGAGAATTTTGCAAGGAATTATTCCGCTTCGTGCTATCCTTACTAATAGGCATGTTGGTTCAAATGGTGCATGCCCCATCTGTCATCAAGGCGCCGAGGACATCCGACATCTGCTATTTTTGTGCACTAATGCACGATCCTTGTGGTCCCATCTTAGGTTAATTCATATCATTGACCAAGCGATACATGTTGACATATCAGGTTCGGCCATCTTTGAATATATACTCTCACTGCCGGATCAACAAGTAGCTATGCATCCATCTTTGAACTTCAAACATGTTATAGCCGTGGGAGGTTGGTACCTATGGTGGATCCGAAGACAAATAACGCATAATGAATCAGTTCCACCACAGTGGAGATGGGCGTTGTCAGTGCTATCCATTGCGAGCAATCATCAGAGGGCGTCATCGCTCACCCCTAGCTTTCCTGAAGCAAAATGGAGTAAGCCAGACCCTCAATTTATTAAATTGAATGTTGATGCAGCTTTTTATCCAGATGAAGGTGCGGGGGCTACAGCGGCCATACTACGGGATGTTAGAGGAAACTTTGTGGCGGCACAATGCAAATTTATCCCTTTCGCTGCAGATGTGATCACTACAGAAGCTTTGGCAATGATAGACGGTCTAGCTTTTGCTAATTCTCTTGGATTCAATCGGTTGGAAGCGGAATCAGACTCCCTACAGGTTATTAACTTCTGTAATGGTCAAACTAGATGGTGGGACTCAGCGGCGGCAATCTTCGCGGAATGTGTGGATACTAGTTCCTTGATGGGGAAGGTCATTTTTAAGCATTGTTATCGTTCTTGTAATCAAGCAGCTCATGCGCTAGCTAATTTTTGTTTCTGTAATAAATCTTCTTTCAGTTGGTTGGACGAGCCTCCTGACTGTGTCGTCAGTAAGCTCGTAGACGATGTAAACTTTGTTTAATTTTAATAAAGCTAGCCATGATAGCCTTCCCTAAAAAAACAAATAATATCAAATGAATTAAAACAAATGAAACATAAATATTAGAAACATCTATATACCAATATAGAAAGACCCAACGGGACATATTCAATTAATCTCGATCATCAAACCATGTCAATACAACGATCTACATTGGTTCAATGGTGAACACTCAACATGTTTAGCGTGTAATTAATATCATACCAAATATCAATATATGTGCTAATCACATAATCAACATGTAAGTGATATCCTAGCAAATACCAGTGTGTCATTAGTTTCTTCCTAATATCGACGTGCATTGCACGTACACATTTACTAGTTAAAATCAAATTCATCAGTTCACGACATCAAATTATTATATACTTCATTAATCCAGAACATCAAATTCAACACAAAAGCATTCATCACACATGACATGAAACATGAGATAAAACTAGTGGTCTTGTTTCCCATGCCATGCCCGCCACTCAACGGGATCTTTTTGAAGATCTTCATGCTTATCGGAATCTCAAATGTCATGGGCACCTCAGAAAACATCGGATTTGGTCTTCCCTTCTATGCGGCCGTACCAGTTGTCCCATGAGTTCATAGAAGGTATAATCCAATCCAAGTCTTTCTCATGCTCATTCATAGAGATCATGTTGTGCATGATCATGCAGGCTGTGATGATGTACCCCCTTCGTTTCTTTTTAGTTTGCATGTAAGTTTTATCTAAAGTCAAAGTATCTCCAATTTGACCAAACTTATAGAAAAATGTATCAACATTCACAATACCAAATCAATATCATTAGATTCATTATGGAATTTAGTTTCATATTATATAGAATTAGTATTCTAGATGATGATATTTTTAATATAAATTTGGCCAAACTTTATAAAGTTTGACCCGACACGGATTTTATATGCGGAGTAAAAAGGAACAGAGGGAGTACCCAAGGATCTTTTGATCCCAAAAGCTAGCTGATCCTCGCACAATAGCAAATTAGGTTTGCAAAATCTCAAAAGATCTCTCCACGTCTTTCCTAGCAGACCCTTGAGCATTATGAAAATAGAGTTCTTTCTTACTTTGGGGGCTTGAAATTGGCTTCACAAAAGTAGCCCACTTCGGATATATACCATCCGCAAGGTGGTAGCCCATGTTGTACGTGCGACCATTTGCTTGGAACTCCACCAATGGTGGTTCCCCATTGGCTAACTTTGCAAAGAGAGGTGACCGCTAAAGCACATTGATGTCATTGCAAGATCTAGGGCCCAAAGTATGCATGCCAAATTCATGTCTCCTGATTGCCCATGGCTTCATGAAGGATGGTGGCAACCTTCTTGTGTCATTTGAACTGTCCATGCCATGTTGTAGGGAAGTTATTCCACTTACAACTCATGCAATCAATGGAACCAAGCATACCTGGAAACCCGCAGGGTTTGTTCATATCCAAAAGCCTCACCATGTCTTGAGCATTGGGTGCTCTCATTGTTTGACGTAAAAGATTGAAGTGCTCTCTACCATTGCCAAGTTATCATCAATTAAATTTGTCGGAACACCATATGCGCCATCATGTATGATGCGACAGTCACCTTCTAGATAGTGTTATGTCCAAGTCCGGTGCAATTCCTCCTTTGCTCAAAGACCGATTATGTTGCTTCACACAGTTTGCAATATAAAGGAACAAATCTGGAGACATCCTAAACTGATATCGAAAGTATCGCCCTGGATACATCATATTTGGAGTAGAATAGCTGCGCATCAGTCTATCGTGAGCATCTTGCCTATCCCTTCGAATCAACTCATGGACGAAAACGGAACCATCATGCTTCAGCCTCTTATTCTTGTGCATCATCAAGATCAAAGCAGTGTCCTCCTCTTTGGTCATGTCACATTCCTCTTCAGACGAGGAATGATCCCACAAAAGAGGATTCAAATGAACTCAACTACAATACAGTAGTTTTTATTACAATATACTCATTTGTCCAAAACAAAAAACTGAGAAGCAAATTTTTGACCTTCTAGGCAATTCCTCGAACACCTCGGGGAGGAAGCCATCTGGTTGCTCGTCGGAGCTGAGGTGGTCACCGCGTCAGGTGGAAATGGCATTGAGAGGGCCTCGTAGACGCCATCCGAAGTAGCAATGGCTCGGCTCGGTCGTGGCGTTCACGTGGTCAGTAATGGTTGTCCGGTGACGGACCAAAACCAGCGCAATGGGGGACCCCAAATAGGCGCATTGGCGGGGCTGTCACGACTGTCCGAAGCGGCGGGCCGGTGGCGGGCGGTGGACCGACGATAGTGCCGTTGGCGGCCGGAATTGGGTTGGCGACTGTTGGGGTGAGAGGCGGAGTGCGGCGAGAGGAAGTTTCACTTGGTGGTTTGGCGTTTGCGCCACATAGCTTTGTTTTTGCGGCAAGTGCTTGCATGCTATATATTTATAGCGCAAGGGGTTGAAGTTCAGGTCTGCCTCAAATTGAGACCACAAAATATAGAGATAGGACAATGTTGGAGTATTATTTTGGATCGAAATGATCTAAGAACAGTTTTCTGGGCAGCTGCCCTGCTATTATATATAGGGTTGTGGCTAGATCTCAATCGACCGAGACTTCTCAGTCAAGTAACAGAACATATAAAAAAAAGAATTTAAAAGAAATTTTTACATGGATTTTTGTATAATATCTAATGACTATAGCATGAACTGAGACTTTGTAGTCTACTGAGATTCAGTAATCCCGTTATATGTATCCATAGACTACGAATTCGAACCAACTGAGTTTGTTGTAGCTGAAAAGCTCTGACTAGGCACCGAGCCGATCTGAACCGTCCATCCGTGATCAGACGACGGACGGTCACCCTGCGGCGCACGCTATTTATCCGTTCCTCGCGCGCTCGTGACTCCTGATGGCGACGGCAGCGCGGCGCCTCGTTCCCTTCCACCTCCGGCCGCCCGGCGCGCGCCCGCTCGCCGCCGTTGCGGCGGCTCCCCACAGCCGCAAGCACGATGCCGTCTCGTGCAAATCCACTGGCAAGACCAGGGCGAAGAACAAGGCCAAGGACACCACCATGTGGCGGCCGCAGCGGCGGGAGCTGGAGGAGCACCTCAAGCGGCGCACCCGCTCCGCCGGCGCCTTCGACCCCGGCCTATACCGCCGCCACTCCCACTCCCACCACGTCCCCGTCTTGCTCGGGGAGGTCCTCGCCGCGTTCCGCCGCCCGCTCCCGCTCCGCTCCTTCGTCGACTGCACCCTCGGTGCCGCCGGCCACTCCCTCGCCGTCCGTAATCCTTTTCCTTTCGCATCTACCTTTCTGTTGTCGTGGGAACAAGCTGTTCGTGCTCAGTAGAATTGAATGCCTCTACTCGTTGCGGCTTCAGTGTTGCGTGCTCATTTGTGCCCATATGCTGTTTGATGGAATGCGTCTTGGGGGTGACAGATGATGGAGGCGCACCCGGAGATGGAGCTGCACGTTGGCATGGACGTCGACCCCTCCGCGCTGGAGATTGGCCAGCGCCACATCGAGGCTTTCCTTGCTAGTAGGGCAAGTGAGGAAGGAGGAGAAGATGCTCTGCAAGGGACACTGCGCGCCTATACTCACGTCAAGAATTTCAAGTACATCAAGCATGTTCTTGGTGGCGTTGAAGAGAGCCTGGCGGATGGCTCGTCTGGAGTTGACGGTATCCTCATCGACCTTGGCATGTCATCCATGCAGGTAAAAAATCAGTAAAATGTGATGAAACTGATGCCAAGACTGCTAAATTTCCCATTGGCTGACCCAATTTTTTTGGTCTTCTGTGCGCAGGTTAACAGGTCAGATAGGGGATTTAGTGTGCTCAATGATGGTCCACTTGACATGCGCATGGACCCTAAGGTCAGTGTTGATTTAGTCTTACTTACAGCCTTACTGGTTATTTCTTTATTCTACTTATCAGAATGCACCATCTATGGATGCAATATTCTTTTTGCTACTTACTACAATCATGCAGTGTTGCAAACTTGCATGGCTAAAGATTAAAACAACTTATATCTAATATTAGTTCGTTATACTAAAAGATCATTTTATTGGCAGATAGCATGAACTGCAATTATTTAGATGCGCTCATATTCATAATGCCAATCACACAGTCTATCTAGGAATTTGTAAAACACAGTTGCACTTAGTTCATTTCTGTTGTGTTTCATTTTGTCTGTATTTACATGCACGAGTTCCAACTATTGAACTTGCCATGTCCAAAATATCCAGGAATATTTTTGTGTGTGTTACTTCATGTTTGAGTCAATCTTGGTGAATTAGTAATGTCCAAATGGTACAACTCGACCTTGATATATGTTTTGTGTTACAGTTGTGTACTGCTTCTAACCTATAGCTGAAACTAGACAGGCAACTTTAACAGCAGACGATATCTTGAACTCTTGGCCTGAGCTTGAAGTTGGGCGTATCCTCCGTGATTATGGGGAGGAAAGCAATTGGCAATCCCTTCAGAGGCGAATTGTTAAAGAACGGAAAACAGGGGGTTTACACTCTACTGGCGAGCTTGTCAAACTTATCCAAAGAACGTGCACCATTTCAGGAGGTATGTATGAAGCTATGATTATGATAACACTTTGAGGTTTCCTTCTATGATTGTGATAACACCATGCAAGTTTATATATATATATATATATTTTTTTTGCTCGATAAACTTTTGTGGAATTTACAAGAAAATAACGATTTCTTATAGACCATTTGATCCTTTGATTTATGCAAATTTCTGCTTGCTACTTTGTCAATGTCCTGTAGTTTATATATAACTTCTCTACAAAACAAAGAAGATTGCTAATTTTGCAAGCCGGAGATAATTAAATAAGAATCTCACAACATGTTTATTAACTACAGGACGGCAAGGCTGGATTAAAACTGCGACAAGGGTATTCCAAGCCCTTAGGATTGCAGTTAATGATGAGCTCCAAACTTTAGAAGACACACTCCATTCGTGTTTTGACTGCCTAGCACCAGATGGCCGTCTTGCTGTAATCTCATTCCACAGCTTAGAAGACAGAATTGTGAAGCAGACATTCCTGGAACTTATTCGTGGGGATGAAGCAGACGATGACGACGAAGACTTGGCGGGCGCTGACATTGATGACGAAGATGAACCATGGTTCAAGCAGAGGGTGCAAGGGACTAACGGCACCGTCCTGACAAAAAGACCGATAACCCCTTCACAAGAGGAAGAGAAACTAAATCAAAGGTGTAGAAGTGCAAAGCTCAGAGTTATTCAGAAGGCCTAGAAGGAATAACTCTGGATGCAAATTTGTGAAGGATTGCTGAGGAGATTATCGAGGCCGCAAAACATGCGATCGCCAGTTTCTCATCTGCTCACCAGGAAGCAAACACTTGGAAATCGCCTGAAACTTAGCTCAGGGGGGTGAATAGGAGGTCTTTG
>NC_041391.1:146308705-146361486 GCF_002162155.2 Triticum dicoccoides
CCCGCCAAAGATGGGAACATGGGACGTAGAGGGTTAGGTTAGTCCAGAAGTAATAATCTCACCGTGTTTGTACTTTGTACCATTTTTCCAACTCAACTCATGTATATTGTACTCTGTTTGCCGCCTTCTCTTGCAAGATGCAACCAATTTTTATGCCATCTGCAGTTCTGCATTCGACATCTGAATTCTTCGTCATGTTCCCAGCGACCTGGGTGCTTGTGTTGCTTCGTGCCATATGATAGTTCTGTACCACTCGGGGGCTAGGTACCCGCGTGTGCCACGGACACTGGTGGAAGTGCTGTGTCTGGTCAGGCTGGAGCAGCTTGGCGAGCCCGAAGTCGGGGATTTTTGCTGTGCCGCCCCATCTACAAGGATGTTCTGCGGATTGACGTCGCAGTGGATCCCAACCCGGCCGAGTACTACAACATTTCCAGAGTGTTTGGAATTGACGAATTGTGTATCTCATAAGCGGCCAACCAACTAATTACAGATGGCTTAAAAAGGTAACCTCAACGAGTGGTGGAATTTGCGTATAAGCCACATGGATAAACCACATACTCATGAGTTCGGTGTAGCGCGTATTGCGGTCATCTAGAATGAATGGCTTGAGAAGAACCGATGCAATTTTCAGGGACAGTCCAGGGAAGGTTCAATATCTGGTGTATAAGGTTCAGAATATGGCTGCATTTCCTTGCCTAGGGGGAATCAAATCATATTTTATCTGTAAATGTTTGTCGAGAAACCTGACTCAAACCTCTTATCCTACCACGTTTAAAATTTGTTTTGTCTATAACTGCAGTGAAAGGAAAGATACACTCTAAAAACATCATTCTCAGAAGATACACTCTAAAAACATCATTCTCAGAACACATATCTTTATTCGTTATGGGAAGAAACACAAAAAAGCTATGGTCTAAGCATATGCAGATTAACCCGGTTAGTATATTCAAAAGAACTGTAACTGATCAGAATTGTGTTTCTTACCTAGGAGTATTTCGTACAAGGATATGATTTTACACGAACAATGCCATTATGGGGTTTCTTTTCCAAAAGGAATAAGATATACACCAGGTTATATGTGTCAATTAGTCGTTACCTTTCATGCATCTCTTAATCTGAGCACGACCACAAAATAGAATTGGCACGTGAAATCTATAAGTATATATATTCCCCTGAGTCGGGCAAGCAAAGGGTTATCTCATCTTACACTAGCGCCATGTTCGGCAGCTCTCCGCTCCGCAGCTCTGCACCGGAGCGGAGCGAGCCGCAACCTATTTTCTTGGAGTGGTGCTTCGTCCGCTCCGCAAAGCTGGATGACTGCCAAACAGGCGCTAGGTATCCCAGCCTACTACCACACCACATCCCACAACTTTGCAGCCTCTTGTTTTTGCGATGGAGAATGTCACAGTGTTTGTTTGTGCTGGGCCGGCAGGCCTCGCCACAGCAGCCAATTCTCCATTCCCTATGTCGTCTTCGAGCGAGAGAACTGCAGTGTGTCACTTGGCGGCACCGCTCTTAGGATCGCCTCAAGCTGCATCTTGCAAAGGAATCCTGTGAGTTACCAAACATGTCATACCCAGCAGATGCACCAACATACATATCAAAAAACATGTTCGTAAAGAAAAAGTACCTGGATGACTACATTGAGCATTTCAATATCCAACCAAAGTATCTCCCTGGTGTGGAGTCATGCACATACGACAATGATAAGAAGTGTTGGTCTATCAAGGCGCTGGACATGGCAATTGGCAAAGTGCACATAAGAAGTGTTGGTCTATCAAGGCGCTGAACATGGCAAAGTGCACGACAACAAATTTCACAACAAAGTTTCTTGTTATGGCTAGTGGGGAAAATAGCGCAGAAAATATTCCAATGATCCCTGGCCTGCAACCTTTTCCGGGTGAGACCATCTATTCATGAAGCCACAAGTCATGCGAGAGATTCTCTAGGGAAAATATGTTGGTCGTTGGATCCGGTAACTCTGGGATGGAAATTGCTTACGACATTGCGTCTCATGGTGCCAATTCCTCGAAGTTGTTCATGCTTCACGGGGTCTTCAATCTATCGATGCACTTGAAGAAATCTATGAAGAAGATGTTCATCCATTCTTGGGTTCACATGAGCTATGTAAATTTCTCGCCCCCATTCTCATACCAAAGTCCTCTAGTTGACCTCGCTATTCTTTTATGATCACACACATTGTCACAATGCTCCATAAAAGCTTTTGATCCCGAAATCTTGCCGGGGCACGAACAATGGCAAATCAAGCCTGCAACACTCCAGATGGCCGCTCGTCATCCTTCCTACGACGGATGCTATTTCGTGCTCGCGCGTTACAACGCCCGATTTCCGATAGCAACCTAAATGAGGGCGTGAGAAAATCAAATGACGCGTCAGCCCTGATTTTTTTGGGGTGGGGGGAGGGGTATGGAAGGAGATGCCCGCACCACCCATTGAATTGAGTAGGAGAGATTTATGGAAGGACATGCTGGGCCCACCCATTAGAATTCAAAGAGAGATTTATGGATTTTGGATGGTCACGACATGGAAGGACAATAACCAACACGTGATGCTCAATCGAGCGTTCCAACGCGCGATCGTGAAGGAGCTTTCTCGCCTTCCTACATGCTTCTTGACGCTTAGCAAAGCAAATTATCTTGTTTCCTCGAGGGTTTAATATATCCGTTTTCAGATTTTTTTTTCAAAAAAATAGTATCAACGTGTTTGTGTTTTGTACCCTTTCCTTCCCAAAATACACGTTTGACTTTGCGCAGTCATTGATGCACAATTTTGATCATTACTATATATGCGCAGTTGTTGATGCATGAGTTCGTTTTGTCTTGCAAAACAATTCTGTTTCATATGTCTATATAGTAATTTTGTAGGGCTACAATAAATGAAAATCGTAGTCAAAGTTATGTCATGAAGATAAAAAAAACCAATGCGCGCCTTTATATTTTGGGAAGGAGGGAGTGCCATTTTTTGGACTCCACCAATTTTAAAGGCATCTGCATTTGATAGCCGAGTTGTTCATCATGTTCCGAGCAACCTGGGTGATATGAAAGTTCAACACTAGCTAGGAAGCCGGGCGCGAAGGAAATGGTACGTCTAGATGTCCTTCCAGCATTAAGATGGCGGTTTTGATGGACGGCCTAGACTCGGGCTCTCTTTTTTTTTAGAAAAGGAGGATGACCCCCGGCCTCTGCATCTGGACGATGCATGCGGCCACTTTATTAATTATTCTCATAAGACCTAACAAAGTCATACAACAGTAAGACTGAAGACACCGTCTAAGCAACAACTGTCGCTACATCTATCCAGTTGATGAAGGGGCGCTGATATTCTGGGCCTAATACCAAACAGACATCGCAGCCAAACCTAAACATCTAAGACCTGAGGTCCCAACCAGGACGCCTGCCTGGTATGTGGCACCTACCAATCCGACGCACTCCTCAACCAGGACGCCTGCCGGGTATGAGGCCGCCGCAGCCACCTACCACGAGTCCATCTTCAGAGTTGTACTGTTGCATCTACCGTGCCAGGTCTCTCAGCCATCGACGCCACCACGACGCCAAACAACGTCGTCCTCCTGCGCGAGTGCATCCTCCCACATCGAACTCCGAATCTGCACTACGCCACGCCGTCCAGATCCGTCGCCATCAATGTATGGATGAAGCACCGGTCCACCAAAGAAGCCGTCCGCTGGTCCCACGAAGCCGAGTGCACCTCCAAGAATGCCGCCCCCAAGGGGGTTACGACACATGATTGCCGCCAACATTCGATCAACTGATCTAGGGTTTCCCCCGGAGGTATTAAGTGGAGTTGGGAGCTTCACCTCGATGATGCCTTCATGAAGGAAATGATGATAAGGGCATTGTCATCACCGTCTCCGACCATCGACTGAAGATCAGGTTTTCACCCGGATCCGTCCCAAGAAATCCACCCAACAACCTGTGCACCGTCTCGACCGCCTTCAAAGCCCCAGATCCAGCCGCCTAGATCCGGCGACCAACCGCAGCAACAGTGCTACCATGGGACCCCTGGCGCACCGGCCACTGCCTGAGTGTGCCACCACTGGAGCCTAGGAGGAGGGGTCCCACCCCGCCTCGCCAAGCCGCGAGAGCCGCCGAGAAGGATCCCGCGCGCTCGTCGCCGTCTCTGATCCGAACCAATCCATAGCAGATCGCCGTCACAGATCCGCCATGGACAGGGACTGCACCACGCCATGCCGCCGCGAGAAGCCCGAGCTTCACCAGATAGAACTTTTCCACTGCCACCAGCCAAGTTCCGCCGCCGCCGGCCGGCCAAGCCGTCGGTCACTACATGACCATGCGAGCATAGCCAACCGGCCGACCAACTCCGACGAAGAAGAAGGCCACCACCACCAAGCCTAGGGCCGGCGCCCCAGACATCCTCGTGTTGCAGATCAAGTCCAGGAGCAGTGCCTCGCCGACGACAATTGAGATCGATAGCACAACGAATTAGCCCGACATGAGTCAAGGCCAGATCCGCCGTTGCTGGTGCCGTCCTCCCCCGCCGCCGCTGCACCACTTCCATGTCGCTGCCGATCTGCGCCACCGCCGCCGATTTGGCCGGAGAGGAGCATCGCCTCCCAACCAGATCGAGATCCGAGGAGAAACCGCCGCCGCCGCCACGCCACAAGGGCTTTGCCCTGTGACGCCCCGGGCGACAGCGGCGGTGGGGAGCGGAGGAGGGACGAGGCTGTAGGAGGAGGGCAGGGGCTCCTCGGCGCGGGGTGGCGCCGCCACACGGGGGAGGGACGGGAGGAGGGACATGAGGGACGAAGCTTTTGACCGACTCGAGCTCTCCTTGCACGCACAAGAGCCCAACCTTCACCACCCGCTCCACGGCCGCCGTATCCACCTCCTCCTCGCTTTTCATGGCCCTCTTCACCTCACCCTTCAGTAGGCACTCATACACCAGCTCCATGAGGGTTTGTTCCTCACGGGCCTCCTCCATTTCCATGCTCCTCCTGCATGTCACGATCTCGAGCAGCACCACGCCGTAGCTGTACACATCAACCTTCGCCGTGACAGGGCACGTGCCCCTATACCACCCGGGGGCCAGGTACCCATGTGTGCCGCGGACATCGGTGAAAGTGCGTGTCTGGTCAGGTTGGAGAAGTTTGGCGAGCCCGAAGTCGGCGAGCCGTGCGAGCCGCGCCTATGAGGATGTTCTGCGGCTTGATGTCGCAGTGGATCACGCGACTGCTGAGCTTGTCGTGGAGGTAGTGCAGGCCCCGGGCCACGCCGAGCGTGATGCCAAGACGGTCGGACCATGGAGGCGTCGAGGCAACACCCTTGAAGAGCAGGTCAGCCACCGAGCTGTTGCTCATGAACTCGTACACCAGGAGGCGGTTGGCGCCCTCGTGACAAAAGCCGAGGAGGAGGACCAGGTTGCGGTGGCTCGTCCGCCCGATGGCGCGCACCTCTCTCTAGAACTCCCGTTCGCCGTCCTCCATGAGCTTCTCCAGCTGCTTCACGACGATAGCCTGCTCGCCGTTTTGTAGCGCACCTTTGAACACCGTGCCGAACATGCAGCGACCCACCAGGTCACGGAAGCAGCACGTGGCACGCTCCAGCTCCTGGTAGCTGTACAACCTCAGGGGCGCCGCCTCCTCATCCTCCTCCAAGCCTTCGCCACCGTCGGCGTCCGTGTTCGTGGGTGCCACGCTCCGGGGCATGGCCCTCCGTTTCACGTGGAGCAGCCACCCGGATGCAATGAAGGCCGACAACGCGACACATGCCAGGATGCCGATGCAAACCAGCACGATGATGGTGGTGCGCCCAGCGGGTTTGCTGTGGGTGCTGCTGCCGCCTATCGCCTCTCCCGCGGTCTTGACGAACATCGTGTAACTGCCTCCAGCGCGGCCGTACCGCAGAGGGAGCTACTGCTTGCTGTTGTGTCCGTAAACGCCATGGACATCACACCGATCGTTCAGAGCGCTCCACACGACGGTGGTGGTATTGGATGCACCGCCAGGGCCAGACACGAAGGTATGACGGTACAAACGTAGAACTCCATCAGGATCAAGCGTGAGTCGGTAGTAGGCTTGCTCTCCCGCTTTTAAGGCTCCGGGTTGTGTCACTGTCAGGTTCTTGGTAAAGCTGTCATCGTTGTTCACCTGGTATCTGTTAGACTTCGTATTGTAGCTTTATTGTGTAATTCATACCATATTGGTATAGGACATGTATGACACAATTATATATGTATGTGATAGGCCACCCCATAGAGGGTTGAGCTAGTTCCCCCAAAACCTACATTTTACATGGTCAGAGCCTAACCTAGGTCCTCTACTCCACCCGCCGCCATCGCACCACCAAAACCCTAAACCCTAGGGCTGCTGCCACCGGCGCCATGACCGCTTCTGCTTCGGGCGCCGCCAGCTCCGGGTCAATCCCCGCGTCGCTTGCCACCCTCCTCAACCTCCCACCTCGCCCTGGCTCCGTTGGTGCCTCAGTTCTTCGGCACCACCGCCATCGGCTCCATGTTTTTAGTGCCGATCCCGTCGTCACCGCCTGCGACGGCCTCAGCACCAGTCGCACCACCGCTGCCTGCGATGGCCCCCTCTGGATCCTCCTCGATACTCGCCGCCATCCCGACGACCTCGGGGGAGGTGCTGCCCGTGGAGCCACCTGCGGCCTCGCGCACGGCACCACCCACGGCCATGATCCTGATCGTTCCCGCGCCGCCACCTGCGGCATCGGTCGCGGCTGTGGTTCCTACTGCGGCTCCGCCGCCCGCCGCCCCTGCTGCTGGCGGCATCACGCCCGCTGGGCCGTTTCACTTCGACAACTTGATCGCCATTAGACTCAGGCCGAACAACTACCTGTTTTGGCACGCCAACGTCCTACCGCTGCTCCGCAGCCAGTCTCTCCTAGGGTTTGTGGACAGTTCGCTATCGTGTCCTCCGTAGGTCATCCCTACCGTACACGGCCCAACCATTAACCCGAAACACCGTATGTGGGTGCAACAGGACCAGGCGATCCTCTCTGCCATCTAGGGCTCCCTCGGCGATGGGGTCGCCGGTGTCTGTCTCTTCATCGCAACCTCCATGGATGCTTGGACGACCCTGGAGCACGCCTTTGCCCAGGTCTCTACCTCCCGCTCGATGGCCCTTCGCAGCGAGCTCGCCAACATTAAGAAGCTGGACTCCTCCGCCACGACCTACTTCAACAAGATGAAGGTGCTGGCGGGCACACTCACCTCTATCGGTCGGCCGCTCAGCGACGAGGAGTTTGCTGGCTTTGTCATCAAAGGCCTCGATGCCGACTACGACAATCTCGCCGAGGCTGTTCACAACGCCAAGCTAGCGATGCCCCCGCATGAGCTCTACTCACGACTTCTCTTCACCGAGCAGTGCATCGAGGGTCATCGCTCCTCCGCCACCATCACCTCACAACCAGCAGCCTTCTGGGTTTCTTGCGTCCAGCGTCCCCCTGCCCCATCATCTGGCAAGCCCGCCCCCTGCATCAACCCTGGGTGGGGGCCCTAACACTCGGGTGGTATGCCAGGTATGTGGTCATGAACGCCATGTCGCCTCCAAGTGTCACCGCCGCTTCCAGAGGAGCTTCCTTGGCATCAGCAACGACGGCAAGGGCAACGAGCGCCAATTTGCGATGGCAGACTTTGGTCCCCCCGCCGCCACCCCGGCTGCCCACATCGCCGCCACCCGACTGCCCACATCGTTGCCAAGGGCAAGGACCACGCGTCAACCAGGGTACACGCCGTCCTATCCTGTTGATCCAGCCTGGTACATGGACACCGGCGCCATAGATCACATGACGAACAAGCTCAACAAACTCTCACCTACCAGCCCTACTATGGGCACGATCAGGTTCACACCACCAATGGTGTAGGTATGCCCATCTCTCACATTGGCCAAGCATCTCTTTTAACTAGTCATCCCTCTAGGCAGCTCCATCTTCGTAATGTCTTGCGAGTTCCCTCGGTGACTCGTAATATTTTATCTGTCCCTAAGCTCACCCTTGATAATCATGTCCTATGCGACTTTCACCCTTTTAATCCTTTTGTTAAGGACCAAGCAACCCGAGACGTTCTGCTTAGTTGCTGCTTGAGCCAAGGCTTGTACCGTTTGGAGGATCCATCCGCCCCATCCGTCTTCAACGGTGTTCGTGTGTTACCTTCTCAGTGGCACTCTCGCTTTGGTCATCTCGCCACACCCATCGTTCGCCACATACTCCACCGCCATGAGTTGCCATTAGAGTCTAGCAATAAAGAGATGTTCGTGTATGATGCCTGTCAACAAGGCAAAGGTCATCAGCTACCTTTTGTTTCATCTACTAGAGAAGTAAAGAGTCCTCTTGAAATTGTGTTTTCTGATGTGTGGGGTCCAGCACAAACATCTGTTAGTGGTCACAACTACTATGTCAATTTTGTTGATGCCTATAGTCGTTTCACATGGCTTTATCTTCTTAAGCACAAATCTGATGTGTTCGATATATTCATTCAGTTTCAATTGCATGTTGAACGTCTACTCAAGCATACAATTATCCACGTTCAGTCAGATTGGGGGGGGGGGCGAATATCACAACCTCAACACTTTCTTTAATAAGCAAGGGATCTCCCATCGATTGTCATGCCCACATACACATCAGCAGAATGTCGCCGTTGACTGCAAACATCACCATATAGTTGAAACCGCCTCACACTTCTTGCTCATGCTTATGTACCTTTTCGCTTTTGGAGTGATGCTTTTGCCACCACGTGTTTTCTCATTAACAGATTACCTACGTGTGTTCTTAATATGAAAACTCCTATTGAGCTTCTCTTGGATGAAACTCCTGACTACACCTTTTCAAGGTATTCGGTGTGCTTGCTGGCCTCATCTTCATCCTTATAATGATTGCAAACTTGAGTTTCGCTCCAAAAGGTGTGTGTTCTTGGGGTATAGTGTCGTGGTTCTAAGTCTGACAGTAAGTGTAGGGGGTATGAATGAGGAGGCAAGGTCCTAACTACGGTGAGATTGTACGCAAGTGTTTATGAGTTCAGGCCCCTCTCGGAGGAGGTAAAAGCCCTACGTCTCGGTGCCCTGAGGCGGTCGACTGGAATATGCGAGTGTGTGTTACAGGGGGTGCGAACCCTTGTGCCAGAGGAGGGGTGTGGCTTATATAGAGTGCGCCAAGACCCCAGCCATCCCCCGTTACAAGGAGTTCAATGTACATAAAGATGGGGCATTACTAATAACACCAGCCATAAAGTGCTATTAATGATCTTAAAGACTACAGAGTGAACGCCTGACCGTTGCTGTCCCGGTCGACTCCTAGTCTTTGGTAGGTCGAGTGATATCAAGAGGGAGGGGTACCGAGTGAGGTGACTGGTCGAGTGGATTGCACTCGACGTCTTCAATTGTACTCCATGTTGTGCCTTGGGTGTCTTTGCTTCTAGGGTAGTGACCTTGGGTAGGGCGTATAGGTCAAGCCTATGACCCTACCCTAGGTCTATATCATCATCATTAGCCCCCGAATGGATCGAGGTCCGAGTGAAAATAAGGTTGAAGTTTATCTTGCCTTGACTCTTGTGCTTCACAAGTACCCATGTTGGACTGGAGGCCCTCGTTGGAACTTCGGCTTCGTTTCAGTCGCCTTGATCGATTCAGAAGTTGTCGAGTGGATTTATACCATCACTCGTCGAGTGTTACTTTTGACGCAAAATCTTTGGCGCGATTGGTTATGGCGTATCCCGGATCTCATGGGATTTGAAATTTTGGGGAAGCGCGCGAGGCGGAGCGCGCCGTAGTAAGCAGGACAGATAGACAGGAGCACCTTGATATCCATGCCACCTTTTTTGCCACGTACCCAGCGCGCGACTGTTGCGGGATTTGACAGGATTGCCTGGGCCCACGCGTCAGCCACTCGGAAATGGGCCCTTAAAAGGCGATGGGGCCGAGGTGTCTGCACTGTGTGCGTCCATTCTCCCTCTTCCTCCTCTGCCTCTCCACCGCATCTTGCTCCTCCGCTCTCGATGCCGCCGCCCCGCCACCATGGTGTAGGACAAGACGGCGGTGCTGGAACGCGCGAAGAAGGCGACCGGGGCGCGAAAGGCAAGAAGACGAATCGGGGGTCGTCGTTGAGGTCTGCGCTGCTGCCGTGTTGGATCCAGGGCGATTGGATCCGATCTTCGCTCCGGCCGGAGGATTTGGAGGAGCTGGCTGACTCCGATCTGATCGTCGATGGAGCTGCGAGGCTGTCGAAGGGGGAAATAGAGCCCCAGCCGCGGACGGGTGAGTGCGTCCTGCTCGCCACCCATGCCGACCACAGTTTCTCCCTTCCTCCGCATCCTTTCTTTCGGGTTTTCTTGAACTTTTTCGGAGCTCAGCTCCATCACTTCTCTCCCAACACCATTACATACCTCGCCGCGTTTGTGTCCATGTGTGAAAATTTCCTGGATTGTCGACCGCACTGGGGTCTTTTCAAACACATCTTCACAATCCGCTCCCAGTCGGTGAAGAAAGCGAATTCGAGTGATGAGAGGACGCACGTGATCCAAATGTGCGGGGGTCTGGGGATCCTGAAGAGGAAAAGGAGCGCTTTCCCCTCCATGACCCTTCCTGAGTCGGCCAGGGGCTGGCAGTTGACCTGGTTCTACTGCCAGGATATTGTGACTCCTGGTCAGTCAACCGGTCTTTCCCCTTTCTCTTTAGATCGTGCCCAGCAACCTTCTTCGTTGAAAGTGACCATTGCGGAGAGGGTGGAGACGAACATGTTGGTCGAGAGAGTGGTCCAGTTGATCAATCAGGGTGTAACCAGCATGGACTTGTTGGAGGTGTTTCTCAGTCGATGCATCCAGCCGCTCCAGGCTCGTGACCACTCGATGTGGATGTACTCTGGAGCCCACGACACTGCTCGAGTTCATCCAGAGGAGGTTACGGCTGAGATGGTGGCTCTATGGCTGAAGGGCATTACGGGAAACAAGGACAACCCCAGGAGAGCCAGGAAAGTCGACCCATTCAGCGCCAACAAGCAACCAGATAAGGTCCACGCTCTGCTACCGACTGTACTTAAATATGCTTTTGTGACTGTTTCTGAATCCGACTGTTATTTTTTTGACTTCTTGTCTTGCAGGTTTATACTGAGATGTACTCGATGCCCAACGGCGAACAAGCTTTGGAGCAAGACCAGGAGGGAGAGGATAGCGCGGAAGAAAGCAGCGACTGGCATTCTCCAGAAGTCGACGACGAGGAGGAAAGTGATGAGTTGGACGATGACGAGATAGTCAACTCACCACCTCGCACAGAGCATCGATCCAAGCTACTCCACGATCCAGCGGGCGGGCGTGGTAAGACCGTGGCTCCAAGCACTCAAGCACAGAAGCGCACTCGGACTTCGACTCCGGAGCCGGAGGAGAAGGTCGCCAAGCAGCCCAAGGTCTTCCCCTCGAAGGCTCGGAAGACCTTGCCCAAGATTAAGATGGACGTTCCTATTGCCTCTGGCTGAGTGTTCCTTCTTTCTGCGTTTTCTTCCACCGACTGATACTTCTGTTCTGACCGAGTGGATTATGAAGTTTTCCAGCTTTGCAACTTCTGCAACTGATATGGACATTGAAAAGGCCCCAGGTGATGAGGAAACCGATGATGCGACCACCTCCAAAGCTACTACGCTCTATCCAACTTGAATTTATTCTGCCAATTGGATTGTCGGTCGATTGAACTCTTAAGGTTGCTTTTTGTTGCAGCTCTACGGGATGTTATTGAGCTTCCGGATGATGAGGAAGAAGTGCCTCTAAGAGAGAGAAGGAGGAGGGGCAGGGCGTTGAGTGGGAAAGCAGCCGAGGGTCAGGTGCTTCAGTCGTCATCGGTGCTTGAGACAGTCGTCCAGCGATCCGGAGATCCGGCTCGGACCAATGTTATTTTTGCCAATCCTTTGTTGACTAACTATCCATCGGGGTCGACTGCTCAGCCCTCTGCCGCCCCAGTACAACTCCATGCATCCGACCGTGTGACTGCTCCTGCTGCACTACCATCATCACTCTTCGCTACATACCAGACTCCAAACGACCCACCGAGTGCCGCCAGGGAGGCTCTTCTCCAGGTAAATCTCGTGATGAGCAAATGAAGGTGGTGCATGAGGCCAGTCAGGTCGCTTAAAATGCCAGCACCGCTGTGCAAGCCAACATCAAGGTTAGTTGATTTCCGACTGTTGCTTCATTGTCCATACAGTGTTCTTGGATGAGCGTTTTGGAACCTATTATGTGCATCTATCATGGGTTTGTGTTTCACATCCAATCACCCACTGGGGTGTTTCTGTCTTGGAGCTGAACAGTTCTTCCACTTGAATCGACTAGGTTGAGTCGAGTGTTTTTCTGAACCAGTGGGGGCACGTAGAGTGCACCCACTGGGTGTAGTCCCCGAGACTGCAGTCGACTGCTGGTAGTCGGTTGGGGTCTGAGAATTTTTTTAAACTCATGCTGGGCAGACCATGCCGAGTGTAAAACCGAACTAGTGGGGGCACGCTAAGTGCACCCACTGGGTGTAGTCCCCGAGACTAATGTTGAATGTTTGATTCGGTGGTATTCTTTAGAGCAACTTTCACTGTAATTGACTTTTGTTTCCGTCGACTGACATATCTTATTTGTTGACTGCAGAAGTCTTGTGATCTTGGAGCCCAACTTTCTGAGCTGGATAAGAAGCAGATCAGCCTCAACCTTGATCTGGAACTGGCCAAGAAGAACCTCAAGAATGCTTAGGACGAAGCAGCTATCATGGGAGGTAACCATACGTCGACTGTCCACCTTGTGACTTTTTTTAGTCTCTTTGAACCGAGTGATTTCACTCGAACAGATGTGCATAGTGAAAACCGTCTGCTTCAATCTCGTCCGAAGAATGTTATTTCTTTAGAAAAAATGAAGTAGGCTCTGGAGAAGAAAGATCAAGATCTTGCTACGGCCCAGAAGGAGGCGCGAGAGAAAACAACACTTGCAGACAAGAAGTTGGCCTCAGTCAGCAAGATGGAAGAGGAGAACTCCAAGTTGAAGACTGCCATTTCTGAAGTCAACCAGGAGGTCGCGCAACTAAAGAAAGACAAGGAAATCTTGACCGACGAAGTTGGGAACCTCAAGGCCAAGAAGGGCGAACTAGAGTCTTATCTGGGGCAGCTTGCTGTGAAGTTGGTCTTGAAGCTTGAAGGCATTTTCTCTTATTCGACTGTTTTGTTGATGTCGATTGACGCATCTGGCTAAACTGTCGACTCACTGCTTTTCCGATTGTGCAGAACTTTGTCAAGATTTTGAAGCAAAAACTGGGCGGGTTGAAACGGGTCTCGACCCCATAAATTCTCCTGTCCAGGATGATGTTGCAATGAATGTGTTGCAGTTGGAGTCACGCATGGACAACACTGTGGGTTATCTTGCTCGACTGAAGGCGGCTATGACGCGGATTGATGCTGAACTCTGGCCTCAGGCGGAACTCTCACAGGATCTCGAGTCTCTGATGACTCGACTGAATCAAATACCTGATCGAGTGCAAGAATGGAAGAAATCATCCGCTCACTGTGGTGCTGATGTTTCCCTGTCGTTGGTCCGAGTGCACTGCAAGGATGTCAGAGAAGACAAGCTGGCGGCCCTCAAGGTTGCGAACACCAAAAATCACAGCTTCCAGTCCTTCATGGACACTTTCCTTGACTCCGCCACTCGCATCGTAGACAACATCGACCTTGGTAGTTTCTGTGATCCAGCAAGTCCTTCTCCCGACGAGTGAACAAAACAATATGCCCCACTTTTATTTGCCTCGGAATGCCGAGTGATTATGTAACCATTAAATCCTTTCAGGCTTGATGCCTGAGCACTTCTACCCTTTGCGGTTCTGAACTTTTGCGGGATTTATCTGAACTTGAGTTTCCTTGAATATCATGGCATTTGTTTTGGTTCTGAAATGTTCCGACTGCCTTTCAATTCTGAGTGAACTTGATCTTTTCACCTTTTGTCGAGTGAAGTGTAAATTGTACTTGTGACGCAGCTCAGACGTGGTGTTTAGTCGACACCTCGTCATCCTTACGGATCGGGATGGTACATTGTACTTGTGACACAGCTCAGACGTGGTGTTCAGTCGACACCTCGTCGTCCTTGCGGATCGGGATGGTACATTGTACTTGTGACGCAGCTCAGACATGGTGTTTAGTCAACACCTCATCGTCCTTGCGGATCGGGAAGGAACGTACATTGTACATGTGACGCAGCTCAGACATGGTGTTCAGTCGACACCTCGTCGTCCTTGCGGATCGGGATGGTACATTGTGTTTGTGACACAGCTCAGTGATAACCGACAAGTATAGGGGATCAATTGTAGCCTCTTTCAATAAGTAAGAGTGTCGAACCCAACGAGGAGCTAAAGGTAGAACAAATATTCCCTCAAGTTCTATCGACCACCGATACAACTCTACGCACGCTTAGTGTTTGCTTTACCTAGAACAAGTATGAAACTAGAAGGACTTTGTAGGTATTGTTGGATAGGTTTGCAAGAATATAAAGAGCACGTAAATAAAAGCTAGGGGCTGTTTAGATAAAGAAGCAATAAAGTAAATATAACGAGTGTGGAAAAGTTGTGGTAGGAGTTGTGAAATTGTCCCTAAGCAATTGACTACTTTACTAGACCGATAGCAAGTTTTATGTGGGAGAGGCATAAGCTAACATACTTTCTCTTCTTGGATCATATGAACTTATGATTGGAACTCTAGCAAGCATCCGCAACTACTAAAGATCATTAAGGTAAAACCCAACCATAGCATTAAAGTATCATGTCCCCTTTATCCCATACGCCACAACCCCCTTACTCGGGTTTATGCTTCTGTCACTCAAGCAATCCACTATAAGCGAATCATGAATGTATTGCAACACCCTACAGCGGGAATCCCTCACGCTTGCGTGACACGGAGGGCACAATAGGACAACAACATAACCACAAGCAAATTAAACCAATCATAGAAATTCATCAATCACTGGTAGGACAACGAAAATCTACTCAGACATCATAGGATGGCAACACATCATTGGATAATAATATGAAGCATAAAGCACCATGTTCAAGTAGAGGGTATAGCGAGTTGCAGGAGAGTGGACCGCTGAATATAGATGGGGGAAGGTGATGGATATGTTGGTGAAGATGGTGGAGGTGTTGGTGTAGATCGCGATGATGATGATGGCCCTCAGCAGCGTTCCGGTGCCACCGGAAGCAAGGGGTAGAGAGCCCCCCTTCTTCTTCTTCTTCTTCCTTGACTTTCTCCCTAGATGGGAGAAGGGTTTCCCCTCTGGTCCATGGCCTCCATGGCTTGGGAGGGGCGAGAGCCCCTCCGAGATTGGATCTGTCTCTCTGTCTCTCTCTGTTTCTGCGTTCCCAGATTCTGCCGTTTCACCGTTTCTTTTATATCCGGAGATCCATAACTCTGATTGGGTTGAAACTTTCGCGCAGATTGTTCTCCGAAAAATCTTTCTCGCGGCAAAACAAGAGCATCATCTGCCTTATGGGGTGCCCACACGGGTCAGGGGCGTGCCCCCTGCCTCATGGCCTCCTCGGGCACCGTCTCGCGTTGATTTTTCTTCCCAAAAATCATAAACATTCCAAAAATGATCTTCGTCCGTTTTTATCCCGTTTGGACTCCGTTTGATATGGGGATTCTGCGAAACATAAAACATGCAACAAACAGGAACTGGCACTGGCACTGGATCAATATATTAGTCCCAAAAATAGTATAAAAAGTTGCCAAAAGTATATGAAAGTTGAATAATATTGGCACGAGACAATAAAAAATTATAGATACGATGGAGACGTATCAACATCCCCAAGCTTAATTCCTGCTCTTCCTCGAGTAGGTAAATGATAAAAAAGATAATTTTTGATGTGGAATGCTACCTAGCATAATCTTGATCATATGTCTAATCATGGCATGAATATTAAGACACGAGTGATTCAAAGCAATAGTCTATCATTTGACATAAAAAGATAATACTTCAAGCATACCAACCAAGCAATTATGCCTTATCAAAATAACATAGCCAAAGAAAGCCTATCCCTACAAAATCATACAGTTTGGCCATGCTTCATTTTCGTCACACAAAATGCTCCCATCATGCACAACCCCGATGACGAGCCGAGCAATTGGTTCGTACTTTTTAATGCGCTTTAGCTTTTTCAACCCTCACGCAATACATGAGCGCAAGCCATGGATATAGAACTATAGGTGGAGTAGTATATGATGGTGGAGGTTTATGTGGAGAAGACAAAAAGGGAGAAAGTCTCTCATCGACGCGGCTAATCAACGGGCTATGGAGATGCCCATCAATTGATGTCAATGCGAGGAGTAGGGATTTCCATGCAACGGATGCACTAAGAGCTATAAGTGTATGAAAGCTCAAACTAGAAACTAAGTGGGCGTGCATCCAACTTGCTTGCTCATGAAGACCCCGGGCATTTGAGGAAGCCCATCATTGGAATATACAAGCCAAGTTCTATAATGAAAATTCCCACTAGTATATGAAAGTGATAACTCAAGAGACTCTCTATATGAAGAACATGGTGCTACTCTGAAGCACAAGTGTGGTAAAAGGATAGTAACATTGCCCCTTCTCTCTTTTTCTCTCATTTTTTTATTTTCTCTCTTTTTTTGGTGGGCTTCTTTGGCCTCTTTTTTTATTTGGGCTTCTTTGGCCTCTTTTATTTTTCATAAAGTCCGGAGTCTCATCCCGACTTGTGGGGGAATCATAGTCTCCATCATCCTTTCCTCACTTGGGAATGCTCTAATAATGATGATCATTACACTTTTATTTACTTACAACTCAATACTACAACTCGATAGAACAAAGATATAACTCTATATGAATGCCTCCGACGGTGTACCGGGATATGCAATGATCTAGCGTAGCAATGACATCAAAAAATGGACAAGCCATGAAAACATCATGCTAGCTATCTTACGATCATGCAGGGCAATATGACAATGAATGCTCAAGTCATGTATATGATGATGATGGAAGTTGCATGGCAATATATCTCGGAATGGCTACGGAAATGCCATGATAGGTAGGTATGGTGGCTGTTTTGAGGAAGATATAAGGAGGCTTATGCGTGATAGAGCGTATCATATCACGGGGTTTGGATGCACCGACGAAGTTTGCACCAACTCTCGAGGTGAGAAAGGGCAATGCACGGTACTGAAGATGCTAGCAATGATGGAAGGGTGAGAGTGCGTATAATCCATGGACTCACATTAGTCATAAAGAACTCATATACTTATTGCAAAAGTTTATTAGCCCTCAAAGCAAAGTACTACTACGCATGCCCCTAGAGGGATAGATTGGTAGGTAAAGACCACCACTTGTCCCCGTCTGCCACTCATAAGGAAGACAATCAAAGAAACATCCCATGCTTCAAATTTGTCACACAACGGTTACCATACATGCATGCTACGGGACTTGCAAACCTCAACACAAGTAATTCTCAATTTCACAATTACCCAACTAGCACGACTCTAATATCACCACCTTTATATCGCAAAACTATTGCAAGGAATCAAACATATCATATTCAACGATCTACAAGTTTTATGTAGGATTTATGACTAACCATGTGATTGACCAATTCCTGTCATCTCTCTAAATAGATATAAGTGAAGCAAGAGAGTTTAATTCTTTATACAAAAGATATGCCCATGCTCTAACAAATATAAGTGAAGCAAAATAGCATTCTACAAATGGCGGTTTTCTATGTGAAGAGAAACAGGCAATCCAAACTTCAAATGATATAAGTGAAGCACATGAAGCATTCTATAAAGCCATACTCAAAAGATTTAAATGAAGTGAAATGAGCATTCTATAAATCAACCAAGGACTATCTCATACTAGCATGGTGCATAAAATAAAAGTGAAAACTAAATGCAAAAGACGCTCCAAGACTTGCACATATCGCATGAACAAAACAAATCCGAAAACATACCGATACTTGTTGAAGAAAGAGGGGATACCTTCTGGGGCATCCCCAAGCTTAGACGCTTGAGTCTCCTTGAATATTTACTTGGGGTGCCTTGGGCATCCCTAGGCTTGAGCTCTTGCCTCTCTTTCTTTTCCTCATATCGAGACCTCCTCGATCAAACACTTCATCCACACAAAACTTCAACAGAAAACTCGGTAAGATCCGTTAGTATAATAAAGGAAATCACTACTCTAGGTACTGTTGCAAACCAATTCATATTTTGTTTTTGCATTGTGTCTACTGTAATATAACTTTTTCATGGCTTAATCCACTGATAGAAATTGATAGTTTCATCAAAACAAGTAAACTATGCATCAAAAACAGAATCTGTCAAAAACGGAACAGTCTGTAGCAATCTGAACATTCACCATACTTCTGGTACCCCAAATATTCTACCAAAATTAGTAAAAATAAACAATTTGTACAGCAAGACAGTGCAAAAAGAATGAGAACCATTTGACGTTCCAGTAAAAAAAATGTAAAATCGCGCACTATGGCCAAAGTTTCTGTCCTGCACCGTACAAACCAACAAGCATTGTAAACATCCTAAAGGCAAACCTTGGCACATTATTTTTGTAATACAATGGAATTGTACAAGGGGATAATTACTTTTGTTGAAAAGTTTCTGTAATAAAGATTCACGAAGTTTCCGTGAGCATGAACAAAGTTCAAGGAGCTCTCCCACTTCAACAATGCTTGTCTCTCTCACTATCACTTTCCTTTTTGAAAAATTTTGGGTTCCCCTCTTTATTTTTTGTTTCTAGACTACATAAAAGCACTCAACAAAAATAAATGACTCTCTAAAACTTCTGGGTTGTCTCCCTGGCAGCGCTTTCTTTAAAGCCATTAAGCTAGGCATATAGTGCTCAAGTAATGAATCCACCCGGATCCCAAGGTATATCAAAGCCAATTTTAATTAACAATGATTTGCGATTTAGTAGTGAGCACAAAGTAACATAAATCATGTAACAACGAAGTCTAACTCTCTTCCTATGCATCGGCATGTCATAAAAGAACTATTCATGCACACATAGTAAAGGCCAATGCATAGTATAAGCAGTTTCTTGCAATTTTATCATATTGGAAACATATAGAGGTGGAGATATAGTTCCTATCTCATAATAATTACAAGTAGGAGCAGCAAGTACATGCATATCACATTCATCAAAATTATCATGTGCAATGGTAAAAGGCAACCCATCAATATAATCCTTAATAAGCACAAACTTCTCCGATATAGTGTAGTCAGGAGAATTCAAAAAGATAATAGGACTATCATGTGTGGGTGCAATAGCAACAATTCATGTTTAACATAAGGAACTATATCAAGTTCATCTCCATAAACATAATTCATATTGGCATCTTGGCCACAAGCATAGCAAGCATCATCAAAAAGGGATATTTCAAGAGAATCAACGGGATCATAATAATCATCATAGCAATCATCCTTCGGTAAGCACGAAGGAAAATTAAACAATGTATGAGTTGAAGAGTTACTCTCATTAGAAGGTGGGCACGGGTAGCTACTCCGCTCTTCGTACCTTTGTTCTTCGCTCTCCTCATCATCTTTTTCATCCAATGAGCTCACAGTTTCATCAATTCCTTCCTCCATAGACTCCTGCAAAATATTAGTCTCTTCTTGGACAGCGGAGACTTCCTCAATAAATGCATCAATATCGGCATTATATTCATAATTTTCATAGCAATATTTAAGTATAGAAAAATTTCCAGGTCTCACTACAAAAAAAAAGACACATCCGTGACATTTTGGGCCGAACGGATTTTTTTCTGTCATACATATGACACTTCTATGATGATAATTGTGACAAAACCCGGTATCATCATAGATGTGGTGGGCTCCTACTTCTATGACAAAAAATCATGACAGAAAATGGGCTTTTCGTCCTGGGCGGGCCGGAGACGCAGCTGCATGACATTCTTTGGGCCGTCCATGATGGAAAAAACCGTGGTAGAAGCGAGGGCGAGGAAAATTTCGGAGAGTTCCCAGTTATGGTGGGTGGTCGGGGGCCGAGCGATGCACGTTTCTCTCGTACACGTACGCGCGTGTGTGCGAGGCGTTGGCTCTAACTGGACCCGAGCGAGGCGTTGGGCTCTAACTGAACCCGAGCGATTGCACTGCAGGCTACGCGTTACTGAACCCGAGCGATCGATCGATGGCTGTTAACTTAACCCGATCGAGCGATTCCTTCGATACTGCTGCTAACTGAAGCCGATCGATGCTGCCTCTCTGGATGAACAGTGAGTGTTGCGGGGGGTTTGGATGAACAGTGAGCGGTGGGAGTGGATGAACAGGACCCGTGGCGTTGCCTCTGGATGAACAGGACTCTGATCGATCGAGCCGGTTGGGGCTGCATGAACAGGACCTCGTGGAGGGCTGGATGAACATGACGACCCCGTGGAGGGCTGGATGAACAGTAGACGGTGGAGGGGTGGATGAACATTAGCCCATGGAGGGGTGGTTGAACAGGAGCCCGTGGAGAGGGGTGGTGGAACAGTAGCCGGTGGAGTAGCGCATGGTGGAGGCTGGATGAACAGGAGCCCGTGGATGAACAGTCGCAGGTGGAGGCTGGAGGAGGTCGACGGTGGCTGAACAGTAGCCCGTGGAGGCTGGAGGAGGTCGACGATGGAGATGAACAGTATCCCGTGGAGTCCCATTTTGCGGTACGCCACACCCCTCCCGATGAACAGGACCCCCGTTTCGACTGTAGCGCTCCAACACAAGTCCGTTTCGTCCGTTTTGCGGTACGCCACACCCCTCCCGATCAACAGGACCCCCGTTTGGACCATAGGAGGTCCGTTTCCTCCATTTTGCGGTACGCCAGACCCCTCCCGATGAACATGATCCTGTTTTGAACATGGACGGTCGAACACAAGGCCATTTCCTCCGTTCTGCGGTACGCCAGGCCTCGTTTCCATCGCCTGTTCCGTCCAAGCCCTCCCGATGAACACGACGACGCATTCCGTTCCGACCCAGCCGGCTGGCTCCCCATGAACACGACGACGACATTGTTTCTCCGTTCCGACCCAGCCATGTACACGAGCCCTCGCCGTACGTATATGTGCGCGAGTAGGCGTTCGAGACCTCGCCCGTACATATGTACACATACGTGGCCGTATTTTCTTTCTTGCACCCTGGCCGCTATACGTACGTGTACATGCTACGTGCGTGCCTCTATTACGACACGTCTGCGCCTCTACTACGACACGTGCACGCCTCTACATCCACCAGTATGTACGTACACGTTCGCGACCAGAATGACAACGCTACGTACGCTTCGACCAGGTGGATCCCGACTGTCAGGCACTTCCTTGCGTGCGAAGATGTAGCTGGTGGGTCCCAGCAGTCAGGGGGGCGAATCATTTTTTTTGGACGCACTTACTTGCGTGTGAAGATGTAGCTGGTGGGTCCCAACTGTCTGGGGGGCGAATCGTTTTTTTTGCCCGGACGCACTTCCTTGCGTGCGAAGATGTAGCTGGTGGGTCCCAGCAGTCAGGGGGAAACATTTTTTTTGCGAAATACGGTGGCCCGTCCGGTGGGTCTCTGCTATCAGGTGGAGGTATCATTATTTTCCGCGTAATAAGGAGGCACTTCCTTGCTGCGGCCGTGGACCCAGCTGTCAGCCTCCCCACGTACAGTCCATGTCCGATGGAAGTCGTTCCTTGACCATGTTGACCATGCCGTGCCGAGAGCACCAGGGCGGTGGACGACGGCGAGGCCTAGGAAGGGGACGACGCGGGGAGCCAGGGAAGACGCGGCAGTGGAAGCCTGTGCGGAGAGGAGTACGAGGGTTCACCGGTTCGGCTGTGGTGTGAGGCTGCCGTCGCCGCAGAATAACAGGGGGTGTGGGTGAGTAGAGGGATGCCCTGGCCAGCGGTGGGAGTAGCAGGGGGCGCTAAGGCCTGCGCGGCAGCACAACCGGCCACGGGAGGCGGGAGCAGGCGGTCCCGCCGGCGCTGCTTTGGCGGCTGGAGCAAGAAGATCAGAGATTGAAGAAACACAACGGCCGTTGGATTGACATCCAACGGTTACGTCTGCTAGAATCTTATGTTGACGTATATAATAACTAAAAAAATCTTGCATACGCGTCAACTAAACAGGCCCACAAGTCAGACCACTCCTTCTTTTTTTAATAATTTATATATAGCTCATGGCAACTTCTTATGCAATTTATTGCAGTCATTTTTTTGGTTGGCCAGGGCCAATTTCGCATATTTTTGTGGGTTCCAAACTATTTTTAATACCGAAATGTCGAGCCAGATTTAAAGTACTTTGAAGATATATTTAAATTAGGTTAATGCCCAGTGAAATAGGAATCTGAAAATGTGAAAAAAATATATAAAGTAATTGCCAATTTGTCACATGTTTTTATATTTACAACCCATTTCATATTACTTTCAAGATTTGCAGGCGTCTTGAAAGAGTTGCAGCCCATCAGGGCGTAGAAAAATAAGTAGTCCTGGATTGGGTATTCTTCAGAAAAAATAAACTGGGCTCATTTTTACAAAGAAAAAATAGCTGGGCTGGTTACATGGTGAACATAAAATGTAAGCCTGGGCTAGACGGGCCACAACCCAGTTCAAACCCTGCTCCGTCTCAACAATAACGAAAAAAATACTGCTCGAGCAGCTACGTCCCAGGTGTCAGCCGATCTTGTGCTATTCTCTTGTTTATTGACTATATATGCTCACAATGTCGTGGGTCCCAGATGTTAGGAAAACACTAGGAGGAAGCATTTTATTTTCCATACGCTGACGTGGTGGGCCCCTACTGCCATCCTATCCACGTACTTCTACCGATTCCTGTTGTTTGTTGACCATGTTGACAACACGAGAGGGCGGCGCCGCGGTGAGCACACCAAACCGCGCGGAGGACGTCGGCGTTAACGATTTAGGAAACGGTGGGGCGGCGATGCGTGCGCTGAGGTGCAGGCGGCCCCGCTGGCGCTGGTTTAGTTTTGGTGGCCGGAGGAAGACAAGACTGAAGAAACACGACAGACTGTAAAAGCAACAGGAGTACTTAACAACCTTAACTGAAACAAGCAGGGGCACTTAACAACCAAAGCTCTAAGCAGTATGAGTACTTATACATGTTCAACCGTACAAAGCACGCCTCGAACAGTGCTACTTTGCCTACAATTAACCAAGTGTGAGGCCGCCAAGCCCCAGGACCGCCACCCCGCGCATCCACAACCTTCTGAAAGCGGCTTCATCTTGCAATGTGGTCAATAAACAGGATATTCGCTTTAGAGCCATGGAAAAGCATGAACATAATCTTCTGTCCTATTCTCCAAGATGGACGTGCCTTCATTATTTGAGACCACCCATGAATAAGTATATTTTCACCTCCAAGGGGAATTGAGTAGGTCGACATAAACATCATGTTGTGACCAAGCGCAAGTCTGACCCGACCATGGCCAGGCATCTGTATAGGAACAATAGAACTGGGCAGTTCCTGTTTCAAGAAGATCACAACTGTAAAACTGTGTATAAGCAATAGTTTATGAACAACATATATAACAGACAACAGCTCGTACCATAAGTTTCTCGACACAGTTGGACCTGTTCAACGAGTGCAGCAGTGGCACACATATCCCACGTGGCCTTCCACCATTGAAACGCCCCACAAGGACCTCAAGATGATCAATAAAGTGTAGGAACTTGTGGATGTCGATCCAGTCAACTTCAGTGCCATCAGTAACAGCTGAGTTATTACAGAGTAACAAACGAGCAGACTGCTTAACTCTGAAAAAACCTACACATGCCACCAATTATAAGAAAATATTACTAGAAGTAGCAACTTCGTGAGAGATTCGTTGCTACTTCTAAAGTTAAATTGTGATTAGTTAGACAGAATAGGTGGATTAAGAATTAATCAAGGCAACAAGCAAGAACCAGATACAAAACTAACATGGATGAACAATTGGAACGACATCGGGGTGGAAGATCGCAGTGAAGATGAGACCAGGTTCTGCTATTTCCATCAACATTCGTGCACCAACTTTGAGTCCGTAACACTTGAGAAAGTTTATCCAAGTTCGGCCATAAAAAAAGCAGCGATCTTCTTGGTTCATGAAACCAACTCGGAACTTATATCCATTGCTTGTCTTCACTGTGACCATTAAACTAGTGTATTCAGTTATGGCAAGGCCGAGCATCTTGAGTACATGTGTTCTGGCAGAGCAAATAATACACTGCAGGAAAAATAATATGAGAACACAACATGTTCAAAAAACCCCCACCCTCCCGGATAGAAAAGAGGATTCTAGGAACATACTATGCGCGTTTCAAAATGCTGTGTTAGGATGAGAAGGAACAAGTGTGGCGTCTCGCCGAGGGCGCAAAAACTTGTAGGGTCCTCGCACTTTGGGCACTGCAAATGAAACACACTAGATTTAGTAGGAAGAAAAATGCATCAACAACGGCGTCTGCCATCCTAGGATTGCCTGCGACCAAGGGACTTGGATTTATCGGGGATGGATGAAGAATTCGTACCTGGTTCTCCATGAGAAAACCTTATCCAATCGTCGAGAGGGGGTTTTCTCTGAACAAGCAGACGAGGGAGAAGGGGATTCAGGTCCAGTGAAATATTGCCGCTTCGTCCGTCCAGCTTACTGCTAAAGCCGGAGGGGGGGTTGTGATTTGACGGCTCATTGGGCATTACCGCGGCGCTACGACCGGGGTGTGTCTACCGTGCAGTTGTGCACTCTAATTTGTGCATATGGCACGTGGACCCCGTTGCCGGTTGCCCCACATATCAGCGAGAGGAAGTAGAAAGACAGGAGTAACTAGTTACACATAAATATATTTTTTGACAACGAGATACTCCCTCTGTAAAGAAATATACAAATCTTTTATATCACAACTTTATACATAAGAAAAATCAAGGGGAATATATATATAACATATATCTCTACTCTTATAAAAAATAGAGTTGGTGATGATGGTGTGCCTGCCATCCTGCAATATAAGCCGTCAGATTTATATCTGATGGATATGAAGGAAAAATGGAAATTTTGCAAAAAGATACCCACATTGACTCAACATTTGCAAATAAGGCCTTCCCTTGTTCATCATTTTCTCCCACAAGATAAACTACTCATACAAATGCATCTTGATGTTCCATGCAACGCATGGGCATCTTGCTAGTAATTATAAAAAACATAGTTGTTTTTAACACAGTATAGACGAGTTGGTGATGATGGTGTGCCTGCCATCCTGCAATATAGGCCGTCCGATTTATATCTAACGGATAGGAAGGATACTATGGCAATTTTGCAAAAAGGTACCCACACACCTCTCCACATTTGAAAATAAGGCCTTCCCTTGTTCATCCATTTCTCTCACAAGATAAAATACTCATACAAATGCATCTTGATGTTACGTGCAACGCACGGGCATTATGGGAGTTTAGCTTTTTCTATGGGGGTTCAGCTGAGAATATAATACTCAGATAGGCTCACGGTTCTGGACTTTGGGCCGCAGGCCCACCCTGCATGTTTAGGTGCCCATGTGTTCTACCTTAGCACTTTTCATATTGCAAGCGATCGGCACGACGCTGGTTTTAGATGCTATCGCAAGGCGAATACACAAAATTGAATACCACACGACAGCTGTTGGAATGAAATCGAACGATAGTTCCTAACCAACAATCAAAGTTGCAATTCTATCAACGATATACCATGTGATAAATAATATTGTCGTACTACTTATGCACACAGGACACTTGTTTCACCATGCCAGATTATTACAACAAAATCTCTCGGAGGATACATCAGTTCGGCAGTTGTGTGCTGCTACTGAAGAATTTCAAAGTTGATTTGGACCAGCTCTCCTTGCCGAGAAAGTTCGATTTTGACATCATCCCCTACCGCAAGATATGATTTAAATTTGAACCTTGACCATCCTTTAGCATCAATCATCATGCGACCATCCTTTGTACTTACGGCATATTGAGCAGGTTCATTCACACCAAGGCTGCGCATGGTAAGAGAAACTTGGCCGCGGTCGCCCGGATTGTTGAATGACTCCCTTGTTGCTCTAGGAATTCTCCGTTTGCAAACAAGAAGACATACCCAAACAGTTAGATCAACACAGTGAATCATGTTAAACAACATTAAAAGAAAAAAGAACGAATCACTTGGGCGGCCAATGCTTACCAAGAAGGTGGACATGTCGGTTTTTGTAAGGACTTTGGTATATGAAGTGCGAACTGGAGCCTAGTCTGTTGCCGGTGCAACTGCACGGGCCGGAGCAGATGCAAGTGCAAGTGTTGGTGCAGGTGCCAAAGCCGCTGCTGCTGCCGGAGATGGTGCTCCTTGTAGAGCTGGTGCCGGTGTCGGAGCAGGTGCCGATGTCGATGCCCGATCCTCCGGTAGATCAGACTGATCCATTGACGCAGTCGGTGCCCAATCCTCAGCTGGATCAGACTGAGCTGCTACCGCTGTCAGTGCTAGAGCAACTGCAGGTGCTCGATCCATTGCTGAAGGTGGTACCGATGTGCGAGACATCGGCGATCGTGTCTAGTCTGCTATGATCAGCTTTCTAACTTGACTAGGATCCGTGATCATGATCCAGTTTTTTCTTCATTTCTTCTAAACGCGAGAAGGACTAATTGTGGCATTTTTGTTAAACCAAACTGCAGTTCGTCATAGGGATTCAACTTGTACTCAGACAATAGACTGATCCAATTTTTTCAGTAATATAAGTGATGGACAGTGCCTTCGTTACTGACACGCCATAAGAAGTCAAACCTGCAAAAATAGCCATCATAGAGCAAACCAAACGGTTTATTCTGTGATGAATGTCACATGGCAAAACCTGCATCATAAAATTTCAGGAAATGAAAGAAAACATGACATTAAATCAATAAGATTTAGACAGTAAATCAATAAGATTTACTTGATGTGACACGAGTGAATCCTTACCAGGAAATCACTATGTTGAAGTACTAAACAGAAGATTGATCGTCCAACTACGGGTGGCATGCAGGGGCCCCTCCTACTCCCACAAGCAGGACAATCCAAAGGTCGTGACAAATCGTATGGACCGAACATCGATGGGACTGGAAATCCTGGTGGGTGCGATAAACCCTGCAATGCATACAGATATTGGAGTGTAACCATAATTGATAAACCGTCCTCACAAAAAAGATGATCTGGATACTTCAAAATATACAGACTGAATTGAGTGGACAGACATTAACATAGACCGTTCTTAGGACTGACCACACACCAAAAGCGGCAGTACTAATAAACAATACAGGGTTCACAAACACAAATCAAGTGCTGAACAATAGTACTTACTACAGACAAGCAAAGTTGCACTAATTAAACTCTGCAGACTATTTCTTGCCACCGACCTACGGGATGAACCCCGCATAACTGACTAGGCCATGGACTTCATGGGAGATGTCTACATGCACCATCACCATCTTGTCAACCTTGGAGAACCTAACAGAGTGGTCTTTCCACTCATAAACATGATGATGAAGACAGGCCGCATCATATTTGTTGGGAAGCTTTAAAAGAACCACACCCTTCATAATCGAAGGCACAGCCAGGAAATTCTTGTGGTCAAGTACAGCCTCGAGAACACGCCTGACAACAATGCTACAGGAAAACACTAGTTCAAGACACGTGGCGATAAGGACACAACAGCTGGATAGTTTAGCAGTAGAACTCATCCCCAGGTCTTCCAGTTCACACGACATGACTTTGAGAACTTCATCTCCACCGCGGACCTGGTTCTAATTCAAACAGAAACCATATTTTATTACTACCTCCGTTCAGAAATATAAGATGATTTTCGATATTATACTCCATATATGACTACATATACGCACAGAAATGAGTGAACAAAGACACTAGAACATGTCTTCAAAGGCATGAGAGCAGAGGGATTACTTGCAATATCCATAACACAAGTTACTGAGGCAAATATACCCTATTCAAAGGTAGATTGATGTTCATAAAGTACTCCCTCCGTCCCAAAATTCTTTTCTTAGATTTGTCTGGATACGGATGTATCAAGTCACATTTTAGTATTAGATACATCCGTATCTAGACAAATCTAAGACAAGAAATTTGGGACAGAGGGAGTAGTTGAAAGTAATCTATAAGAAATCAGTGTCAACCTCTCGCATGTTTTGGTTAAAAGAGGAATTTAGAACCATCATTTGGCACACTAAAATCACATGCAAGATCACCCAGAAAGTTGTACTACCAGTACTAGTACTGCATGTTAGATGAAAAAACATGATCAAGATCAAGAAAAAGATCGTCAACAAGAGACATTACTTGGACTTGCTTAATGAAGGATCCCGGAGAGGGGGGCTTGGACAGGGCGATGGCTTTGAGCTTGTCTGTGGTAGTCTTGGCGGGGTTCTTGTGCTTCTTTGTACCATGAGCCTCGACGGTTTTGGTCAGAGCCATAGACATCATGTCGGCTGGTGCTCCGGCATCCATCCAAGAGAGGAAGCTGAGAGAGAAGAGTGAAAGGAGGAATGAGATGAGGGAGAAGCGAAGCAAGTGGGGGTTTTCTTCAAGAGAGGAAGCTGAGAGAGAAGAGTGAAATGATGGTTGCTTCGTCCGTCCAACTTACTGCTAGAAAGGAGGGGGTTTTGTGATTTGACGGCTCATTGGGCATTACTGTGGCGCTTCGATCGGGGTAGTCTACCGTCACTCTACTATGGAGTAATTTAGTGCATGGCTGGTGGACCCAGGTGCTGGCTGTCCCACACATTAGCGAAAGTGAGTAATTTAGTGCATGGCTAGAGGAGGATCCGCACGGTACACTACTAGGAAAATGCTTATAGATAGAAGTTTACCAGTAGTGAGTTTTTGTGAACCCATGCTACTAGTAATTACCAGTAGCGCTGTGTAGAAAACACGCTACTACTAACATATAGCAGCAACGTTTGTTTGTTTGGGCCGCGCTACTGTTACATGGGCCGCAGGGCAGCATCTGTAGCCCACTTAGCTGTAGCGTTTGTTCTGAAAAGGCACTATAGCTGGTGGGCTTAGCAGTAGCGTGGTGCTGCAACCAGCGCTACTACTATAGCTAAATAAAACCGGCCCGCGAGCGCCCCCGGCCGCACCCCCGCGTCGTCTCACACAATCGGTCCCCTCCGCCCGACGATGATGCTGCCACGGTTAGGGTTCGTTCCTGGACGCCTCACCCCCGTCGATGGTGCCGTGCGCCGCCACCACGCGTGGTCGCCTCTCGCCTCCTCCGACGCTCCAGCCCCGTAAGTCCCCCTCTCTATCTCCTCCTCCTTGCGTGCGCCACAGTAGATCCTCTCGATCTCTCAGTTAGGGTTCGTCGTAGGGTCTCCAATCGATTTTCCGCGGCAGCTCGCCATGTTTTGGGATTTAGAGATTGCACGGTGGCTCTGCGCTTCGATGCATGGCTCCAATCGATCCTACTGTTAATTAGTATCACATATGCATCTCTTGATCCTACTGTTAATTAGTATCACATAGGGGAGAGAGTAGAGGATTTGGGTTGGTTGTTGCCGACATGATTTGGCATTGGATTGGGCTGGCTCATGTTTGATTTTTTGCTTTGTGGTTGGGCGGTTTTGACTTTTCTGATGTGATGTTATGGATATTGCTTCTATAGGAGTGTAAGTGCTCGTTTCGGGTTGTATCAAGTGCCCTTCTATAGGATGTTGTATAGGTGTTGTTCATGTGAGAGACAAAGCTACAAGCTCATGTTTATTTAGTGTGCTTTGTTGTGAGAAATCATCAAGATTTAGGATTACTGATATGAGAAGGGGTAGTTTATTTAGTGTGCTTTGTTGTGATTAACGAAGATGAGATGAGATCAAAGTATTGTTATGTTTTGCCATATATTTGTTTGTTACATCTCTAGATTATTGAGCTACTAGTATTGTTTAACCTTGTGTTTAGTGCAAATTTCATGCTGATAGCGACGCTTCATCCGAAGAGTTGGGGACATTAGTTTACTAGATTGCTAGCTTTCTTGTGTTTTATCATACAATCACTCTACTTTTGCAATTTGTGATTGTTGGACTGAACTTTATGTTTACTTTTTAGTTGTTATTTTGCTTGCCATGTGAACTCTAGCTATGCAAACTTTATGTTTACTTTTTGGATCGTTAATCCTTTAATCATATTGCTTAGGGAAATGGCGCCACCACCACCACCACCACCATGTCGACGGTGCAAGTCAAGGTGCGCCAGCAGCCTTGCAACTGGCATGCTGTCTGGCATCTACTTTGAGTCTAGTTTTCTTCATGAGGTGGTAATAAATTATATGAAACTAGTAACTACTATTTTGTTTTTAGTGTTATTGGCATTAATGCATCGTGTATATATCGTTTTGCTTTTTGTACACTGATTGTCCCATGCAATGTGAGGTCAGAATTCAACAATCCTACTGGAGACTCTGTGACATTTGAGGCTCCTGGGGGCCCTTACACTATGGAGATCGAGAAAGGACGAAAGATGACGCGGGTGGGAGGAGATGGATGGGTCCGTTTCATCGACAACATGCGTATCACCGGTGGTGAGTTGATCAGCTTCTCCTTCAGAGCTGAAAGACCCAAGCTGGCCGTGATTTATATCAACAAAGCAGAAGATTATGAGGATGATGAGGATGATGATGACCCACTCGGTGATGCCATCGTAGCTCAAAGAATGAAGTTGAGCGAGGAGGAGGTGTGCAACCTATGGGACATCATTCCGCCACGTGCTAACTTCGTCGGGGTGCCATTCATGACCCGCCTGACAAGTACCATGGTTGATCGGCATATGATGGTATGTTGCATTTACTGTAGTTTTTAGAGTAATTTGATGATATGCTTTATTGTTATACTTAGTGTATAGTCCGATGATAAATATGCTTACTAAATCTTATATGCTTACTGAATTTTATATGCTTAGCGAATCTATGCTTAGTGAATCTTATATGCTTTATTGTTATACTTAGTGTAGAGTCCGATGATATATATGCTTAGTGAATCTTATATGCTTAGTGAATCTTATATGCTTTATTGTTATACTTAGTGTAGAGTCCGATGATATATATACTTAGTGTAGAGTCTGATGATATATATGCTTAGTGTAGAGTCCGATGATATATATGCTTCGTGTAGAATGTGTGAGGCTACTTATTAATTGATATGTTTTTCTTATTCAAAAATTGCCAAAGAGCCTATCTGAGAGTTGTGGTATCAAGCCTGATGAAGAAGGCTCCGCTAGAATACGCCTTACCGCAAGGGGCTCCGTCACCACTTGTGCGTACGGCGTGGACACGGACAGTCACACAGACTTCAACTCAGTTGGGTGGAAGAGCTTCCTCGTCGGCAAGAATCTTCATGTTGGACATGCAATCCTAATTACTATCAGGAACACACACCGCCCACGCTTGAGGATGATGGTCGTCATTGACATCATCTAGAACTTCATATGCATGCGTGTGGCTGTTGAACCATATATATGCTAGTATGACTACCTAGTAGACTTATCAACTATGATCTATCCATGCATTGTTGACTACTATATGAGTTTGTGAGATTCTGTGGTTATATTAAATGTTGTACTATCGTTAATGTTTGTGAGATGGTTCTGTGAACTTAGTTTATTTGCACTGGACTTGTCTTGATTTCCATGAATATTGCACCTGACTGCTTTTTTTATTTTTTTATTTCTATTTGCCTAGTTGTAGCGTGGGGAGAAAATAGGGCGCTACTACTACGTGATGATAGTAGTAGCGCTGGTGGAGGAAGCTACACTACTAGTAAGTATTTTAGCTGCAACGCTTGTTCAGAAACGCGCTACTGGTAAATAATAGCTATAGCGCCCTAACAGTAGCGCGGGTGCCCGCGCTACTGGTATGTAAAAAACCAGCGCCACTAGTAAGCTTTTCTCTAGTAGTGGTAGAGCGTGTCCACTATTTTTCTGAAGAAAAAATGATTACAGCAAGCATTTCCACTCTTACGACGGAGGAGTGCGAAACACGACAGCCACTTGAACATACACAGTGTTCCTACAACTAGGCATGTGCAGTGGTTCATACGTCAGTACTAGACAATCTTGTTGCTAGTGTAGTAAGATATGGCGATAACAAATGATGTTGTGCGCATGTCAACTACTCCTATATGTAACATAGTACCACTTTTTCGACTGTCCAGTCGAGAATGAACAGTGAGATCAATGTTAACAGAAGTAGGTCTACAGCGCACGGAGAGTACGGTGCTACAGTACTCCGCGAAACATGAACCATATGAAGCATGAATAGTGTTAGACAGGGTGTATGAAGGGTGCACGGGATGGGAGCAAAAGTTCCCTTCTCGACCCACTTTTGGGTGTTTGGCAGAGTACATGAAGGGTGCATGAGTCCACACTAGTAGGTTAACAAAAATACACAAAGAGGAAACGACTATATTGAGATGAGAATGCAACCAAACACACCCACGCGCTTTGTGCTATAGTGACTGATCTGCACCGTCTGAGTTTGATCCAACGGTCATGTTGCGCCGAGACATGGACATGCCCATGCAGAGGGTGCCTAAACACCACCGAAGTCCCTCTGCTTCTCGAGGCGCACGACATTGGTGATGCAGGGTGCAACCACCCGCAGAGCCCGCTCCCGATCGACGGGAGCCAGCTCGTCAAAGACGGCGTCCAATGGCACGAATGGATTCCGGTGACGGAGCCCTGAAAGGATTCGCCCGGCAACGGCGACGGCAGCCCGCAACCCCTCCTTTTCCAACTCAGCCCCCACCGTCGCGCGGAGATGGCTCAGCTCCTCGGAGATATAGGTGAAGAAGGAGACCATGTCAGGAAGCCGCAGCTCGTTGAAGTCAACCGGGTGGTCGAACGGGTTTAGCCCGACGGCCGGCATCGTCGCGTTGGCACAACGGTAGGCATCGCGCAGCCACAACACGTGCTTGGCAACTTGGTTCACCAAGTGGCTGAGGCAATCCTGGACCTCGTCACGATCGTCCCGCTCGCGCTCCAGCCGGCTCCCCTGATGGCCTATCATATCTCCCGCTTTCTGCAGCAACACCGCCGACGCCTCGAGCATCTTTGTGGTGGACGCCTGCCGCTTTTGAACCTACGTGAACTCCCACACATAACGGAGGAGAATGGCACTCCTCTCCTCCTTGAGCTCACGGAGCTCCACGTACTTGGCCCTGAGCTCCGCATCCTTGGCATGGAACTCCTGTGTTAGGCGCCTCACCTCGGACTCCATGATCTGCTGTGCCGCCATGGCACCAGGTAGAAGCAATGGGGAGAGGAAGCAAAGGGGGCGAAACGGCTAAAAGGCAATGCAATCTACGGGAAGGCGGAGGGAGCCAGCCGAGGAGCGGGGAATCTTTTGGTTTTCACCACAGTAAAACACCAGTCGACGACTTCTCACATTAGGGAGCAGTGGTTTTTACAGGCAGAGTCATCATGACTAATTGCTGCCGCGCCTGCTCCTGTTAATCAAAAAATTAAAAATCCTGCCGCGCCTGCTCCCGTCAATCAAAAAATTAAAAATCCTGCCGCACCCAAACACCAGAGCAACGCCGCGGTGGATATTTAAATTTACCTGCCGGCAAGTAGATAAAAAAAGGGGTGAAAAACAAATGTGGCGGCGGCCTAGCTAATCGGTCGAACTAGCCCAACTAGCTAGCCACCGTGCTTCACTGATGTACTCGGCAGGAAAGGTGGTCTTTCGTGATTTGATGACTCATTTACTTGGTTCGGCGCTACGACCGAGGAGGACCCAAAAAACACGCGGTAGGGCATCCCACGTCAGGAAGAATATATGCGTGCACCACCCGGGAGGACCCCAAAACCGTGCGGTAGGGTGTGCCACGTCTCGGCACGGAGGAAAAATGTGCGTGTAAAAATATACTCCCTCCATCTAGGTGTGTACTACTAAGTAATCTTACAAAAATCAAATAATCCAAAAACTCTTAGGCGCGGTGCATTAACTTCTATCTCATTTCTTGTTTGTTGACATATCAACCAACAAGAGATGAGGGGTGTGCATGCTTTTAATGATTCGAGACTACCAAACACGACATGTAGTGGTTAGTTCATTGCATGCAATGCTATTAATTAGCAAACATTAAGGTCTCTCGTTTTCCCCTCCTCCTTGGTCACGGTGACTTACTCACCTAGACGGAGGGAGTACTGTATCAGACGTCGGCAGTAACTCTAGTACCTATGGTTCAACCTCGGGACCCAGCAAGTCGGTCGAAAACACCCCACTAGCCACACAACTTCATCATGCAAACATGGCACGGAGGATAGATGTGGTTAGCTCCGTATCGACCAGCCACAACGTCTCTTGTTCTAGGCGATTCTTCTATTTTCCAAGCTTTTTTTAGTTGTAATAACACCATGGCAAGCTAGCGCTGCTCTTCGTGTGTGCCCATGCAAAGGTTAGACGATGGAGAGAAGAGAGATTGAGATCGCAGACCTTGGACCCACCAGTAAGTGAGACAATGGTCATGCACGTGTTGACGAGCACTCCCTCTACTCTACTCAACATAATACTGTATAAAATCAAGTTATGCGACAAAGCCAACAACCGTTGTTGTTTCAGGCTATCGACTTACGCTTTGTAGTCCAGGTTGCTAGTTCGAATCTCCTCTTTCAGATTTGTTAGTTTTAGGTCCAAATTTGATTAATGACAAGTGGGACCCTCGTGTGTTGTTCCGATATTTCAGTGTAGGATGGTTTTTTGAAGGGTCTTTTACATCTGTGTCCCTAACTCGAACCAACTACTCACATTTGCCCCTAATTCAAAAGCCTGCTCAAAAATGCCCCTCCGCCGTCATGTTCCCTTATAGAATTGCCCTTCCGTGCCGTTTCCGTCCAGTCAAGGCTGTTTGACTGGTAAGCGGCCGTTTCTTTGACATTTTTGCCCCTTCGTCCTTACAACTGGGCCCAGGTCACCGGTTCACTCTCTCCCCATCTCATTCTCTCGCCCAAGCCGCACCCTCTCTCTTTCTCCCCCAAATCGCCTCCCGCCGTAACCCTAACCCTAGCTCGCTCGATCCGGTCGATCCCAACTCCTAAGGCTCGATCTACTAATGGCGGTCACGATGGAGCTTCGGATTTGACTCTGTGTCGCTCTGCTACGGCGTGAAGGAGACACAGGTGACGGGATGGATGGGGACAACAGTTGCGGCGACGACGAACGAGGGAGCACACTGCAGCTACAAATGAATGCTTCGGCGGGGTAAGTATCTCTTGTAATCTGATGCAGTCTCATGCCGTTTGTAGTTCGATTTGTTCTTGTAGTTTAATTTGTTGACCTAGTTCATAGTGCTCATGGCGTTGGGATCTGTCTGTTTTCCATGGTCATCGTAGGATGGACCCCGATAGAGCAGTTGGGATGGATTGTAGAATGGAAACCACACTTCTAGCTAGTGGTGGCACAAAAGCATCCAACACAGGATTCTCTTTTCCTTTTGTTGCTGACAATCAATGGACTTTCAATCAGTTTAAATCTGCCATAGCTGCTAAATATCCATGGGGTCTATACGATGCAGTGGAATTTAGGTACTGGGACATTGACAAATCAGCATGGGTCCCTGTCCAGTGTGATGATGAGCTTGGTATCATGTTTGCAATACATGATTCTTTCCCTGCTAAACTAGAAATCAGTGTCATACAAAGGGAGAGAGGAGAGCCAGAGAGCAGAGGAACAAGATCTCAGTCTAGGTCTACAGGTAAAGGTAGAACTAGCCAATCAAGGGAAAAAAAGCAACAACTCATAGTGGAGGCAGCAGTTCCATGCAGGCACCAGGAACACCTACTGTAGAAGTTCCTAGGCATGCATCTCCCTCTCATAATAAAGATTCAGGTGACCCATACACTGAAGAGGGACTACCAGATGATTGGCCAAGTGATGATGAGGATGAAAGGTTGTTTCCACAGTTTGTAACAAGGAAGAAGGGCAAGGAGAAAGATGATGAGGGGGAAGATTATGTTCCACCCCCTGAAGGCATGTTTGGTGAGGCAGGTGAAGATGAGAAAGAGGAGGACAATGACATGGGGTACTCTGAAACATCTGATGAGGAAAGACTAGATGTGCAATACAATAGAGATGATCCTTCTTTGAAAGAGGGAACAATATTTTCCAGTGCCATAGACTGTAGAAATGCCCTTGCAACCTTCTCAATAAAGACTCAAAGTGAATTTGTGATAGACAAGAGTGACAGTAATAGGTTGACAGTGCATTGTGCTTATAAGAGGTGTCAATGGAGGATGCATGCCTCCTTAATGAGACACAACACACTGTTTCAGGTATTAAATATAGCAACTAACAATGCATTTGTAGTTAGCAACATTGATACTGTATTTTGTTTGTTTGTTGCAACACATAGGTTCTGACATGTTTCTGAACTATCATGAATGCAGGTTAAAGTGAACAAGATAGCTCATACATGTCCCAGTGTGAACAGGAGGAAGAGATTGAGGTCAGCTAAGAGTAGATGGGTTGCTGATGCTGTGAAGACCTGGATTTTAGAGGATTCAGAAGTGGGACCAACAGAATTGCAGAAAAATTTGAAGAAGAAGTATGGCCTAGCAGTTCCATATATGAGAGTATTCTATGGGAAGCAAATGGCACTTGACAATATCTATGGTAAGTGGGTTGACTCTTTTCAGTTATTGTATACCTTCAAGGCAGAAGTGGAGAAAGCATCTCCTGGTAGTGTAGTTAGCATTGATAAACACACTGTACAGTACAAACTGAATGGGAAGAGTAGATAGAAGGAGTGCTTTAGAAGAGTATTTGTTTCTTTCAAAGCATGCTGGCAAGGGTTTTTGAATGGGTGTAGGCCTTATCTTGCAGTAGATGCCACTGCATTGAATGGCAGATTTAGAGGGCAACTAGTTAGTGCATGTGCTGTGGATGCTTGCAACTGGATCTTCCCAGTTGCATATGGAGTTGTAGAGAGTGAAAATATAGAGAGTTGGACTTGGTTTTTCCAGAATTTAAGAGAGCTTATAGGACATCCACCAGGTCTTGTTATCCACACTGATGCATGCAAAGGCCTGGAGACTGCAGTGGAAGCTGTGTTCCCAGGTGTGGAGCACAGAGAATGCATGAGGCATTTGGCTGCAAATTTCACAAAAAAGTTTAGAGGAAAATTCTTTGATGAAAATTTATGGCCCTGCTCATTGACATACATCATAAAGAAACACAACTACCATCTTAGGCAGTTGCACAGTAAGGCTGGTGTGAAAGAGTACTTAGAGGAGCATCACACCAAGCTATGGGCAAGGTCACTGTTTAATGAAGTGTGCAAAATAGATTTTGTTAATAACAATCTAGCTGAGTCCTTCAATTCAAAGATTAGAAAATGGAAGGGTGTACACATTGTGGACTTGCTAGACAAAATAAGACAATTTATAATGGAAAAGTATGATCTCAGACAGCAGATTGCAGCTGCTACATTCATTGGCCACATCATAATCCCCAAAGTCATGAAAATGCTTCATGCAAAATCTAAGGACCTTGATATGGAGATAGTGAAAAGAAGCACATATGAGGAAGAGATTACAGCAGTTGACAAGGAAAAGAGAGAGTGGAGATATCCAGTAAATTTGGAAAGTAGGAATTGCAGTTATAGAAAGTGGCAGTTAACTGGACAGCCTTGCATACATGCTTTGTATTTTATTACTTCAATGAGAGGCCCAGTAAGTGAGATTGATCAGTATGTACATGAGTACTTTTCTGTTGCTAGGTTCAATGCTACTTATGCTAAAAATTTGCCTGCAATGGAGGGCAAACAACAGTGGGATGTGGTGGACCGTGGGTTTAAATTGTCTGCTCCATTGCAAAACAGGGCCCCTGGTAGACCTAGGAAGACAAGAATTAGGGCAAAATCTGAGGGAAAAGGACTTGGAGGAAGGAGAAAGAAATGTGGCAGGTGTGGAAGGCTTGGCATCGTGCCACTCACTGCAAGGAATCCATTGACCCAGCTTTTGGGGAAGAAGAGCACTGGGGGGCTGAAAATGCAACAGATGAACCTCTAGATGCTAAAACCGATGCTGAAAATGCTACAGAGGTGGAAACTGATGCTGAGAATGCTACAGAGGTGGAAACTGATCCTGAAAATGCTAAAGAGGTTGAACCTGATGCTGGCATTGCTACAGATGCACCAACAGTGTCATCAGCTGTAAGGTGAAAATGCTACAGATGTTCTCATTTCAATTTTTGCATCATTTAATGTTCTAATTTCCTTTTTTGCTTCATTTAATGTTCTAATTTCCTTTTTTGCTTCATTTAATGATCTAATTTCCTTTTTGCTTCATTTAATGTTCTCATTTCAATTGTAGCCCAAGAAAGAACTACAAAAAGGCAGCTAACAGAGGGATGTCACCAGCCAAGAAGAGGCTCAAGTATGCACCAGATCCTACAATAGGATCTGTAACTGGAAGCAACCAGCTAAGCAAAGAAGTGAGCAAAACTGTCACCACAAGGTTGAGTTCAAGGCTCTTAACTAATCCTGCTTGCAACACCAGGAGCAAGAAGATGAAAGATCCGTGAACTTGTTAGCTGCTATGTTAAGTGTGTTGTTTTTGTTGTTTAAGAACTATTTGTGAACTTGTTAGCTGTTATCTTAAGTGTGCTGCTGAAATTATGAACTTATGTAATGCTGAACTTGTGAGATGCTATCTTGAATGTGCAATGCTATTATGAAGTTATGCTATTTGTGAGATGCTATCTTCTGAGCTGCTACTTTTAAATATTTTGTGAGCTGCTAGTTTTAACACAACAGATCATTTGGTCAGCTGCTAGTTTCATTTGAGCTGCTACTTTCAAAATGCCAAGCAAGATTCTTCAGTCATTTCCAAATAGAAATATCACATCATTCCTACATCACAACATTATTCTGGGATAATACATTCCCAAACTTAGCTCCATCAAAGCATACACTACAAACAGAAATCCATTTACTATGGATAATTAGACCACCCAGAAACAAATGTGGCTAACATGCTAAAACCAAGAACTATGATAAATCCCCAGGCTTGCATAACCTCGTTCCTCTTCTTCATCTTTAGCTTCAGTTTCATGTTTTTCTCGATTAGATACATCACCCTCCTCTCTAAATAATGAGCTTTTAGCCAGCTCTTCTCCAATCCTGCATGAAGCTCCTCAAATGCACGACCAACACATTCGGTCGATGGCGGGTTAATCCAGACAACCCAATCACATTCATCAGGAAGCTGCAAAATCAATGATCGAATTAGAAAGAGGAGAAAGAGCAGAATCAAGTCAAGCATTCAAAAGCAAAAACACTTACATCAAGAGGGCAGCCGAGAAACCTTCTGCCGGAGCTTGCTCCTCCCCAGGCGACACGACGAGCAGGAATAAGCCCGTGGCCAGGGCACCGCCGCGACGACCGAACCTCAAGGCCACATAATGTCAGATAGGGGATGTAGAACTCTGATTGAAACTGAACTATCCCGACGCCATCAACCTATCAGCAAAGGGCAACCCAAATTGATGAACCCTAATTCCGCAATATCACCCAAATCGACCCTGAAACTTACATTGGCGGCCACCGACGAGGTCGTAGAAGACATGCCCGCCGTGCCTGACGTACCCATCGCTCACCACGCCGTGCCCCTGCCCCTCTCTCTTCGACCGCGGCGGAAACGCCCGATCCAGTTCTTGCTCAAAAATGCCCCTGTCGTCGCGAGGAAGAAGAAAGAGGGGAGAGAGTGTGAACCGGTTAGTTGGGCTCAGATGTAAGGAAGGAGGGGGCACAAATGTCAAATAAACGGCACGTTAGCGGTCAAACAGCCTTGACTGGACGGAAACGGCTCGGAGGGGCATTTCTATAAGGGCACATGACGGCGGAGGGGCATTTTTGAGCAGGCTTTCGAATTAGGGGTATATCTGATTAGGTGGTTCGAGTTAGGGACAGAAATGCAAATGGCCCTTTTTTGAATAAACACTTTGCGCGGTTAAACAAGTAACGGCACGAGTTACACGTATTTTGCAAGTTTACGAACAAAAATGACAGCATCATAGAATATCACATCCACCCCGAAGCTTAGATACTATGGTGATACGAGTTTTTACACCGTTGGAAGTGAGATCCAATGGCTTGGGAGTAGTCTTTGTAATTATGAGCAATTTCCAAACTCTCCAAAGTTTTTTTTTGCAAATAAAACATTCAGGCCTCATGTGTGCCGCTGCATCTTCGATCCAACGGCTCCCCCTTGCTCATATTAGGTGCTCCCCGTAGCTTAATGACCCGCTACGGTGATATGAGCATCTAGGTCGTCTGGTCAGTGATTAGATGGCACATGCGTAGTACTTGTACTTTTTGCGCATTTCCCAAACTCCATCAGCCGTATATTGCAAAAACATTCAAACCTCCTACTGTGGGCCGTTAGATCTCAGTGAACTCGTATCACCATAGAATCTACGGTGCGGGAGCACCTCATATACTCCCGTCCGAGAAAACATAAGGTGCTATCGCAGCTTGGATGCTAAGGTGATACGAGCTTCGAGGTTGTTTGATTTGAGATCCAATGGCATCTGAGTAGTCTTTGTGCTTGTAAGTAGTGGCCGAACTCTTTTGGGGCTTTTCTGCAAAAAACCATTCAAACCACCGAGGAGGTGTTGGGTCACAAATCCAACGGCTCCGAAGAGCTTGTATCACCAAAGCATCTAAGGTGTGGTAGCACATGATATTCTTACATACATGAGAATATGATGTCCTCCTTCATCTTAGATGCTACGGTGATACGTGCTTCGAGGTCGTTGGATATGGGATCCAAGGGCATCTGAGTAGTTTTTGTACAAATTGTGTGCAATGCTCAAACTAATCAAGGTTTCTTGTTAAAATATTAAGACACATCATGTGAGCTGCTATATCTCAGATCTACAAGCTCCAAGCAACTCGTATCAGCATATAGCACCTAAGGTATGGGGGCACATGATATTCTCCCGGGGATGAGGGGTGGGGGTGCACAACCAATCGGTGGTTGGGAGGGTGGGGACAAATATAATCTAAACAACCCTAAACAAAGTTCCACAATTTTATCTAAGGTCGAGGGGTTGACCCCCGACAATCATAGCTCCGCCTAAACACAACATTTGCATGTACTGTAGTACTAGACTTAATATTCATGTTCCAGTCTCATATTCATTTTAAATATTGAACTGAGGACCATGCATGTCTTACATTTTACTCCCTTCGTTCCTGTAAATATTAGTTTTTTAGAGAATTCAAATGGACTGGCACATACGGATGTATATAGACATATTTTAGAGTCTAGATTCACTCATTTTGCTCCGTATGTAGTCACTTGTTGAACTCTCTAAAAGACTAATATTTAGGAATAGAAGGAGTATTTTTGAATTCGTGTCATACATGCATGGTTTGGAAAAATGGATGCACTATACTTGATTGTTGTTGTGTTCGTGCTTGATACATACAAAGTTTTCTCACCTCCATATTGTTCATCTTTTAAATTTGAATTTGCATTGGAATACTTACTAGGGATACCATGAGATGTGAAGTCCACGTTGAGATCACTATATCACAAACTCACTCTAATTCAACAACTCGTCATAAATCAATTACCACGTTAAGATTAGTATTTGCAAGGAAAATATGGGTATTGTAATACACATAGATTCGTTCGGCAATTTAAAAGGTTCCTTTCATATTCTCGAATGGTAGGACCCAACGGCGTACCAGCCAGACCTTGGCTCCTGTTGATCCTAAAAATATAAAAAAAATAAAAAAACTGGGCTCGTGTCCTTTGGTGGCGTGCGTGGTACGCACATTAGGCAACCCCAATCAGTCGAGCCTCAGCGTTTCAAGTCAAAATATCTTGCGGCCAGAATTCCAGCCTTAGGAAATTCCCCTCATGTCCCCGGTCCATAATGACTACCGATGAACAACAGAGGGATGCTTTAGTAACTAGACAAGGTTACCTACCGTGTCGAGCACGGTTCAATTCCCTCGGTCGCCGCTCGTCAAGGTCACCCATCAACTACATTGCCTAGTACTACTACTACTACTACACTAGGATGAGCATAGAATTGAGCCCGTTTGTTCATGCCTAGTACTTGAGTTAATATATCAGGCAATGCACTAGTACGGAAGGATTATCCTTTTACTCTGCATATATAACTTGTCTGAAGTCTAACTAAGCAAAACGTTTGACCAAATCCTTTCTTAAGAAATACAACAGGACAAATGTACGGCTTGAAAATTTATTGCATGATGCAGGTTATGATATTGTTTCGAATCCTGGATCTTAAATTTCAGAAAATCCAAAAGTGAGCATGAATTCTTGAAACTGAGCATGGTCGCGTGATATGGCACAAATATTACTTCGTAAGTTTTTTATTCAATTTGAGACAAGCTGCTTATGACAAGTTGCACAAATGAAGAGCCAAGGTATTTTGGAATAAAGACCTGTCAGGTTAAGGCGAATGCTTTCACTATTGAAACCGTGGGCGTTTCCTGCCGCCACGAGTCCCCGCTTCTCATCGGCAGGTGCCATCCAAGCAAGCGTGTGATGAGTCAACGGGAGGCGTGCGAGCAGACCGCTGTGCCAGGTGACAGGGAGGCGTGTGAGCAGACCGCTGTGCAGGCTCACCGGGAGGCGAGCCCTTTAACCAGGCTCCACCGCCCACCTTCGTCCCAACTGCTCCCACTTTTAATGTCGCCGACGCCGCAGTTTAAAATCAACCCCGCACTACCCGGTATCGCTACAATCTTCTCTCTTCCTCTCCGATTCTCCTATCGTCTACCTCCAACTAGCCTGACCTAAACGTACGCCATGCCGCATCATGATGGTCTGCCCTTAGTGTTCCAGTTTCCTGAGGAAGACACCCAGCCGGAGTCTCAAGAACATAAGGCGCTTTGGGACGAGCTTGAACTGGCCTTGTGGGAAGACGCCGCGTGTCGTGGATTTGTCACGGCAGATGTCCTTAGTGTCAGGACTTAGTCGCGAGGCCAACGCATCTATGTGGTAGCTTGAGAGGGGTTGAGCGGAATCGAGAGACGCAACACAAGACAGGGATTTAGACAGCTTCGGGCCCCGGGAAACATCATCCGGAATAGCCCTACATGTTGTTTGTGGCTAGGTCTCATTATGCTCATGAGAGGAGTCGCCGTAAGCCGGCTCCCCTTTGTGTCTAGCCCTAGATATTGTTTCTTGTTGCTTCTAGCTTGTCCCTCTTTGAGGAGCCCTGCCCCTCCTTATATATGCTGAAGGGGCGGGTTACATGTGGAGTCCCATTAGGATTAGGACTAGTCTATCTCTAATGCAAACTGGGTACAAGTCCTAGTCTTAACTCCTTGTAAGGTAAATATTCCTCATGCCTTTCCTCTTAAACCGGCCCACCATAGTATGAACCGGCCTTCATGAACGTCGCTCCTTTGTCCCGTCCGCCAGGTCACCAGTGAGTTACAACATCCTGGCGGGTTGCTGGTAAATTGCCAGGTCTGGGCGGGTCACCAGATGAATATCGCCAAGTGCCAGCTGGACCTTAAATAAACCGCCAAGTCCGGCCGGGTTAACATCCGGCCGGTTTACACCGCGGGGTATATCCCCGACATTAGCCCCCAAGTTTAGCTTGGATTTATCCATGGTAAACTTATGCTGCAAAATAAACACCAGAACAAATTTGGCAGGTTGTGCTCCGGGTTAAGAATTCTTGTAGACCAGCACCTGATCATCCTTAAATCCTTGTCATTTCTTCCTTCTAAAAAATCCGAGTCAATAGACCAGTTTCATAACCAATTTGCTTGTAGAAAATATTTTGTAAATAAAGAATCCTCTTGAATCGGCCTTGAATGCTCTGACTTGACAAAAATATTGGTCTTCAAATATCCAACTGATGTTCAGCCGGTCTGAAGATGTAAAACTTGCTGGTTTAATATTACCAAAATTGCCGGGTTATAAAAACTGATAATTCCAGGTCATGATTGTTGCCAACGCCAATTCATGTTTATTGATGACGCCGGGTTGCAGACACAAGGTCGTAATGGTTGGTGACGCCGGGTCAATCCGGTTTGCTCAAAACAGAGAATTCGAGCATCTATAGTTATTCTCTCTTCCCAAAAGATATCTCAAGTCGCTTCCAACGTTTTGATGAGTAAGGAAAATAGTTCTTCCATAATAATATAATACCTGTATCCCCCAAGTCTTGAGTAGAACAAAGTGATTGCTTAAGACTTGCTTCAACATAAATACTGCCACTTAAGAAGAAATCCATGTTGTTCATCCCAGTCACTTAGTAAAAACTGAATACTCCATATTATGTAGCTCCCAAGTGCCGGGTCATTATGCAATAATAAGCAGGGACTTTGTAGGTATAATCATATAGATTTGAGCAATGATGTGTAGCCCCCAAGGGCCGGCTCAGTAAGATAATATTGAGCTGGGACTTGATATATACTTCAATGAAAATAACATCATATGATGTAACCCCCATCATGGGACTTGAATCCACGTCCACAAGGTTAAGAGCCTTGTGCTGTACCAATTGAGCAGTGGACCCTTCAATATAATGAAAAAAAGCTTTGTACCTTCAATTGTTGACAGGAGCAATTGGTAGCCCCCAAGGGTCGACTCATTATAATGTGATGAGTCGGGTCTTCAATAATATGAGCAAAAAATTACTTTGCATGAGCCCCCAAGTGTCATGGTGCCTGCTTGCAGCGACATGAGACTTGCATATTTGATGTAATCGCAACTTTAAATAATGTAGCCCCCAAGTGCCGGGTCGTAAGCCTGCAACAACTCGGGACTATTCCTTCAATTGTAGAAAAAAATCATATCTATTGATAATATGATAGCCATTGTGCTAAAGCGACTTTATAAACCTCAATAATACCGGTTATTAATAACCATGATAAAATCCAGCCATGTTGGCTATTCAAGATAATATAATCCGGTATGAAAACCTTATTCGTTCAGTATCATAATGAAAATTCAGCCAAGTTTGGCTATTTAAATAATATAACCCAATGATTTATAAGCGCATGATTCCAATGGCGCAATCCAAATATATACTGGTGACTTATAGTCCCAAGCCAGGCCGGTTTAATAAACACCGGATAATTTTTCATCATATACTGGCGACTTATCGTCTTAAAGCCAGGCTGGTTTAACAAACACCGGATAATTTATCATCATACTGACGACACATAGTCGAAAGCCAGGCCGGTTTAATAAACGTCAGTGATTTATAATCATGCTTTATTCAACCTGTTTCTGCATACAACAAGTTTAAAGTTTCCTAGCGGTTTACCGCCGGACGGGTCATAATGCCCAACATATAACCTGAGTTTATAACCAAGGTTGCACTTAAGAATAATCAAATATGAAATATATCATACCTGTGATATTGAATCACATTGCTGGTTTTACCAACTTTTTGTAGTAAGAGTGATAACCCCAATCTTGAGTAATGGTAACTCCTTTCATACTGTGCCGGTTGATGATAAACCGTACCAGGTTGTGATAAACACCGGTTTAACCATATATAATACTGGCGACTCGTAGTCAAACCAGACCGGGCTGATAGTCTCCGGATTATAACTTGATCCTGTATTGACAACTTGTAATTGAAAGTCAAGCCGGGTTAATGAACGCCGGTTTACTCCATAATAGGATGGTAACATAAAATCAAACCGGGCAGATAGTCTCCGGATTAGGATTTGATCATGTTCCGCCAATTTGTAATTGATAGTTTGAAACAGATTAACAATGTTGGTTTAAAAACGCAACAAAAATCAAATAACAGCTATGAAAAAATATGGAAGCAAAGGCAATGATAAGACCGTTTGCAAAAAAGAGGCTTTATTGAGCCGATCAGATGGTGTTACCATGGTCGGACACGACCAAGCTCCCAATAAGGTGTAGCTATGGTTCAAGTCAGCCAGGTCCCCAACTGAAACTGTGGCATTATGCCGATCAAGTGGCGTGGCAATGGTTCGGGTTCGACCAAGCCCCCAAGTGACTCTATGGCCTTAGGCCGATCAAGAGGCATGACTGGTTCAGACTTGACCATGTCCCCAAGTGATCTGGTGGCTTTCGCCTATCAAGAGGTGTTGCATTGGTTCGGACACGACCAAGCCCCCAAGTGACATAACATGGTGCTTTGAAAAGCTAACCCAAGAGGTAAACCGGAGGCCGCTTTAAAATAGAACCTCCGTGTAACCACGGATGATGTAAAAAAGAACAGAGACCCCGCTTTATGAAGCAGAAGCCCCCATGTGATCAATAATATGTTAGGCCAATAAGGCAGGATACCCATGTTTGAACCGCGCATCATGGCAGCTAGTCCTCTTCGGTAATTTTTAACTTTTTTGCAAGAGATAAATTCTTCTTGAACCGGGATCTTGAACCGAATATTGAGAGCTTCAAAGCTTTGTGGGAGACATCTTTCCCTTGACCCGGATTTTAAACCGGAATCTTCATTTTCAGCCGGAAAATTTTCTGATGGCCTTTCAACTCGAACTTGCGAGAAGTTAATTCCTTTTTGAACCGGACATTTTTAAACCGGATTTGAGCGCTTGAGAGCTTTGTGGGAGAATATATTTCCCTTGAACCGGATTGTAAACTGGATACTTGAGAGCTTCAGTGAGACTGACTTCCCTTGAGCCGGATTTTAAACCGGAATCCTTTCTGATGATCCGGAACTTCTTCATTTAGCCGGGATTTTGTAACTGTCATATACTTACTAAGCCGGAAATTTCCTAACGGCCTTCGAATAACAGTAGCCTCTGGGACCGGGTTATCTTTCCCTACATCGTCCTGGGGTTCTTAAATTTACTGGCAAGATTTGCTTAGTCATGTCATCGTAGCCCCCGAGTCTCAAGGTGACTCGAGGAGTTGGCTTGAAACTCTCCATATTTGACCGTGATATAAACCGGCATAACTTGTATATCATTGGTGTTGATAACACGATGTAAATCCACAGAAGGTTGAGGTGACTACGGCGGGTTATAAATGATCCCGTATGAGCCGTGTTAGCAACTCGGCCAATAGTTCCTTCCAACTGGCGATTTGAAGTTAACCCAACTGTAGTGGCAGTGATTTGTGCGCATGTCAATTGATCCATCCAGTGCAGATGGCGGCTGAATGATAATTTACCTCCAATTTGAAAGAAAACTGGGCTACCCAAGATGTGACTTGCTCATACTCAATGAACATCTCATGCAGACAGGTGCGGCCTGATGTGTTGATGTAGACCGGACCGCAAGAGATAGATGAAAAAATAGCCGCAACATCAGAGGCGGATCAAACAGATGACCCGGCCACGGCGTTGTAAGCCAGCACGGACGGGCAAGTCGATCACGAACGCGGTAAACCGTACAGGCGAGTCAGCCACGTCGTGTTGATATAAATTGGGACAAAGAAACGGCGGCATGCACATATGTAGGTCTTGGACCAGATGATAGCGCATCATAATAGTGGCACAAGCCATACCTCCATGATCCTTATTATTGCAGTGAATAATTGTCCCGCATACAATATTGCAGACCAAGGCAAAGATAAACTGCTCTTTGACAAAAATAATATGTGCCAATAAAATATATTGTAGATGGATATCACCTGATGTGCCAGGCCGGAAATAATCCGGCATGAAATTGATGATCACTAGATGAAGTTAAAATCGCTCATGGGCAGGTCGGCCGCGGCAGACGGCCACAACATTGTAAACCGGCGCGATCATGAGAGACGGACACGGCGTTATAAACCGGTGCGGGAATCTGTTGAGTAATGACAACCACTGGTACCGAATGATGTTGGCGCGCCTCCATCTCCATGGTATAATGCCACATTATAATGAATATTCTCCTGTCTATAAAATACAGCAGGGCAAAGTAGTTTTGCTTGGATGAATTAAGATATACTTAAAAATAAATAGGGTAAATAGCACCTGATACTCATCCCCAAGGTTGATGATGATTTCTGGATCCTGACGTAAGAAGTAGTACTGATAGTACTATACACAACGTTTGCAGTCTGCCTTTGAACTAAGCAGCATTTTTTTTTGAAAATTGCTCTGATGATCCGCTAGTAGCACTTTATCTCTTCTGACTCAGATGGATGTAGCAGGTCCCTTGCTGTACGTAACAATTTTTGGCAGTTGGTAGCACGGCCGTCCCATTTTTGCTTCATCTGATCTTAATTCAGTATCTCTTCCATAATGACCCTTTGTACGAAGATCTCCAATGTTTGGCTGATTACACCATCCGTAACAAGCTCGAGCTCTTGTAATCTTACAGGGTAAAACGACTGGGCCCCCGGGTTGTCATTACTGGCAGTGCTGCTTTTCTTTTCGCGGCGAAACTGACGCTTCACAGAGACCGGTCGGGCTAGACATCAGGAACAGGTAGCAAACCTAGAACACAGCAACACCGGCCATCTTCAGTTTAACACTGCCACTCCTGACCAAAGGTTGTTGAAAACTTGGTGGAATACGTGAAGACCGGCAAGTGCTGTAGGTCCGGATCATGGTCCAAGTCTTGCAGCAGATATGATGTGTACTATGGTTGAATCTTCCACTCGGCGATACCGAGGCTGGCGATTTACAACAAGGGCGGCTGACTCTGATAAGGTCAGCAAAGGACGAGCCCGCGGGTTGGTGGAGACTTGCCAGAACAGCTGGACGCAGTGGCAGGGGGAGCAAGGCGAGGCAGCTCGGGGCCGCGGCAGAGCTAGGGGCGCTGGAGGCACGGCAGCCCGGGTTGGAGAGGCGTAGCCGTGGCCGGTTTAGCGCGAGCGTGCACAGCAGCAGAGGCAACGACCACAGCTTGGCGGGTCAACCCCAGGCGGTTTGGGCAGCATCGTAATAGAGGCGGAGGCGATCCAACGACTCAGAGAGGCCAGATGAGTCTGCAGATGGCGAGGTGTATCGGTGAGTTATCTTGGCGATTTGACAAATCCGAGTCACTGACCACATTAGTTTCCTTGTCGCTTCTGTTTCCGGGTCGCGGCCACACGTTTGTCAGGCGGTTTCAACAACAGCGGAGGCGGTGACTTGTGGCTCGTGAAGAAGGCGGATTAGCATGAGCAGCTCCGAGTGCATTGGATACGGAGCTGACGGGTTGGAGAAGAGCAGAGGCAGAAACCGGCGACGGCGGCTCGCAGCAGACGTGGGCGGCTCTAACCAGAACGAGACACGGCCACGGCTGTAGATGAGACGGGGGCGAGGCGAACGCCGGCTACTCGATGTGTGGCCACAGGGAACAATCGACCCGAAGGCATAGGCAGACCGGACAGCTCAACAACCGTTGCGAGAAGCGCTGGCGGAGGCGGTTTGTGGGCCGCGGCAGCGGAGTGAGCGTGGGGTCGTCTTGATCCGGAGGTCATTGCGGCGAGGCCGGTTTATGCTCAGAACGGCAATGGAGGCGGGCGCCTTGAAACATAGACGTAGGCGCGGTCAATGGCCAAGTCTATGTCATGGCCGGCTGGATTTCCGGCTCACGGCCCTCCTTCCCTTAATTCTTGAATTAACCTCTAAATCTCATAAATCCTTAAATCTGGATCCATAAAATTTGAAACTGATGCAAATCTTTTCAAACCGGCTCTTTCATTCGGAAAATTGCAAGGTCCTCGATCCCTGTGAGAGATCCCTCCAGGAACTCAACACCACTGTGCGCAGGCCCCATGGTGGGTGCCAACTGTCGTGGATTTGTCACGGCAGATGTCCTTAGTGTCAGGACTTAGTCGCGAGGCCAACGCATCTATGTGGTAGCTTGAGAGGGGTTGAGCGGAATCAAGAGATGCAACACAAGACAGGGATTTAGACAGCTTCGGCCCCCGGGAAACATCATCCGGAATAGCCCTACATGCTGTTTGTGGCTAGGTCTCATTATGATCATGAGAGGAGTCGCCGTAAGCTGGCTCCCCCTTTGTGTCTAGCCCTAGATATTGTTTCTTGTTGCTTCTAGCTTGTCCCTCTTTGAGGAGCCCTGCCCCTCCTTATATATGCTGAAGGGGCGGGTTACATGTGGAGTCCCATTAGGATTAGGACTAGTCTATCTCTAATGCAAACCGGGTACAAGTCCTGGTCTTAACTCCTTGTAAGGTAAATATTCCTCATGCCTTTCCTTTTAAACCGGCCCACCATAGTATGAACCGGCCTTCATGAACGTCGCTCCTTTGTTCCGTCCGCCGGGTCACCAGTGAGTTACAACATCCTGGCGGGTTGCTGGTAAATTGCCAGGTCTGGGCGGGTCACCAGATGAATATCGCCAAGTGCCAGCGGGACCTTAAATAAACCGCCAAGTCCGGCCGGGTTAACATTCAGCCGGTTTACATCGTGGGGTATATCCCCGACACCGCGCCTGTCCCCGCTCCCATTGTGCTCCCATCACCCCGACTGCGCCAGCGCCCATCCCGTGGCATTGATAGGCTGGGAGCCGCACATTGTCGCCGAGCTTGATCCCATGGGGTTCCACAAGGTCCCCGCTGACTTTCACGCGCCCGTGCACCTGCCAGCGCATGCGTCTGTGCGTGCATTGACGCGCACGCCCGTGCCGGTGCCCGTGCACCTGCCAGCGCATGCGCCTGCACGTGCACTGACGTGCGCGCCCGTGCCGGTGCCCGTGCACACGAATGTCTCCGCTGCTCCGTTGATAGTGCCTGTCCCTGCGCGGGTGCCAGTGCCCTCCTCAGCGGCATGGATGGCCGCCGTCAACCGCTTCCTTGCACCAACGCCAGTCGCCTCCTCCCGCCAGTTGACTCGCTCTGAAGTCCAGAACATTTTGGCCTTCCTTGAAGCTAGGCCAACGTCCAGGAGTATGCTAACAATGATGCAAGACGCCGCCGTCGCCATCGGTCAGTGGACCGACGACACACAAAGCATGGCAGAGGAGTCGTTTCCCACCGCAAGACGCCCCCGCCGCCGCCGCGTAATCTAAATTTGCCATGAAAAACGTTTGGATTGCCATGCTTAAAATCCGTACGTTTATCATTTCTGTTTATTTTATATCAATCGTCGTATAATTTAAAGTCGGAGTCAGACTGAACGAAATCTATGGTTTGATCGATTGAATGTTCTGCTAGAGCCGTATCAAATTAAATATAAAACGTCATCAAGCCACATGTATTCCTTGTCATCCAACGACCTAGACTGCTTCAATGTCGAGCGCTCAATACGTTTAGCGTGCAGCTAATTTCATGCCAAAAATAGTGCTAATCACATAATAACACGCAAATAATATCCTACTTAATATCCACATGCACTTAATATACTTCCAAATTAACGTGCATTGTATGTACACACTGACTAGTGCTGCTAGTACGTGAAACTGGTGCCATGACTTGTGAATGCGTCCAGATATGGTCAACGGCAACATCGCCCGCGAGTTCTTCGTGTTTGCCCGTGCGTCTAAACGCATAAGGGGAGGAGAGAGAGAGAGAGAGAGCACACACAGAACCCACCAGTAAGTGAAGGCAAATAGTACTAAAAATAATATTACATGTTATCCATTAAATAGGCTGTGGTAACATAAAAACATTATGTGAACAAAGGGGGGGTACAAGAAACATTGCTGTTCTACGTATGTTGCCTATTGACGTGCGGCTTGAAGGCCCAGTCGCATGTTCGATCCTCGTCCTTTATTTTTTAATTTGTATATGGGTCCAAATTTGTTTCATGACATGTGGGCCCCTCGGTGTGTAGTTTGTAGCACTTTAATTTGTGGGTCGAAATTTGTTCCATTCCAAGTGGACTATCGGTGTGTAGCTTTATAGCTTATTTATAATAATTAAAGAGAACAACATAGTTTTTTGCAATAATACCATGGTGCGATGTTGAAGGTGAGAAAGGACGTGCGAGAGAGCGATGACTGAGCCAGAGGGAAATCAACTAGGGGAGTTGCGGGGGTTGCAACGGTGTTTGGAGTAGTTGTGGGCCGAATGCTACGAAAATATAATCTAAACCGACCGGAATAAATGCTTACACAAATTAATCCAAGGTTGGAGTGCCCCTCGCAATGTAAATAGTTCCGGCTTCGCGAGGGATGGAGAGGTAGTAGCTTCAATGCGTGGAAGATACGGTGTGAGAAAGCGAGGTCAATCGAGAGACATACATATAGAGAGACAAAGTGAGTGTGGTCCGACATTCATTGAACATATATATATATATATATGCTCTGTAGAGATATTGTCCGATTGAGCTTTTGGCAAGGGTGAGGGTTGTAAGATAGAGCTTGAGAGATGATCCAGTCAGAGATGTGTAGATATATTTTGTGCGTGGGAGGAAGCAAGGTCAATCGATCACATAGGGTCGTCGTGCGATTGAACGAGTGAGACAGGTTGGAGATAGTGACCTAGATAGACAATGTGCGTGAGAGAGTATACAATGTGAATATGTCGAATTGGGCTCAAACATGGTGGTATATCGTTTTTGTGTGAGAAAGAGCAAGGTCCATCGAGACACACACACACACACACACACACACACACACACACACAGAGAGAGAGAGAGAGAGAGAGAGAGAGAGTGAGTGAGTGAGCGTGGCCCGCCATGAGGTCGAAAGAGTGGCGGCGGCTTGGATGGACTGACCTAGGTAGACAATCTGCGTGAGAGAGTATAGAGTGTGTCGATCGAGGCCCGAACAGGGAGATATATCATTTGTCTGTGAAAGAAAACGAGGTTAAACGAGACTCAGATAAAGAGAGCAAGATTGAGCGAGTGTGGTCCGCCGTGCGGAAGAAAGAGTGAGACAGTCTCGAGGGAGTGACCTAGATATACAAAGTGCATGCATGCGCACGAGAGG
>NC_041391.1:146362018-146362240 GCF_002162155.2 Triticum dicoccoides
GAGAGGGAGAGGAGGGAGAGAGAGAGAGAGAGAGCTCGGCATGCGGTGCAATGGCGGGTGTGTGGTAAATACATTTGGTAACAGGAGTGGAAAAAGGGGTTGTGTAGTTGAGAAACTTAGAGATCGAAACATGGATAGAAAGAATGAATGTGTGTTGGAAACCGATAGCTTCCTAAGGTGGTTAGGAGAGGAAGATTGACCGATACAGGAAGTATGTAGCAT
>NC_041391.1:146362437-146363076 GCF_002162155.2 Triticum dicoccoides
ATGTTTCAGTTCGGTGTACATTGTAAGATTTGAACTGAGGACCATGCATACGAGTAATTATTTCGAATTCGTGCCATACTAAGTTTCAAAAAGTTGACATTGACTCAATTTGTTGTGCTTTTTTGTAGGTCATATGTTTGAATCCATCCAAAAGTTTTCTCACTACCATGGTGTTCATCATATACATATGATTTTGTATTAAAAAAGTAGCATGGATACAGTGAAATGCGAAATCCATGTTAGAATTTGAGATCGCTACATGACACACACACACTAATTCAAATAACTAATTGTGTGACACACACTCTAATCCACGTTAGCGTGGATACCGTTTCGATTTTTTTTCAAATAACTCATCATTAATTAATTTATAGTACTCCCTCTATTCACTTTTATAAGACCTTGAAGACATTTGAAACAATGTGCAAAACAGTTCATTTTAAGTTGTCTGAAACGACTTACAAAAGTGAACGGAGGGAGTATCTCGTTTCGAATGACTAATTATTGCAAGGAAAACACGAGCATGGTAATACATACAGATTCGTTTGCAAATGAAAGAAGATCCGTTTGCATTCTCAAATGTAGGCGCACCGGGAAGACCAGGGTCGTGTCGGGGTGGACACTGCTTTGGTGCCTTAA
>NC_041391.1:146363569-146366616 GCF_002162155.2 Triticum dicoccoides
GCTCTTCCATGTTTTGGATTGAAATATCCGGCGGCCCCAATTCCAGCCCTACAAAATCTTTCTTCTCCACCGTCCCCTTCCGCGCCCAGATTGCTCAAATCCCCAATTCGCCGCCAACCCAAGCAAAGTTCGAATCGCCCCTTGTCTCGTCTCTTTCCCCACCTCTGTGCCGGACGATGACGACAAAGACGATGGTCGCGCTTCACCACCGCACCGGAGCTACCTCATCTACGCCCTCGTCCACCGCACCGGGTGGTCCACCGACAACGTCGGCCGCCACAACCGACATGACTCACAGACACCGAGTTCCACCGCATCAGGTGCGCTTCACCAACGCCGTCTCCAAGCTCACTGGGGCTACTTCACCGAGCACATCGTCGCACCTCCGCCCCCGAGGCCATTGGGACTTCACCAACGGTCTTGTCCACCCCATCGTAGCGCTCTGCTGCCACTCAAGGTCTGCATCTGTGTACGGCCAACCAACGCCACCGCATCACCCTCAGCGGCTCTAAAGTGACCCGCACTCTAGCTAGGCGAGCATGCCCAAACGCCGGCCCGAACTAGGTATCCACACATCACTCCCTTGTGCACTGTTCCGACGATGTTTGGATATCCTTTCACCGCTCTCTTAGCTTACACGCCTATGCAACTCTGACTTTAACTCTTATTTCTTCTGGAGATATCATCTGAAACAAGCAAATCCATTTTTTAGCGAAGCATGACGGCGCTACGGGATCTGGTACAGATCCTGCACACCCATATAACCTTGTAAGTATCTGTCCTCCGATACAACATCAAGGTCGATTCCTATTATTTGATCAACCATTCGCCATGTAAAAAATGCAGAGGGGGATGCAAGGAGCACAAGGCCTGCACATCCAAGAAAGTGGTAACATGGACTTGTACATGGAACATCCCAAGCGCAAGCAGAGCTGCAGTGAGCCTGTACAACAAGCTAGCGTAAGTCCCTGCATTTCATTTAATTCATACTGGCATTCGTGTATGATTTGTCTGCAGTGGCGGATCCACGAATTCAAGTTACTAGGGGCGAACATTTAACTTAAAAAATACGAAGGCACTTGCACTCCGGAAATCAACATAACTTGAAAAATGTGAAGCTACATGCACTTTGAAAACCAGCTAATGATCCAAAGTAGTTCAGTTTATAAACACTAAATGATGCAAGCACCAAAAAACACAAAATGCAACATGGTGTACAAGGACTACAAACATGGTGTGTACCTGCTTGAATTATTCGTCTGGCTGAAAATATCAAAGTGTAATTGCACCTATAACCAGTGCGCAAACTGCATATCAATATATCTATCCTGCACAAGGATGCCAATAGTTTCAAACAACAGATTAGAAAAGTATTTATGCTATGTTGTCATGATACGGGGACTTTCTGGTAGATGGCCTCGACGTTTTCTCAAGCTATGAAAATGCACTATAATTTGCTTGTCATCAATGCCTGCAAATCTTTGTCTCTCTCAACATAGCAGATCATCATTAGACACTAAATCCTTCAATGAGCTTGCAAAATGCTTGCATTAGATCCCCCATTAGACACTATATGTTCATCACCAGGAGCATGTAAAATGTTTGCCTCAAATCCTTCATTAGCAGTCTGTTCATTAGACACTTCAGGCTCAAGAACAACATGAGCTTGTATGTTTGCATTGGAAACTTGATTAGATACATCAGATTTAGTCAGTTCAGTATTGATTGGGGGAGTTATAAAATAAGTAGAAATTGGTTTCATTTTCTCATAGATTCCCTACATACAAGCAGTTTTACAACACCGTCAGGTTTAACTATTGGCCAGAAATTGAAGAGTTAAATTAGATATAATCAGAGATGTGATGTACCTGCTCGTTGTGCATGCTAGCAAGCTGCGACTGTCCATTTGCACAAGCTCGATGCCATGCCCGTGCTGCCGCCGCTGCCTCTGTAGTGACCCGACCCAAATGGATCGAAGTCTCTGTGCTTAAGTGTCATCCCTGGATCGGTATGCTGACACACACAGTACTCGAGGAATTATAACAGAGTTCAATCACACACTTTATTACATCGAGATCCTCAAAAGAGTATTTATTACAATAGTATGACCAAATGCCATCTAAAATAAAATAACTGCGGAAGCATCGAAGGTAAATGAGTTCATCCAACTCCACGGAAACTAAGTGCAGAACAACGACCTATCGCAACTTTAATCCTCGTCGGAAAAGTCTGCAACATGAGATGTTGCAGTCGTGTAGGTCAGCGCATGGAATATGCTGGCAATTTCCACCATAGAATAATAATGAAAAAAAGACTATCTCTATATGCAAATTTAGCTGGTGGAGGCTCTAAGTTTAATTTTTGCATAAAGCCAATTTTACCCTACAATAAAGGAATAAATTTTTATTTACTACTAAATTAAAATGCCATTATTGAGAAGGTTCCTCCAACTCAATCCCAAAATTGTCAAGTTATTAGTAACCCAATAACTTCATTAAAAAGATGTAACATCCCAAATTTCCAATTTGGCATGTTATACATAGGTCATCCATGCATATCATATTTTATTGCTTTTTCGTTTGCAATCCTTGAAATCCTAAGCAACTCAAGGACCTTCGGAGAGAGTTGGGGATTTTCCAATTTTCATATTTGAAATTTTTATCAAATCGTGAAGACGAGGATTTTGATTTTTAATTATTTCTCTCCGGAAAATATTTCATTTTAAAATAATAAATGAGGGGAGATAATATGACTTCTCCAAAACAATTGAAATATCGGAGGAAAAATGTTAAAATCATTATTTGGATTTTATTTGAGTTTATTAGGAATTTTATTTCCCCTAGAAAAATTTGCATGTTTTAAAAATTGCATTTTAGGGGCCAAGAAAAGTTCATCTTGTTCTAAATATTTTATTTAGACGGAGAAAACTTGTTTTGGAATTTTTTTTTAGATTTTTTTTTATATTTTTCTAGGATTTTTCTAGTCGGCGGAATGTTTTAAAAAAAAACCCCCGCGCCCGACTGGGCCAAAGGCCCAGCCGAGCAGGC
>NC_041391.1:146366888-146374971 GCF_002162155.2 Triticum dicoccoides
CCCTAGCACCGCCGCCGCCTCGCGCCGCTACCCCGCGCCCTCCCCAAGCCCCGCCACCCCTCACCGGAGCCGCCCGCCCCGCCGGACGACCTCGCCGGAGGTAGCCACACCCCCCTCGCCGCTGTTTTTTTTAAATAAACCCCTTCATTTTTTTTGAAAAACCCTAGTTCGTTTTTTTATATATAGATCGATTTTATTCTTCGGTTTATTTATTTAGCGAGCGTTCGCTCGTCCGTTCGTTCTAACGAACGTGTTCATCGTTTAGTTTCTGTTAGCGAACATTCATTCGTTTAGCCGTTCGTCGTTTTTCTTTTTATCGGATTTATTCCGCGATTTTTCTGATCGTGATTTCTGATCCGATGTTCAAACCTGTTTATCTTTTCGCTCGTTTATCGAAATCAGGCGATTCAAGCGCCTGGAGTTTCATCTCAAAACCTTCTTTCCGAATAATCAACTCAAACAAGTTTTTATCTCTGTAAAATTTGACCCTAGTTCAGATTAGTTAACGGATCTTGTTTCTTTTGCTGTTTGAGTTTCGTTGCTCCGTTTGATTTGATTCTTTTTACAAACCGGAGTTCTTAAGTTGAACTCTCCGGTCAAACTCTTTTATTTGGAGTTATACTTGTGCATCTTTGATTGTTGCTTATGTATGTTATTGTTTGCTTGCGATAGAATTCCCGGAGTGCGAAGCGTGTTACTATGAGTCTCTAGGATTCACGGATCGTCTGCAAGGCAAGTAATATATTGATCATACTCTTTTCATACCCAGTTTTTATGCATTAGTTTCAATCCTCAAACATTGCATGACTAGGATGCCTTTAATATGTGGGTTTTGGGAAGTAGTTGCTGAGGTAGAACCTATTACCCTGTTTATTATCAAACCCTTGGGAGTTACTTCTACGCGTTGCTTATTTTGCCATGCTATGCTCGTAGACGTGGATTGGGTTTGAGTGATTTCCATGACAGATGTGAGATTGTTAAATTAATGGTTTACTTAAGGTGGCAACTTTAATACACATCTGGATGGATTGAGGCACCTGGGGTATCCAGTGATTGCCTGTTTTATTTTTGGAAATCCCGGGGTTACCGTGTGATTCTCCTATGGACCGCCACCCAGGCTCAAAGGGAACTGAGTCTATTCATGCTAGAAACTTCCGTTTAAAGCCGCAAGCTATTATGGGCTCTAGCATAGTTGAGTAAGTTACGTGAAGCTCTTGAAGAGGTGGATCAGCAGGTAGTGGGTTTGTAGGTTTGGTATGGTCTGCCCGGAGTAGAGAGTTAATGTTTCTGAAAGACTATGTCTCGGTCATCCGTTTCTCAAACATCATGTAGTGCGAGGAATCAGCGGAGGCGATCGACTCTTGCGGGGAAAAGTGCGCAAACCTCTGCAGAGTGTACAATCTAATCATGGTTAGCCGTGTCCCCGGTTATGGACAATTCTGAGTATCTAGTACTTGAGTATTCGCATGTATCTCAGCACTTCTAATTAATCTTGCTGGGTTGTTAACTATTTTAATTGGGATCATTGAGTTGGGGTTACCTTCTCAAATGATGTTTCAACCACCATGATAGTTAAATTAAAATTTATTCCTTTGTAGTAGGGAAAAATTGGCTTTTCGCAAAACTGTAACCATAGAGCTTTCCACCATCCAAATATGCATGTAGTGGTAGTATTATTCTGTTATTGCTCTTTTGTGTTACCTTGCCAGCATATTCCATGTGCTGGCCCATTCTCGGGCTGCAACGTATTATGTTGCAGACTTTTCAGACGAGGAGTAAGGTTCGTAGGTCATTGCCGTGCAACTCAGCTATGCCGTTGGAGTTGATGGACTCACTTTATCTTCCAGGCCTTCCGCTGTTATCACATTAGATGGCCTTAAGCCATATTATTGTAATAAGTTCTCTTTTGAGAGATTCGATGTAATAAGTGTGTGATTGCTACTCTGTTATAAATCCTTCGAGTACTGTGTGTGTTAGCATTACCGATCCAGGGATGACACGGAAGCACAGAGACTTGACCATCTGAGGTCGGGTCGCTACAAGATGGTATCAGAGCACACACTGAGTGTAGGACACGACCACTAAGATAAACCATAGGCCACTCTTCTCTTCTCATTTCTGACTCCTCTTGTTTTTCCACTCTTTAGGATGAAGGAGATGAAGAACAAGTTTGCACAACCAGATGAAGACTCACCTTTTGGATGCCACTTGAAGGAAGTCACTAGGTACTTGAATATTGGAATACCAAGCTTCACCGGGACGTACAACGCCACTCTACCAGAATAAGAGCACTGGATGATTCAAGTATGAGTTCCAGGAAGAACGTTCGCGCCAAATTCTAAACCCATAGAGTTTTCTTTCGAAGCACCCACTTGGAGCCTTGGCAAGAGTATGGCAGCTCATATTACCATGGGACGCATTGGAGAAATCTACAACAAGGACCTTGAGGACACCACCTATCAAATATGTGGGCACCGAGATGAACAATGGGAGATGATCAGCACCAGGAAGGATAGATCTGTCACAGCCTTTATCCAGGAGCAAAACCAGCACATTCGACGACAGGAGAACCAGATGTGCGCAGACATGATCGAGTTGAAGAAGGCGAAAACTAGGATCATCGAGCTGGAGGAAGAACTTAAGTTCACATGCGATGGATATGAGGAGGAAATCAAGACCCTATTGGAGAAGAATGACGACCTAGTCGAGAAGATCGGAATTTTCATGGGAGGACCAGTTCCAAGAGAAGATGACGGAGACCCCATTTGTCCGGACAACTACATCATCATCGACGACACCGATTCAGATTCAAGTGATGATGACTATGAAGATGAAGCTGGAGCAGACATCATGGAGTCTTCCACCGATCAAAATTTCTAGATGACCACCATATAATAATAGTATTCCCCCATGTAACTAGTAGCAGTGAGCACTTTTGCGATAGTCCTAGACCGTTTTGTATGCCCTTGATTGATTGATTGAATGAATGCTTGTGTTTGCCTCATATACATATGGGTAGTGTTTCTCCCCTAGATCTTTTTCTATTCTAATCTCTTCCATCTAAACCCATCAGATGCCTCCGAGAAGAGACCCCGATTTTGTTTTCCCACCGGAGATCACCTAGTTGATCCAGCAGCAGAATGCCTTGATGCAATTGCTAGTTCAGAACCAGGGCAATGCCAATAACAACAATGCCAACAACAACCCGCCGCCAGTGGATAACGTCGCCCGTTTCTTAAGGTTACAGCCGCCGGTGTTCTCCAGTAGCATCGAGCCAATAGTTGCAGATGATTGGCTACGTCGTATTGGAAGGGAGTTAACCACCGCAGGATGCACAAATGCTGTGAAGGTGCGTTTTGCCGCACACCAACTGGATGGACCTGCAGCAGCATGGTGGGAGAATTTCACAGCCACCTATCCTATCGACACTGTCACATGGGCTCAGTTTCAGCAGGCTTTTCGTACTGCCCATGTCTCGACTGGAGCTATGCAGATGAAGAAGCGTGAGTTTCGCAATCTACGCCAGGGGAACCATACTGTTGGCCAGTACGTGGATGAGTTTAGCAAGTTATCACGTTATGCCCCTGATGATGTGGCCACAGATGCCGCGAAGCAGGAGAAGTTTATGGAAGGGCTGAATGATGAGATGAGTATGCAGTTGATGGTAGCAACCTTCAACAACTACCAGGAGTTGGTAGATAAGGCCCTAATGATTGAAGGAAAGCAGCAGCAGATTGAGAATCGTAAGAGGAAGTATGGACAAGGGAAATACAACTCAGGAGCTCACCAGAAGCCTTGTTTAACCCCAAACTCGGGAGGACTTGTTCATAACCATGCTGGAGGAGGATCGCATAACCATAATGGTGCGAAGAACGGGAATGGGAATGGAGCCAACAATAATCAGAATCGCCCTAACCCATCTACACCCGCAAAGAGGGACTTAAGTCAAGTTGTTTGCTACAAGTGCGGGAAGACCGGGCACTATTCCAATGACTTCTCTGAAGGAAAGAATGGAAAGGGAAATGGGAGCGCTGGGAAGAAGCCCAATCCATTCAACAAAGGACAAGTGAACCACGTTAACGTGGAGGAAGTTGAAGAGCAGCCGGACGTGGTAATAGGTAAGTTTTTGGTTCAGTCATTTACCGCAATTGTTCTTTTCGATACTGGTGCATCGCATTCATACATATCAAGGGGATTTGTGAAAAAGTTCAAGTTACCAACCCAAACCCTTAGGACACCCCTTTTAGTGAGCTCGCCTGGAGCAGAGTACATGGCTAGCAGTTGGTGCACCCAGATACCCCTAATCATTGGCACACATGTATTTCCGTCTGACCTAATTATCTTGGAGTCGCAAGGATTGGATGTGATATTAGGAATGGACTGGATGTCTAAGTATGGAGGAAGTATTTACTGTGCTAGTAAGTCAATTTACCTTACCACCCCGGAGGGAAAAAGGATTAAGTATGTATCTAGGCATGTGCCTAGGAGGAGCCAAGTAAACGCCCTCACGGGAGTTGTACAGGAGGAAGTACCTATAGTAAAGGATTTTCCGGATGTTTTCCCCGAAGAGTTACCAGGTATGCCACCGGATAGAGACATCGAGTTTTTGATAGAGCTATTGCCAGGTACAAGGCTGATATCCAAGAGACCCTATCGGATGACAGCAAATGACCTGGAGGAAATTAAGAAGCAGATCAAAGAGTTGTTGGAGAAAGGTTACATTCGTAGAAGTTCATCACCTTGGGGAGCCCTAGTACTTTTGGTGGAGAAGAAGGATAAATCCCTGAGGATGGTCATTGATTACCGAGCTCTGAATGAAGTAACGATAAAGAACAAGTATCCCTTACCGATGATTAATGATCTGTTTGATCAGTTACAAGGAGCTAAGGTGTTTTCAAAGATTGATCTACAATCAGGATACCATCAGTTGAAGATCCGAGAGAAGGATATACCAAAGACAGCGTTTACCACGCGGTATGGATTATATGAGTACACGGTCATGTCATTTGGACTGACTAACGCCCCTGCCTATTTCATGAGTATGATGAACAAGGTGTTCATGGAGTATTTGGACAAGTTTGTTGTGGTATTTATTGATGATATTATGATATACTCGAAGAACGAAGAGGAGCATGTGGAACACTTGCGTTTGGTTCTCGAGAGACTCAGGGAACACCAGTTATACGCCAAATTCAGCAAGTGCGAGTTTTGGTTGAAAGAAGTTGGATTGCTTGGGCATGTTATATCAGGAGAGGGTATAGCAGTGGATCCCAGTAAGGTTCAGTCGGTCACTGAATGGTTGGCACCCACTTCAGTTGGCGAGATCCGCAGTTTCCTTGGACTCGCAGGATATTATCAGAGATTCATCGAGAATTTTTCCAAGATTTCTAAACTAATGACTGAATTGTTAAAGAAGGATACTAAGTTCAAATGGACGGAGGATTGCGAGACAATTTTTCAAGAGCTGAAGGAACGATTGACTACAGCCCCAATGCTGACCTTGCCAGATATACGTAAGGAGTTTCAAGTGTATTGTGACGCCTCTCACTTGGGACTTGGATGTGTGCTTATGCAGGAAGGAAAAGTTGTTTCGTATGCCTCACGACAACTGAAGCCACACGAGTTGAACTATGCCACACATGATCTGGAGTTAGCAGCCGTAGTGCATGCACTGAAGACCTGGAGACATTATCTTATTGGAAACCGTTGTGATGTGTACACGGATCATAAGAGCTTGAAGTACATTTTCACCTAGAAGGAGTTGAACCTCAGACAGAGGAGATGGTTGGAACTTATAAAGGATTACGATATGAAGCTACACTATCATCCAGGAAAAGCCAACGTCATAGCAGACGCTTTGAGCCGGAAAAGTTATGCTAATGTTCTTGTGAGCAAAGGAATGCCAAAAGAGTTAGCTGCGGAGATCATGGAACTTCGGTTGGAGATTGTTCCAAAAGGCTTTCTTGCAGCAATGGAGGTTTAGTCGACGTTGTTGGACAAGATTCGAGAAGCTCAAAAGGAGGACAAAGAGATTGCTGAGATAAGAGAGAGGATGGGCGAAGGTAAAGCCAAAGGTTTTCGCGAGGATGAGCATGATACCTTGTGGTTTGAGGACCGGATTTATGTGCCCAACAATTCGGAGATCAGGAAGTTGATACTTCAGGAGGCCCATGACTCACCATACTCGATTCATCCCGGAAACACCAAGATGTATTTGGACTTGAAGGAATGTTTCTGGTGGACTGGTATGAAGAAGGATATTGCCGAGTATGTAGCCGTATGTGATGTATGTCAGAGAGTGAAGGCAGAGCATCAGAAACCAGCAGGACTGTTACAGCCTATGCCAATGCCCGAATGGAAGTGGGACAAACTTGGTATGGACTTTATTACCGGATTACCCAGAACCAAGGCAGGATATGATTCTATATGGGTAGTTGTGGATCGATTAACTAAAGTAGCTCACTTCATCCCGGTGAAAACAACGTATACAAGTGCAAAGTTGGCCAAGATATATATGACCAGGATCGTATGTTTACACGGAGTTCCGAGGAGCATCGTATCAGATAGAGGAACCCAGTTTACTTCAAAGTTTTGGCATCAGTTACACCAGACTTTGGGTACCCGATTGGAATTCAGTACCGCTTTTCACCCTCAGACAGATGGACAGACAGAAAGAGTCAATCAGATTCTGGAGGACATGCTAAGAGCATGTGCGCTAGATTATGGATCTAGTTGGGATGACAATTTACCATACGCGGAGTTCTCTTATAACAACAGCTACCAGGCCAGTTTGAAGATGGCACCGTTCGAAGCTCTGTATGGACGCAGATGTAGAACACCATTGATGTGGAATGAGGTAGGAGACCGTCAATTGTTTGGACCAGATTTGATCAAGGAATCAGAAGAGAAGGTTAAACTGATCAGAGACAGACTAAAGATCGCTCAGTCCAGACAAAAGAGTTATGCAGATTCAAAATGCAAGGAAGTAACCTATGAAATTGGAGATAGAGCTTATTTACGAGTATCACCTTTGAGGGGAGTAAAACATTTTGGAGTTAAGGGAAAGTTAGCCCCGAGATTTGTAGGACCGTATCGTATTTTGGGACGGATGGGCGAAGTTGCCTACAAGCTGGAGTTACCTGAAGGGTTGTCAGGAGTTCACGATGTGTTTCACGTATCACAGCTGAAGAAGTGCCATGCTGAGATGGCCGATATACCATTGAATGATACAGTACCTTTGGAGGCGATTCAGCTGGATAATAATCTGACCTATGAGGAGAAGCCAGTAAAGATTCTTGAGTTTGATAGTCGAGTCACTCGCAACAAGGTGATCAAGTTTTGCAAAGTTCAGTGGAGTCATCATACTGAGGAGGAAGCCACCTGGGAGCGAGAAGATGATATTCGCAAGGACCACCCGCACCTATTTTCTAGCCAACCCGAATCTCGAGGGCGAGATTCATCTTAAGGGGGGTAGGTTTGTAACATCCCAAATTTCCAATTTGGCATGTTATACATAGGTCATCCATGCATATCATATTTTATTGCTTTTTCGTTTGCAATCCTCGAAATCCTAAGCAACTCAAGGACCTTCGGAGAGAGTTGGGGATTTTCCAATTTTCATATTTGAAATTTTTATCAAATAGTGAAGACGAGGATTTTGATTTTTAATTATTTCTCTCAGGAAAATATTTCATTTTAAAATAATAAATGAGGGGAGATAATATGACTTCTCCAAAACAATTGAAATATCGGAGGAAAAATGTTAAAATCATTATTTGGATTTTATTTGAGTTTATTCGGAATTTTATTTCCCCTAGAAAAATTTGCATGTTTTAAAAATTGCATTTTAGGGGCCAAGAAAAGTTCATCTTGTTCTAAATATTTTATTTAGACGGAGAAAACTTGTTTTGGAATTTTTTTTAGATTTTTCTAGGATTTTTCTAGTCGGCGGAATGTCTAAAAAAAACCCCGCGCCCGACTGGGCCAAAGGCCTAGCCGAGCAGGCCGGCCCAGCCGCCCGCCGCCGCCGCCTCCTGCGTGCGCGCGCGCCCCGCCGCCACCGACCCGGACTCCGGAGTCCGAG
>NC_041391.1:146375636-146426899 GCF_002162155.2 Triticum dicoccoides
AGCCACCACCACCACCGCCGCCGCCGCCTCCCGGAGCCCGGAGCCACAGCCGCCAAGTCGCCACCGCCGCCCTAGCGCCGCCGCCGCCTCCCGCCGCCACCCCGCGCCCTCTCCAAGCCCCGCTACCCCTCGCCGAGCCGCCGGAGCCACCCGCCCCTCCGGACGACCTCGCCGGAGGTAGCCACCCCTCCCTCGCCGCCGGTTTTTTTTAAATAAACCCCTTCGGTTTTTTTGAAAAACCCTAGTTCGTTTTTTTATATATAGATCGGTTTTATTCTTCGGTTTATTTATTTAGCGAGCGTTCGCTCGTCCGTTCGTTCTAACGAACGTGTTCATCGTTTAGTTTCTGTTAACGAACGTTCGTTCGTTTAGCCATTCGTCGTTTTTCTTTTTATCGGATTTATTCCGCGATTTTTCTGATCGCGATTTCTGATCCGATGTTCAAACCTGTTTATCTTTTCGCTCGTTTATCGGAATCAGGCGATTCAAGCGCCTAGAGTTTCATCTCGAAACCATCTTTCCGAATAATCAACTCAAACAAGTTTTTATCTCTGTAAAAGTTGACCCTAGTTCAGATTTGTTAACGGATCTTGTTTCTTTTGCCGTTTGAGTTTCGTTGCTCCGTTTGATTTGATTCTTTTTGCAAACTGGAGTTCTTAAGTTGAACTCTCCAGTCAAACTCTTTTATTTGGAGTTCTACTTGTGCATCTTTGATTGTTGCTTATGTATGTTATTGTTTGCTTGCGAAGAATTCCCGGAGTGCGAAGCGTGTTACTACGAGTCTCTAGAATTCACGGATCGTCAGCAAGGCAAGTAACATATTGATCATACTCTTTTCATACCCAGTTTTTATGCTTTAGTTTCAATCCTCAAACATTGCATGACTAGGATGCCTTTAATATGTGGGTTTTGGGAAGTAGTTGCTGAGGTAGAACCTATTGCCCTGTTTATTATCAAACCCTTGGGAGTTACTTCTACGCGTTGCTTATTTTGCCATGCTATGCTCGTAGACGTGGATTGGGTTTGAGTGATTTCCATGACAGATGTGAGATTGTTAAATTAATGGTTTACTTAAGGTGGCAACTTTAATACACATCTGGGTGGATTGAGGCACCTGGGGTATCCAGTGATTGCCTGTTTTATTTTTGGAAATCCCGGGGTTACCGTGTGATTCTCCTATGGACGGCCACCCAGGCTCAAAGGGAACTGAGTCTATTCATGCTAGAAACTTCTGTGTGAAGCCGCAAGCTATTATGGGCTCTAGCATAGTTGAGTAAGTTACGTGAAGCTCTTGAAGAGGTGGATCAGCAGGTAGTGGGTTTGTAGGTTTGGTATGGTCTGCCCGGAGTAGAGAGTTAATGTTTCTGAAAGACTGTGTCTCGGTCATCCGTTTCTCAAACATCATGTAGTGCGAGGAATCAGCGGAGGCGATCGAGTCTTGCGGGGAAAAGTGCGCAAACCTCTGCAGAGTGTACAATCTAATCATGGTTAGCCGTGTCCCCGGTTATGGACAATTCTGAGTATCTAGTACTTGAGTATTCGCATGTATCTCAACACTTCTAATTAATCTTGTTGGGTTGTTAACTATTTTAATTGGGATCATTGAGTTGGGGTTACCTTCTCAAATGATGTTTCAACCACCATGATAGTTAAATTAAAATTTATTCCTTTGTAGTAGGGAAAAATTGGCTTTTCGCAAAACTGTAACCATAGAGCTTTCCACCAGCCAAATCTGCATGTAGTGGTAGTATTATTCTATTATTGCTCTTTTGTGTTACCTTGCCAGCATATTCCATGTGCTGACCCATTCTCGGGCTGCAACGTATTATGTTGCAGACTTTTTAGACAAGGGGTAAGGTTCGTAGGTCGTTGCCGTGCAGCTCAGCTATGCCGTTGGAGTTGATGGACTCACTTTATCTTCCAAGCCTTCCGCTGTTATCGCATTAGATGGCCTTAAGCCATATTATTGTAATAAGTTCTCTTTTGAGACATTCGATGTAATAAGTGTGTGATTGCTACTCTGTTATAAATCCTTCGAGTACTGTGTGTGTCAGCATTACCGATCCAGGGATGACACGGAAGCACAGAGACTTGACCATCTGAGGTCGGGTCGCTACAAAAGAGTGAGGAGATCAACCAATAATTCACTTCTAGATACTCAAGTTGTCCATAACCGGGGACACGGCTAATCATGATTAGTTTGTACACTTTGCAGAGGTTTGCGCACTTTTCCCCACAAGACTCGACCACCTCCATGATCAGAAGAACGAGACATAGCCTTTCAGAAGCGTTTGCCCTTAACCCTGGGTAGACCGGTACACCTGCTTTCCCCTACATCAGCTAGTCTACCACGGAAAGAGGTCACACAACTTACTCAACTATGCCAGAGCCCATAATGGCTTGTGGCTGCACACGAAAGTTTCTAGGCATGAAATATCTTATGATCCCTTTGAGCCTGGGTGGCGAACCTAGGGTAATCACACGGGTACTCTAGGATTCCCCTTGGGTAAGCACTGGTTTCTCCAGGGCCCCCAAACAATCCACCCAGATGTGTATTAAAGTTGCCACCTTATGTTGTCCCAAAATTATTATCTCTGGCAACTTGCATGATTCACACATACCAATCCCCGTCTACGAACATGGCTAAGCAATATATGATATAACGAATATTCCCGGGGTGATCAAAGGTCATGGTTTTCTACCACATGAACTACAAAGCATATCCACATGTTCCCAATCCTACTCATGCAATCTTTGAGTGTGAAACTAATGCATAGTAAAACTGGATATTGAAAATTATGATCAAAGTGTGAACTTGCCTTGCTGACGACCGTTGAACTCTAAAGATTCATAGTAGCAAGCCTCGCACTCCGGATGATCTAACGAAGCATGTAATGACACTCATAAGCAATCAAGCAAAAAGAATCAAAAAGAAAACGAATAAAAGACTTCGAAAAACTCCAAAACATCCAAATAAAGTTTATGTACAGAACGTAACTTTTACAGCAACAAAAATAAATGGTTTTGGTTTTAACGGAAAATACATGTCACTAGCTTCGATTTGCAAAAAGAATCACCTAAAACGGAGTTATGAAATTCGAGATATGGCCTAACGAAGTTTGAATTCAGATCTGTTTGAATTCAAAATTTTAAAATTTTCAAAAATAGTTTTCGTTTGGTCCTCTGGATAGATGGGATTTCTATAACTAGTAGGAAAAAGAATCAACTAAATCGTATCTATAGACTAAAAGATATACAAGAAAGAAGATTTGATATAGAATCTAAGATTGAAAAAAATTCCTGAAAAAGAAAAGAAAATCGGCCAGAGACAAGTGGCACTTTCTGATTGGTTGGCTGGGTGCTCACTGGACGGGTCGCTGGAGACGAGGAAGAAGGTGGCTCCGGTGTGCTTCGGCGAAGGATGTGTGCGGGACGGTGTAGAGGACGGTGAGGCGGATCCGAGCAGCAGTGCGACGGGATCGTTCTCGTCTCCTGGCGCGGTGGAGAAGCCGCCGGAATACACGAACTCCGACGAGCAATTGGCGAGGTTAGTGAGGGGGAAAAGCTTCAGAAGGAGAGGGCTTCGCACGAGGGTTGAGAGGGGCTCCTAGGGGTGCTTTATATAGGGCAGGGGAGGGCCAGAATTCGAACAGAAGATTGAGTTTTAATGGTGGGTGTTCCTCTGTCTCTTAATGGCCATTACAGGCGACTCCAAGGCGCACTAGGAAGGGTAAAGGGTAGAGGAAGGTGAGGGGAACCGATTCAGAGCGGTTCTGGAGCGAGGGAGAGGAAGGGGAGGGGTGGGGCGCCAGGGTGGGGTGCTGCCCTGCGTGAGTGCGTGCGTACGTAATGGAGGTTGAAGACGACCGTGTCCTGAAGAAAGCTGGGCCTTCCTTGGGCCTTGGCTGCCCATGTTTTTTTACAGAAGCAATGAAACACCTAAAACAAAATAAATATAAGTCCAAAAATTTCCAGAAAATTCACATAATTATATGGTCTTATATATGAGCCAGTGAACTTTTATCTGGCCTAAAATGCAAGTTTAAAAAAACATTTTTGCTAAACTATTAAAATAAATTGCAAATAAAACCCAACAAATATATTTTGGTTCCAAATTCAAATTCCAATATTTTCCTTCTGATTTTGAAGAAGTAATTTTATCTTCTCTCTTTATTTTATTTTTGGAATAATGGAAATAATTTTTTGGTGGAACCATGTTTGATCCAATTTCCAAATTTTGAAAATTTCAAAAGTGGGTTTTAGGGAAACTTCCAACTCTCTCTTTTGGTCCTTGAGTTGCTCAAAGTTCCTTGGATCAAAATCAAATAATACAAATGGGAAAAATGCATAAATCATGGATGCATATGAATGATCTATTTATAAATATCCAAATTGAAAATTGGGATGTTACAGCCTCCCACGCAGGCTACACCCAGGGTTGGATCTTCATCTTTTTGTCCTTCCATTTGCTTGAAGCCCGGCGACCACCCTCCAATGAGGGTGCGAGGAAGTGCTGTGTCGGTATGTCCAGCGGCGGCTAGGTTAGGAGCGAACCTGACTGGAGGCTGGAGCGAATCAGTTGGGATATTTCCCGCTGTCGATCGATATGGGAGATGCTCGTTTGGGCCAGGAGCCTGCTATAGGGCCTGCCTTGCAGTTATGTTATTGGCCCATCCAAATTGAAACATTTTTCTTCATTTTTTACATTGCTTGCTCGTGCGTTGGGACAAACAAAACTAGCCTGGGTCAACCTGGACAACTCAAACTAGGTGCACATTCCAGCCACCTGAGGCGGCCACCCATACCAGCCCCTATGGTGGCATCGCCCCTTTTTGCGTGTATGATTGGGTAGTGAAAAATATTCTAGTGGCGCTTTTGATTTACCCACAGAATGGTTGAATTGCTTGTTTCTATGAACTGAGTCGCCAATAATGTGAAGGATGCCAGTCTTTTCATCCTATTGTAGATTGCTTAGATCTCGATATGCCAAAAGTAGTCGCATGAAATATACAGTAAAACCCAGTGTGATGTGTGTGTGCCTACAACTAGTCTGACTACACGTCCTCATATAACATATCAAGGACGCACCATCTGACCAGATTAACCATTTGACTTACCAATGCAGTGTGGGAAGAAAGAAGTATTGGGACTGCGTATCCAAGCAATTGATGCCATGAACTCCTTCGTACAACCTTCGTACAACATAATGCCATAGCCTGTTAATCATATTGTAGACTACGCCTAGATATGTGTTTGATACTTACTGTTAAGAATTACTTGTTTGCCTTAACTTAAATATCTACTTGTTTGTTTAATTGCTTTGCTGCTGCAACAACGGGTTACAATGATGTTAATAACTACTTTTTAGCATCCAATTGAAACTCTTTAATTCCTTGTTTGTTTAACTAGTTTGCTGTTATAACTCCCAGTTGAGAAGTTTTGCTAACTTCAACTTTTCTGAATCCAATCGGAACTTTAATGGCAAAACAGGTTATCTCAAGATCAAAGAGCAAGGTCACCATGGACGTTGCATCATCCCACAGCAGTGGCACCGACCCAGTCGTGCATTATGAATTGCCAACTGCTGATGCTCTAGAGGCTAAACTAGTGGTAGAAAGAGATCCTGCTTCTGCACTTAGAGATGAAGTTGACATGTTGAGGAAGCAAACAGCACAATAACAAGCAGTACTCAAGACAACCATTAAATATTTGGTGGATTTCAAAACGAATCAAGCTGAGACTGACCAGATTGTTAAGGTCCTGAAGGAAAAAAGGAAATTAAATTCCTACTTGGTAAATCACATGTGAAATGTTCTTTCCATCGTTGAATAACCTTTGTGTTGTCTGTTCATGTAATCAATCAAACCATTTGTTTTAGAGATCTTGTAATAATTGTTTTTTTGGTTTTTTGGTTTGTAATTTTATTTGAGCACAAGTCTGTATTAATTGATAAGACTCGGAGACATTTCATTTGGATTGCTGTGCCAGACCTACAAATATGCCAATTGGGCTGAATGTGCATTCAACAATAGTAGTAGTATAGATGGACCATAAGTGGCACACATCGGAAAGGGCCAAGATGCTGGCTAAAAAAAGGATGCTATTGTAGCCAAAAAAAGTATAGCGGCCTGGCTTATGTATGTTAGTTGATATTATTGATCCATATACTCTATAAGTGTTTATATGTCTGTTAGTTCTGTACATTCTTGGTTGATTGACTCAGTATTTGAATCTTGATACATCGCTTGTGTACATATCTAAATGGGAGTACACATTATGCTGCGTGTGACATTTGAGCTGGACATGAAGTGTTCCAAATATTCGAATTCACCTTAAACTGGATTCTAGCTTCTGAATTTGAGTATCGGCATTTGTAAACCATATTCATATATGACAGTGGAATACATCTTTGTCGTCCTTTTGAAGATATATAAAAACACGTAGAATGATTTATAAAGATTGATATAGGAATACAAAATGGATTCAAATTTAGTTGCCAGGGTAAACGTGGATGCTTATTGTCCCAAAATTCAAAAGAAGCGGCAAAATGTCCACTCCCACGTCGGCTGCCCGAAGCCAAGTGTTTGGGAGATGGAAATTACTGTCTACCCATTACACGGACAATCCATCGGCCCGATTTCCACTGCTCTAAATAGGGGTAGTTAGTAATTTCAATTAGACGTGACACGACCGCCTCTGAGCCCATTCCGACACGGTGGGCGCCAAACATGGGCAGCAAAACACATTTGATTCAAGAAACAAACTCGACTCGGCCGAAATCGATGTAGGCAAATATTTTCAATAGGGGCAGGTTTGTAACTTCACTCAGACGTGACACAACCGCCCTACCTGTCAGCCCCATTCATACACCGTGGGCGCCAACCGTGGGCGCCAACCACCCTCTCCTCGCTCGAAATCGCTCTGGGCAAATATTGGCGAGATGTGAGATTACCGTCCTATCCCCAACCGACGAGACCTCCAAATTTTAAATGGGGGCTAAGTTCATAACTTTCCCATATTTCAGATAGGTGAGTCCGAAAAACATGGTTCCCCGTACCTGTCCCTCCATTTTCTGATTCATACACCGTCCGCGCTAGAACACCCCATCCCCACACCAGCCTTCGTCCGCCACCCCATCCATCGCCGCCGTCCTCCACCACATCCATCACCACCGTCCTCCACCATGCCGGAGCACCTACCCAGACTACGTCGTCCACTGCTAGAGATGGACGTTTCTCATCCACGGTGATGGACCAATAGCCTTGCATCGCGTCCTCTCGCTTCATCGGCACCGTTGTCCTCTTTGCCGGGGCCGCTCACACGACCTTCTCTTCCACCGCAATGGGACTTATGCCCCAATGCAACCATCTACTGTCCCAGATCTGCTTCAACGCCACTGGCAGCCATCACCCCCCGGATGCCTACACGGCGCCGCAAGAGAGGTGGTACTTCATATCTCCTCAACTTTTTGATCTCAACCAGAAAATAGATCTTAACTTGGTTACTCTACTTTCTTTTCAGCTCTTAGAATTTAGTTCTTAGTTCGAAGCAAACAATGGATGCTAAATATAATTTCTTCGGTTTGCAGCTTCAAATCTGCCATGGCACAGCCATAATACAGCTTAATTGATCATGCTTAGGATTTAATCGATCATGTTGGTTCCGTGGTGGCTTCTTTAATAGAAATCGGAGGGGAAACCCTCTTTTTCTAAAAAAATATGCTTAGAGTTTCCCCCTTTTATGATCACTATATGACCAGAATACATGCTTTGTGTCATAATAACACCGCTCCACCCATCAAGCTAAACAAGCTTAGTTGTTCAAATATGAATATGATATTATTAGAACAGAGTTGTTTAATTGGTCAGCTAAATGTTCCTAAATTAGTTTCGAAAATGCATGTTCGCCGCTCGGGTGTGTATCTCTACAGGGTGCCCACGGTGGGCTGGCCCACCCTGGGATTTTGGGTTGTCCCAGGCCCTGATTCCCCTCTGTTCTGCTGCGCGCTTCCGATCTCTACTCGCCCCCAACCGCCTGCCTCGCCGACGACTTGCTGTCCCCGGACGACATGACTCTAGGAGGAGACGCCGGACTAACAGGAGGCCAGGAGCCGCTCGTCCAACAGCGTCACTGCTGCCCGGGCACGCCGCCGTGCATACCTTCCCAGTCCGTTCAGGGCTCAGGCGTGCAACACCCACCAAGCCAACCCGATTTATCCTGAGATACGTCCTCAACACTCAGCAGCCACTCCTCATCACCCATTTTCTAATTGATTCATTACTCATTAGGCAGGACTGTCATTAGGGTTTGTTGTGTGCTCAGTGCTACCTACACTTACTGGTTCAGATATATTTCAGTAATCTTTAGTACCTCTAAAGTTCACAGGGTTTTCAAAATTCCGGCCCTCGAAACAGACACTAGTCATTTTGGATTGTCGGTCATAGTGACATTGACCCAGATTACTACTGCAAGCCAGGTTTGTTGACAATTTTACTTGTCTTTCTTACTAATTCGATATAATATCCAATTATTCACGTCGATTAGTTGCAAAAAATAAGTGCTAGACAAACTTCTTCATTTAGATTTTGGATGGTCTCTTACTGCAGTTACAATTCTGCATACTTGTCCTAGTAAGCTCACAAGTAAATGATTGATTCACTACATCTATGCTTGCCTTGTCATATTTGTTGTCAATATTCTTTTAGGGTGGACCACCCTGTTTCTAAATACTGGAACCGTAGACAGGAGTGAATAGTATCTCTCTATGTGATCTCTTCCGTCATGTGTGGGTAACGAACACTGCATTGTATAGAAAGAAAGTGTCATTTCCCGCTTTTACATAGGTTTCGATCTTTTACATGGAATACAATCTGCCTACTTGCTTTGTGTCGCACTACCAACACTCCACCCTTGAAGCTAAACATTATGCCACTCATAATTGCTTAGTTTATTTGTTCAAATACGAATTTCATATGATTCTAATGTTCCTACTTTAGTTTTGAAATGTGTGCCTGCCTGTTATAGAAACATAAGGGGTTTGTATTTCTATGTGTGGCCTGGTCAGCATGGTTGGGGGGGGGGTGAACTTTGCATATGCAGGGGTTTATAGGGAGACACTCTTCGAGTTGAATCCGCAATGCATTCCATAGATAATCTGACTACTTTTTATGTTTTCATGAATCTCAGATTCTAAACAACATCATAATGATTATGAGCTTGCGCGCATGAAAAGAATAAAGCAGAACAATGCCATGCCTGTCAAACTTGGCATTAAGGGACTGAAATCAAGTCTGGATGCAATGCAATGCAAACGCTCTCCACCTACAGATTCATGCTCAGAATATGATCCTTACGGTGATTATGAGCTAGAGGGAGACCTAAGTCAATGTAGCTCCCTAGTGGAGGAGTCAGAGGAAGATGCCCTATCTTATTCACCCATCAAGGTACTTGCTCTAACTTTCCAAGGTTACATTGCTCGCACATATCTTGCAACTGATGCTTTGCATTGCTTCTACATTGTTGAACTGCTATTAGCTTAGTTTACACATTGTGTATGTGAATGCGCCCTGCCTATCCATTTTCAGTACATATTACATCTGTCATCATACCATATTTATCCATTCAAATGATGTTCTTGTGTATCAGACATTCAAAAGGAAGAGGGCGATTGCTGATCGTGGAGGAGCACAAGCAAAGTATTTGGAAAAGGTAGTGGCACCAGATAAATCAAATAGCTCATTAGGTATAGTTGCAATATCACCTGACACACAAAACACCCCAACTCTAGCAGACTCTAGCCCTACTACACTGGTCATTTCTGATGCCCCAACTCTGCAGACCCCAACTGCAGCAAACAGTATGATTATGCCAGTTGACATAGCACCAGCTCTACGATGCAAAACCCCCATTCCAGCAAAGAGTACACCAAATCCAGTTGCCAAATCCCTTTTCGAACCAGAGAGAGCCCCAATTGCAGCAAATAGGACCCCTGTTCCATTTCTTCCCAGTTTAGAAGACGAAGCTTATGTTGTTGTCAGGAACTTTGTGCGCATCTTTCCTTCATGGAAAGATTATACCGTACACACAGAACAATTTCCAGTCTTCCTCCGCAACTTATGCGTAAGTAATGTACTAATGTTATTCATGGTCATTACTGCATATGTTTCTACTGACAGAAGACACAAGACTTCATTCTTTTAGATAGGCAAGGAGCAAACTGGATTGTGAAGACGAGCAAGGGTTGGTTGCGCTTTTCAAGCACTCATTGATGAAGTATCATTCCTACCTGAGGCAAGCGCACTTCGATGGCAAGCCTCTGAACAAAATTTCTGTAAAGTCTCCGGTGCTACATTTATCCGATGGTGACTGGAATAATCTTGTTACACATTGGTCTCGGCTGCAGCGTAAGGTACTGTCTATGATATCACATCACGATTTGAACTACATTTCTGCATTTGCCTTAATGTCTCACTTGTACGAAAACTGTTAGCAGAAAAACATTCGTTCTCAAGGGACCATAGAATCTCACAACTATACTGCACACTACATTGCTCTTGTGAGTACCTCTTGCCCTGTATGACCATACTTACTTTCATAGTTGTTTGATTATGTAGCATCACTGCACATGTTAGCCTTGTAATCGTCCATTTGGTGGACATTATAAGATCCGTATGGAATCTTGCATAAATTTAGAATCAACCCAATGCTTTTGAAGAGGTTTAGCTCTGCAGTCCTCTTGTAAGGACTGAACGTGGTCTATCACTGTACTTACATTAACAACTACTCCCTCCGTCCCATAATATAAGAACGTTTTGTACAGTACACCAGTGTTCAAAACACTCTTGTATTATGGGAAGAGGGATTGGTTCATTGTGTAGCATTCTGCATCTTATCTCCCCCGCCCACCATTTACTAAAAAATATCAGATCTATATTTAATCTTACCAACAAGTAGAATACAGACAATGCCAGTGCAGAAGTGTAGCCCATTGCTCTTGCCAGTACATTTTGTCCTGCAACGCTTGTACTTCCAGGGATTGGTAGTTGATTATGTAGCATCAATCTGCATCTTATCTTCATTATCCTCTATCCCTTCCAGTATTATCATATCTATAATTACTCTCTATAAAATGTAGAGTACATGCAATGCTTATGAAGAAGATTATGTGCTGAAATTCTTGAGTTATCCTTCCCTTGACATGGAGAAGGGCATTATAAAGCCGGCGTTAACTATTAATGTAAGTCAGTCCTTCTAAAGCCTTTATCCTCAACTGCTATTTAATTTTCTCATACTCCCTATCGTTTACTGCTGTTTAGTTTGCTGTTTCTACCAAAATGTGTTCGCAAGAACCGTAAGTTCTAAGTTTTACTTGTAAAATCAAATTCCTTATTCATACCATGCACATTACTTAATACTCCCTATATGTATGCTTGTTTTTGTGATCTATAATCCAGTGTGTGGTGAAGCAGCCCACGTTTGCACCTTGTCATCTCCTGTTTTATCTTACTGATGTGGCTGATGATATGAACAACATGCCATGCACATTATCCAAAATAGATACACTGATTTTATTTGCCCTTCATCTATGCTTGTTATGTTGACATGGTAATCCAGTAGTGTCGTGAAGCTCCCCGCATTATGAACAATGCCAAATTATGCTATTGATATTTTGAACTTACTCTTTATTCTCTAATTTGAAATTGGATGGAATTGATAGCACAGTTATCATCTTTGTTTATACACGTGCAAAACCTGTCATCTCTCTGCTTTGTTTCAGGGTGATATGCCTGATGGCATGCACAAGTCTGTTGAAGGCTGTGAGACAAACCCAACATATATTGCAGCAAAGAAGGCAAAACATCTTGAAGATAGCGAGACAACCCCAAAGTCTTGTCTTGATGCATTGTTCAAGTTACTTGAGACTAGCAGTCAGACAAGCTCACAGAATTCGTTTTCTAAATCAGTTCGACTTCTTCAGTCCCAAGTTCTAGCAGAAAGGCATTCTGCAACTCAACTTCGACTTGAAGTCCTATCTCTAAGAAAGATTGCGGAGAACACCAATGAGAACCTCATCGCTAAACAGCTACACCTGGAAGCTATGACCGACATGCTAGGCCAGTCTCACAGCCTTGCTCAGCAGCTTGCACAAAAGTCCCCCCGCAAGGCTAACCTTTCTTGAACTGTCTTGGAAGTGGTCTCGGTTCAGTATTATTTTGTTATGCTGCAATGGTGCCCAGTTTTTGTAATCTGCTTCTTCGTTGCGCTTTATGATCACTGGTGGCGAACTTCGATGCCCAGTGGATGTAATATACCTTAAGTCCTTTATTGTATAGTGTAGGTTTATTCTTAGTTACTACGCCGTAATTTCATTATTGTATAGAGTAGGTTTGTTCTTAATTCCTACTAGTTACTGCCATCATTCGCTATCTGAAAAAAAATCAGATGTAGTCAATCGGGCCGAAACATTCGACTCTAACGGGCCTGGTTTTTAGCGGGCCACAATTGGGCCGGCCTGCGTCTTTCTTGGGCCCGAATGATTGGGGCCTTCACACATTGCGCCAGGCCCAAACTTACACTGACCTATATTTTAGTTGGGCCTTTTGTCGACCCAGTGCTTAGTTTGTCCCAGGTAGTGTTGGGCCATTAATAGGCTGAATATTGTACTGGCCTGTTACGGCCGAGATGAAACCACGGGCCTTTAACTGGCCAAAATGCATGTTGGGCCTCAATTTTCACTAGTCATCGATGGGCCTTCAGCAGGCTGAAATGTAGACCGAGCCATTTTGGGCCCAGTTAGCTCATGGGCAGTTACCAAGCCGAAACATATCTCGGGCCTTAGTTGGCCCACTGATATCATGGGCCTTTAAGAGGCTGAAAGCTTAGTACATGCATCAACATGCCGAATTACGCAACAGGCCTTTAACAGGCCCAAAGTCACGTTGGGCTTAACTGTTGCCACCTTTAGCACGGGTTGTTAGTGGGCCCGATGTCCCGTCGGACCATATATGGCCCATGGGTAGCACGGGCCATTCCCAGGCCAAAAGCCACACCGGGCTGAAATGGGCTCATGTCTACATCAGGCCTCAAGCAGGCCGAAAGTCACACCGGGCTGAAATGGGCCCATGTCTACATCAGGCCTCTAACAGGCCGAAAGTTAATGGGCCGTAGTTGGGCCCAAATATTCGGCGAACAATTAACGGGCTAGATCTGGCTTCAGGCCGCAAATGGGCCCAATTATTGGGCAGGCCAGATCTGGCTTCGAGCCGTAAATGGGCCCAAATTTTGGCTGAACAATTAACGGGCCAGATCTAGATTCGGGCCGTAAATGGGCCTTTATTAAGCAGGCCGTTATTGGGCTGGCCCACTAGTACCTGATTAAGTACTACGGGCCTTTGACTGGGCTGACCTTTTTAACCTATATGGGCCTCTGTTGGGCCCAGCCACGTGTCGACGTATCATAGGCATGTCTCCTCCAATGGACGGGTGACATCTAGCCCACTGACGAGCTGACAGGTGTTCCCTTCGGCCAATCAGAATTTTACACATAGAAATTTCCCATTGGTCCGGGCTGTTAACGGGTTATCGGATCCAAAACCCGACCTGATAGCTTAACGGCGCTCCGTTACGGTGGATGCCACGTGTCGGTCACCCTTGATGAAAGCACTTCTGTGACGCGCGATTTATCGTCATGGAAGTGGACACTTCCGTGATGATAATTTTGGTAATGTCATGGAACACTTCTACGACAGCACATGTATGACTATCTTGATTCTGTCATAAAATCGTCATGGATGTACATGCATGACAAAAAATGCGACCTACTGTAACAAACATGTATCATCACGGAAGTGTATTTTTTTATAGTGTTTGTAAACAACATCATCAAGATTTTCACACGTTTTTAAACAAAGATTCAATCTCATAAGCACACATAAAAGCAACAAATTCTTCTATTTGTTCCACATCACAGTAATCATATATACCATTAGCATAAGAAGCCAAGGTTTCATTATCATTAAATTTGCATGAAAAGGAAATGTGTGGAGCCTTCATCCTAGAGCAACAAGTATAATCATATCTCAAGCATAGTTGACGAGCATACCAATGCAGCATATGAATTTGATCCCATAATAGTTTCCCTTTTTGAGTCAAGCAATAATCCCTAAAGTATTCACGTTGATCCAACATGTCTCCCATAACATAATTGAATGGGTTTTTCTCAGGATTATCAAAGTAGTACATAATATCTTTCACATAATGCACATCGAGGGTTTTAGGAGGTTCCCCATCTCCATGAGTTGCAAGTAAACCTAATTTTTTTGGTATTTTGTGTTCCATATCCATAACTAAAGATAGAGAACAACTTAGAACAACAAATAAAAATTACTTAGTGATAAAGCAAACAAGCACACACGAGAATATTCACCCCACGCTATGACTCCCCGGCAACGGTGCCAGAAAAAGGTCTTGATAACCCACAAGTATAGGGGATCAATTGTAGCCTCTTTCGATAAGTAAGAGTGTCGAACCCAACAGGGAGCTAAAGGTAGAACAAATATTCCCTCAAGTTCTATCAATCACCGATACAACTCTACGCACGCTTAGCGTTCGCTTTACCTAGAACAAGTATGAAACTAGAAGGACTTTGTAGGTATTGTTGGATAGGTTTGCAAGAATATAAAGAGCACGTAAATAAAAGCTAGGGGCTGTTTAGATAAAGAAGCAATAAAGTAAATATAGCGAGTGTGGAAAAGTGGTGGTAGGAGTTGTGAAATTGTCCCTAAGCAATTGACTATTTTACTAGACCGATAGCAAGTTTTATGTTGGAGAGGCATAAGCTAATATACTTTCTCTTCTTGGATCATATGCACTTATGATTGGAACTCTAGCAAGCATCCGCAACTACTAAAGATCATTAAGGTAAAAACCAACCATAGCATTAAAGTATCAAGTCCCCTTTATCCCATACGCCACAACCCCCTTACTCGGGTTTATGCTTCTGTCACTCAAGCAACCCACTATAAGCGAATCATGAACGTATTGCAACACCCTACAACGGGAATCCTTCACGCTTGCGTGACGCGGAGGGCACAATAGTACAACAACATAACCACAAGCAAATTAAACCAATCATAGCAATTCATCAATCACCGGTAGGACAACGAAAATCTACTCAGACATCATAGGATGGCAACACATTATTGGATAATAATATGAAGCATAAAGTGTTGGGGAACGTAGCAGAAATTCAAAATTTTCTACGCATCACCAAGATTAATCTATGGAGATTCTAGCAATAAGAGAGAGATGGAGTGCATCTTCATACCCTTGAAGATCGCTAAGCGGAAGCGTTAAAAGAACACAGTTGGTGGAGTCATACACGTAGCGATTCAGATCGCGGTCGATTCTGATCTAAGCGTCGAACGGACGGCGCCTCCGCGTTCAACACACGTACAGCCCGGGGACGTCTCCTCCTTCTTGATCCAGCAAGGGGAGAGGAGAAGTTGAGGGAAAACTCCGATAGCACGACGACATGGTGGTGATGGAGCTCGTGGTTCTCCGGCAGGGCTTCGCCAAGCACTACGAAGGAGGAGGAGGTGTTGGAGGAGGGAGAGGGCTGTGCCAAGGGAAGGCTGTGGTTGCCCTCTCTCTCCCTCACTATATATAGGGGGAAGGGAGGAGGGGGAGGCACCCTAGGGTTCCCTAGGGGAGGGATGGCGGCCATAGGGGAAACCCTAGATGGGTTTGGGTGCCCCCACCCCCTAGGAAACTTGCCCCCCAAGCCGGGAGGGGCGGCTGCCCTAGGGGTGGCACCCCCACCTCTCCTGGTTACATGAGATGGGGTGGGAGGGGTGCTCAACCCCTTAGTGGGCTGATGTGCCCTCTCCCCTTGGCCCATAAGGCCCCCCAACGCTTGCCGGGGCCTCCGAAACCCCTTTCAGATACGCCGGTCATCACCTGGTACCCCTGAAAGAATTCCGGACTCCAATACCCTTCGCCCAATATATCGATCTTCACCTACGGACTGGATCTCGGGTAGGGGGTCCCGAATTGTGTGTCTAGGCGGATGTAACAGGAGACAAGGGACACGATGTTTTTACCCAGGTTCGGGCCCTCTCGATGGAGGTAAAACCCTACTCCTGCTTGATTAATATTGATGATATGGGTAGTACAAGAGTAGATCTACCACGAGATCAGAGAGGCTAAACCCCGGAAGCTAGCCTATGGTATGATTGTTGTTCGTCCTACGGACTAAAACTCTCCGGTTTATATAGACACCGGAGAGGGCTAGGGTTACACAGAGTCGGTTACGATGGGAGGAGATCTACATATCCGTATCTCCAAGCTTTCCTTCCACGCCAAGGAAAGTCCCATCCGGACACGGGACGAATTCTTCAATCTTGTATCTTCATAGTCCGGGAGTCCGGCCAAAGGTCATAGTCTGGCCATCCGGACACCCCCTAATCCAGGACTCCCTCAGTAGCCCCTGAACTAGGCTTCAATGACGACGAGTCCGGCACGCAAATTGTCTTCGACATTGCAAGGCGGGTTCCTCCTCCGAATAATTCATAGAAGATGTTGAACACAAGGATAGTGTCCGGCTCTGCAAAATAATTTCCACATACCACCATAGAGAGAGAATAATATTCGCACAAATCTAATCTGCTGACGTATTCCGTAGCGTGACATCATGCCACAGCCAAGCCTTTATTTGAATCGTTTTACTGTCCCACCTCAGCATGTTTAGCAAGGCAGAGATCATGTCCCCTTATTCCGGGATTCTCATCAATACGGGCGTGGGTAACCCAACCGCGCCATTAATCGCGGCGCTTGGGAGATAAGCGAGTTTTACTAGGCTGGTGGGGGCACATAGTTTCGGCCGCCCATATAAGGGGATAAGAATCCACCCTTTTCATCTACGCCTTCCTCCTCCTTCGCTTATCCCTTCCTGCGCACTCGAGCTCCAGCGCCCAAGTCCGCACTTCCCACCTCAACCTTCTCCAATCATGTCCGGAGAGGGAGGCAAGTGGATGGCCTCCTCCGTCATGGAGGGGCAAATCAAAAAGCTGAGGAAAGCCAGATACTTGTCCAATGACATCACGCACCGGCTCCTAGATGAGGGGCAGCTCATCCCCACCCCCAGGCCCCATGAGAGGGTCGTGTTTCTCCCCCATTTCCTCCGTGGACTGGGCTTTCCTTTTCACCCATTTGTCCAGGGGCTCATGTTCTACTATGGCCTGGATTTCCACGATCTGGCCCCGGACTTCATCCTCAACATCTCGGCGTTTATCGTCATGTGCGAGGTCTTCCTCCGCATCCAGCCCCACTTCGGCTTATGGCTGAAGACCTTCAATGTCAAGCCGAAGGTTGTGGGCGGCCGACAAGCGGAGTGCGGAGGCGCCATGGTGGGCAAGATGGCCAACGTCACATGGCTCGAGGGCTCCTTTGTGGAAACCATCAAAGGGTGGTAATCCGGTTGGTTCTACATCACCGAGCCGCGTGACCCTGAATGGGCAGCGGCCCCCGAGTTCCGATCTGGCATCCCCACATGGCTCACCTCATGGAAAGAGACGGGCCTGTCGTGGGGTAATTCGGAAGAGGCGACCAGACTCCAAACCTGTGTCCAGAACCTGATGGACAAGAAGGTTAAACTCGTCAACGTAGTCCAGGTCATACTCTTCCGCCGGATCCTCCGTGTCAACGGCGGGCTTTTAATCTGTGGGAATTCGACCCGGCCCAGCACCAAACTCTGTCCATGCTCTTCGACACAACGCAGGAAGATGCTTTTTAAGAGCTCCGAGGTTCACCCTCCCACTACCGAGGATCGCGGATTCTGCATGAAGCGCCAAGCCAGTGCGGTAAGCTTAGTTTACCCATTACAGGGTACTTGTTTTTCATTGTTTGACTCTATGCGGGATCTAAGCTCTCATTCCTTTAATAGGACTGGCAGAAGAAGTCCGAACAGATTGACTGTCCGATTCCTTTGCCCGAAGACCCAGCAGACGCCCGCTTGGCAAAGCTGCTGGTTCCGGCACCTCATGTGGTGCCGGAGAAGAAGGCCAAGAAGAAGGCCACGGGAACTCGAAGGTGCTCCCGACACCTAGTGGTGTCGGACTCATCGCCCGACGACCCTGAAGCGCACTCATCCTCTGAAGACGAGGAGGAGGAAGAAGAAGCCTCTCCCCCTCCAACAGGGGGAGGAAAGAAAAGGAAGGCCGCCCCAACTGGGGAGGCCAGAGGGTCAAAGAAAGGGAAGACCCTTCTTCCGGACTACGCCTCCGACGCCGAAGACGGCGGAGAGGAGTGGCCAACCAGGGCCAAGCCCCTGGCAACATCGTAAGTATCCGGATACCAGAATAACTCATGGCGTTCCTTTAGTGCACAATACCTTCTGACGCCGAATATAATTATGCAGTCCGGCCAGGGCCCAGCTCGACACTTCATCGAGCGGATCCCTGGATTTGTCGGATATGAACAGCCTTTCACTCCCGACCGCTACCTCCCCTCACCCCACGGACGATGCCGAGGTGGAGTCCCAAAGGGGACGGGCCAGGAGGAGGCAGCCCCGGAGGCGCCACAAGGAGACCTCCCGGAGTCCAGGCGCAAAGGGGGCAAACCCCCAAAGGGCTCTAAGTCCGGTCTGTTGGGGAACGTAGCAGAAATTCAAAATTTTCCTACGTGTCACCAAGATCTATCTATGGAGAAACCAGCTACGAGTAGAAGGAGAGTGCATCTACATACACTTGTAGATCTCTAAGCGGAAGCGTTCAAGTGAACGGGGTTGATGGAGTCGTACTCGTCGTGATTCAGATCACCGATGATCAAGTGCCGAACGCACGGCACCTCCGCATTCAACACACGTACAGCCCGGTGACGTCTCCCACGCCTTGATCCAGCAAGGAGAGAGGGAGAGGTTGAGGAAGACTCCATCCAGCAGCAGCACAACGGCGTGGTGGTGGTGGAGGAGCGTGGAAATCCCGCAGGGCTTCGCCAAGCACCATGGGAGAGGAGGAGTAGGGAGAGAGGTAGGGCTGCACCAAGAGGGAGAGAACTCATGTGTATGGCAGCCCCAAACCTCATCTATATATAGGGGGATGGGGGGGCTGCGCCCCCTTTAGGGTTTCCCACCCCCAAGGGGTGCGGCCATCCCTAGATGGCAAAGGGGAGGCGGCCAAGAGGGGAGAGGAGAGGGAGGCGCACCAATATGGGCCTTAAGGCCCATCTGGACTAGGGTTTGCCCCCTCCCACTCTCCCTTGCGCCTTGGCCCCCTTGTGGGGGGCGCACCAGCCCTCCTAGGGGCTGTTCCCCTCCCACACTTGGCCCACGCAACCTTCTGGGGCAGGTGGCCCCACTTGGTGGACCCCCGGGACCCTCCCGGTGGTCCCGGTACAATACCGATATCGCCCGAAACTTTTCCGGTGACCAACACAGGACTTCCCATATATAAATCTTTACCTCCGGACCATTCCGGAACTCCTCGTGACGTCCGGGATCTCATCCGGGACTCCGAACAACATTCGGTAACCACATACAAACTTCCTTTATAACCCTAGCGTCATCGAACCTTAAGTGTGTAGACCCTACGGGTTCGGGAGACATGTAGACATGACCGAGACGTTCTCCGGTCAATAACCAACAGCAGGATCTGGATACCCATGATGGCTCCCACATGTTCCACGATGATCTCATCGGATGAACCACGATGTCAAGGACTTATTCAATCCCGTATTCAATTCCCTTTGTCTATCGGTATGTTACTTGCCCGAGATTCGATCGTCGGTATCCAATACCTTATTCAATCTCGTTACCGGCAAGTCACTTTACTCGTTCCGTAACACATCATCCCGTGATCAACTCCTTGGTCACATTGCGCATATGATGATGTCCTACCGAGTGGGCCCAGAGATACCTCTCCGTTTACACGGAGTGACAAATCCCAGTCTCGATCCGCATAAAACAATAGATACTTTCGGAGATACCTGTAGTGCACCTTTATAGTCACCCAGTTACGTTGTGATGTTTGATACACCCAAAGCACTCCTACGGTATCCAGGAGTTACACGCTCTCATGGTCGAAGGAAGAGATACTTGACATTGGCAAAGCTCTAGCAAATGAACTACACGATCTTTTGTGCTAGGCTTAGGATTGGGTCTTGTCCATCACATCATTCTCCTAATGATGTGATCCCGTTATCAACGACATCCAATGTCCATAGCCAGGAAACCATGACTATCTGTTGATCACAACGAGCTAGTCAACTAGAGGCTCACTAGGGACATATTGTGGTCTATGTATTCACACGTGTATTACGATTTCCGGATAATACAGTTATAGCATGAATAAAAGACAATTATCATGAACAAGGAAATATAATAATAATACTTTTATTATTGCCTCTAGGGCATATTTCCAATAGTCTCCCACTTGCACTAGAGTCAATAATCCAGTTCACATCGCCATGTGATTAACACTCACAGGTCACATCGCCATGTGACTAATACCCAAGAGTTTACTAGAGTCAGTAGTCTAGTTCACATCACTATGTGATTAACACTCAATGAGTTTTATGTTTGATCATGTTGCTTGTGAGAGAGGTTTTAGTCAACGGGTCTGAATCTTTCAGATCCGTGTGTGCTTTACAAATCTCTATGTCATCTCCTAGATGCAGCTACCACGCTCTATTTGGAGCTATTCCAAATAACTGTTCTACTTGGAGCTATTCTAAATTATTGCTCCATTATATGTATCCGGTCTCTCTACTCATAGCTATCCGGATAGGTGTCAAGCTTGCATCGACATAACCCTTTACGACGAACTCTTTTACCACCTCCATAATCGAGAAAATTCCTTAGTCCACTAGTTACTAAGGATAACTTTGACCGCTGTCCTGTGAGCCATTCTTGGATCACTCCTGTACCCCTTGACTGACTCATGGCAAGGCACACTTCAGGTGCGGTACACATCATAGCATACTGAAGAGCCTACGTCTTAAGCATAGGGGACGACCTTCGTCCTTTCTCTCTATTCTGCCGTGGTCGAGCTTTAAGTCTTAACTTCGTACCTTACAACTCAGGCAAGAACTCCTTCTTTGACTGGTCCATCTTGAACACCTTCAAGATCATGTCAAGGTATGTGCTCATTTGAAAGTATTATTAAGAATTTTGATCTATCCTTATAGATCTTGATGCTCAATGTTCAAGTAGCTTAATCCAGGCTTTCCATTGAAAAACACCTTTCAAATAACCCTATATGCTTTCTAGAAATTCTACATCATTTCTGATCAACAATATGTCAACAACATATACTCATCAGAAATTCTATAGTGCTCCCACTCACTTCTTTGGAAATACAAGTTTCTCATAAAACTTTGTACAAACCCAAAATCTTTGATCATCTCATCAAAGTGTATATTCCAACTCCGAGATGCTCACTCCAGTCCTTAGAAGGATCACTAGAGCAAGCATACCTTTTAGCATCCTTAGGATCGACAAAACTTTTCTGATTGTATCATATACAACCTTTCCTTACGAAAACTGGTAAGGAAACTCGTCTTGACATCCATCTGCCAGATTTCATAAATGCAGCTTATGCTAATATGATTCCGACGGACTTAAGCATCGCTACGGATGAGAAAATCTCATCGTAGTCAACTCCTTGAACTTGTGAAAAACTCTTCGCCACAAGTCGAGCTTCATAGACGGTGACATTACCGTCCACGTCCGTCTTCTTCTTAAAGATCCATTTATCTCAATGGCTTGCCGATCATCGGGCAAGTCCACCAAAGTCCATGCTTTGTTCTGATACATGGATCCTATCTCGGATTTCATGGCTTCTAACCATTTGTCGGAATTTGGGCCCACCATCGCTTCTCCATAGCTCGTAGGTTCATTGTTGTCTAGCAACATGACTTTTAAGACAGGATCACCGTACCATTCCGAAGTAGTACGCGTCCTTGTCGTCCTACGAGGTTCGGTAGTGACTTGATCCGAAACTTCATGATCAATATCATAAGCTTCCACTTCAATTGGTGTAGGTGCCACGGGAACAACTTCCTGTGCCCTGCTACACACTGGTTGAAGTGATGGTTCAATAACCATATCAAGTCTCCACCATCCTCCCACTCTACTCTTTCGAGAGAAACCTTTCCTCGAGAAAGGACCCGATTCAAGAAACAATTCATATTGCTTTCGGATCTGAATTAGGAGGTATACCCAACTGTTTTGGGTGTCCTATGAAGATGCATTTTATCCGCTTTGGGTTCGAGCTTATCAATCCTGAAACTTTTTCACATAAGCGTCGCAGCCCCAAACCTTTAAGAAACGACAACTTAGGTTTCTCTAAACCATAATTCATACGGTGTCATCTCAACGGAATTACGTGGTGCCCTATTTAAAGTGAATGTGGTTGTCTCTAATGCCTAACCCATGGACAATAGTGGTAATTCGATAAGAGACATCATGGTACGCACCATATCCAATAGGGTGCAACTATGATGTTCGGACACACCATCACACTATGGTGTTCCAGGCGGTATTAATTGCGAAACAATTTCCACAATGTCTTAATTGTGTGCCAAAACTCGTAACTTAGATATTCATCTCTATGATCATATCATAGACATTTTATCCTCTTGTCACAATGATCTTCTACTTCACTCTGAAATTACTTGAACCATTCAATAATTCAGACTTGTGTTTCATCAAGTAAATATTCTCAACATCTACTCGAATCATCTGTGAAGTAAGATCATAACGATATTCACTGCATGCCTCAGCACTCATTGGATTGGACACATCAAAATGTGTTACTTCCAACAAGTTGCTATCTTGTTCCATCTTACTGAAAACGAGGCTTTTCAGTCATCTTGCCCATGTGGTATGATTTGCATATCTCAAGTGATTCAAAATCAAGTGAGTCCAAATGGTCCATTTGCATGGAGTTTCTTCATGCATATACACCAATAGACATGGTTCGCATGTCTCAAACTTTTCAAAACGAGTGAGTCCAAAGATCCATCAACATGGAGCTTCTTCATGCGTTTTATACCATTATGACTTACATGGCAGTGCCACAAGTAAGTGGTACTATCATTACTATCTTATATCTTTTGGCATGAAAATGTGTATCACTACGATCGAGATTCAATAAACCATTCAGGTTTAATACTAATCTTGATGGTAGAGGGAGCGTGCGATGTTTGATCACATCAAACTTGGAAACACTTCCAACATATATCGTCAGCTCACCTTTAGCTAGTCTCTGTTTATTCCGTAGCTCTTTATTTCGAGTTACTAACACTTAGCAACCGAACCGGTATCTAATACCCTGGTGCTACTAGGAGTACTAGTAAAGTACACATTAACATAATGTATATCCAATATACTTCTATCGACCTTGCCAGCCTTCTTATCTACCAAGTATCTAGGGTAATTCTGCTCCAGCGGCTATTCCCCTTATCACAGAAGCACTTAGTCTCGGGTTTGGGTTCAACCTCGGGTTTCTTCACTGGTGCAGCAGCTGATTTGCCGTTTCATGAAGTATCCCTTCTTGCCCTTGCCCTTCTTGAAACTAGTGGTTTCACCAACCATCAACAATTGATGCTCCTTCTTGATTTCTACTTTCGCGGTGTCAAACATCGCGAATACCTCAAGGATCATCATATCTATCCCTGATATGTTATAGTTCATCACGAAGCTCTAGCAGCTTGGTGGCAATGACTTTGGAGAAACATCACTATCTCATTTGGAAGATCAATTCCCACTCGATTCAAGTGATTGTTGCACTCAGACAATCTGAGCACAAGCTCAACGATTGAGCTTTTCTCCCTTAGTTTGTAGGCTAAGAAAATTGTCGGAGGTCTTATACCTCTTGACGTGGGCACGAGCCTGAAATCCCAATTTCAGCCCTCGAAACATCTCATATGTTCCGCGACGTTTCGAAAACGTCTTTGGTGCCTCTACTTAAACCATTTAACTGAACTATCACGTAGTTATCAAAACGTGTATGTTCGATGTTCGAAACATCCACAAACGACGTTTGGGGTTCAGCACACTAAGCGGTGCATTAAGGACATAAGCTTTCTACTGATCGCATAATCGCTACTGTCAACTTTCAACTATATTTTCTCTAGGAACATATCTAGACAGTAGAACTATAGCGTGAGCTACGACATAATTTGCAAAAGGTCTTTTGACTATGTTCAGGATAATTAAGTTCATCTTATGAACTCCCACTTAGATAGACATCCCTCTGGTCATCTAAGTGATCACATGATCCGAGTCAACTAGGCCGTGTCCGATCATCACGTGAGACGGACTAGTCATCATCGGTGAACATCTTCATGTTGATCGTATCTACTATACGACTCATGCTCGACCTTTCGGTCTCCGTGTTCCGAGGCCATGTCTGCACATGCTAGGCTCGTCAAGTTAACCCTAAGTGTTTTCGCTGTGTAAAACTATCTTACACCCGTTGTATGTGAACGTAAGAATCCATCACACCCGATCATCACGTGGTGCTTAGAAGCGACGAACTGTAGCAACGGTGCACAGTTAGGGGAGAACACTTCTTGAAATTTTGTAAGGGATCATCTTATTTACTACCTCGTCCTAAGTAAACAAGATGCATAAACATGATAAACATCACATGCAATCAAATAGTGACATGATATGGCCAATATCATTTTGCTCCTTTTGATCTTCATCTTCGGGGCTCCATGATCATCATCGTCACCGGCATGACACCATGATCTCCATCATCATGATCTCCATCATCGTGTCTTCATGAGGTTGTCACGCCAACGACTACTTCTACTTCTATGGCTAACGCGTTTAGCAATAAAGTAAAGTAATTTACATGGCGTTCTTCAATGACACGCAGGTCATACAATAAATAAAGACAACTCCTATGGCTCCTGCCGGTTGTCATACTCATCGACATGCAAGTCGTGATTCCTATTACAAGAACATGATCAATCTCATACATCACATATCATTCATCACATTCCTCTTGGCCATATCACATCACATAGCATACCCTGCAAAAACAAGTTAGACGTCCTCTAATTGTTGTTTGCATGTTTTACGTGGCTGCTATGGGTTTCTAGCAAGAACGTTTCTTACCTACGCAAAACCACAACGTGATATGCCAATTGCTATTTACCCTTCATAAGGACCCTTTTCATCGAATCCGTTCCGACTAAAGTGGGAGAGACTGGCACCCGCTAGCCACCTTATGCACCAAGTGCATGTCAATTGGTGGAACCTGTCTCACGTAAGAGTACGTGTAAGGTCGGTCCGGGCCGCTTCATCCCACAATACCGTCGAAACAAGATTGGACTAGTAACGGTAAGCATATTGAACAACATCAACGCCCACAACTACTTTGTGTTCTACTCGTGCAAAGAATCTACGCAATAGACCTAGCTCATGATGCCACTGTTGGGGAACGTAGCAGAAATTCAAAATTTTCCTACGTGTCACCAAGATCTATCTATGGAGAGACTAGCAACGAGTAGAAAGAGAGTGCATCTACATACCCTTGTAGATCGCTAAGCGGAAGCGTTCAAGTGAACGGGGTTGATGGAGTCGTACTCGTCGTGATTCAGATCACCGATGATCAAGTGCCGAACGCACGGCACCTCCGCATTCAACACACGTACAGCCCGGTGACGTCTCCCACGCCTTGATCCAGCAAGGAGAGAGGGAGAGGTTGAGGAAGACTCCATCCAGCAGCAGCACAACGGCGTGGTGGTGGTGGAGGAGCGTGGAAATCCCGCAGGGCTTCGCCAAGCACCATGGGAGAGGAGGAGTAGGGAGAGAGGTAGGGCTGCACCAAGAGGGAGAGAACTCATGTGTATGGCAGCCCCAAACCTCATCTATATATAGGGGGAAGGGGGGGCTGCGCCCCCTTTAGGGTTTCCCACCCCCAAGGGGTGCGGCCAGCCCTAGATGGCAAAGAGGAGGCGGCCAAGAGGGGAGAGGAGAGGGAGGCGCACCAATATGGGCCTTAAGGCCCATCTGGACTAGGGTTTGCCCCCTCCCACTCTCCCTTGCGCCTTGGCCCCCTTGTGGGGGCCGCACCAGCCCTCCTAGGGGCTGGTCCCCTCCCACACTTGGCCCACGCAACCTTCTGGGGCAGGTGGCCCCACTTGGTGGACCCCCGGGACCCTCCCGGTGGTCCCGGTACAATACCGATATCGCCCGAAACTTTTCCGGTGACCAAAACAGGACTTCCCATATATAAATATTTACCTCCGGACCATTCCGGAACTCCTCGTGACGTCCGGGATCTCATCCGGGACTCCGAACAACATTCGGTAACCACATACAAACTTCCTTTATAACCCTAGCGTCATCGAACCTTAAGTGTGTAGACCCTACAGGTTCGGGAGACATGTAGACATGACCGAGACGTTCTCCGGTCAATAACCAACAGCAGGATCTGGATACCCATGATGGCTCCCACATGTTCCACGATGATCTCATCGGATGAACCACGATGTCAAGGACTTATTCAATCCCGTATTCAATTCCCTTTGTCTATCGGTATGTTACTTGCCCGAGATTCGATCGTCGGTATCCAATACCTTGTTCAATCTCGTTACCGGCAAGTCACTTTACTCGTTCCATAACACATCATCCCGTGATCAACTCCTTGGTCACATTGCGCATATGATGATGTCCTACCGAGTGGGCCCAGAGATACCTCTCCGTTTACACGGAGTGACAAATCCCAGTCTCGATCCGCATAAAACGATAGATACTTTCGGAGATACCTGTAGTGCACCTTTATAGTCACCCAGTTACGTTGTGACGTTTGATACACCCAAAGCACTCCTACGGTATCCAGGAGTTACACGCTCTCATGGTCGAAGGAAGAGATACTTGACATTGGCAAAGCTCTAGCAAATGAACTACACGATCTTTTGTGCTAGGCTTAGGATTGGGTCTTGTCCATCACATCATTCTCCTAATGATGTGATCCCGTTATCAACGACATCCAATGTCCATAGCCAGGAAACCATGACTATCTGTTGATCACAACGAGCTAGTCAACTAGAGGCTCACTAGGGACATATTGTGGTCTATGTATTCACACGTGTATTACGATTTCCGGATAATACAGTTATAGCATGAATAAAAGACAATTATCATGAACAAGGAAATATAATAATAATACTTTTATTATTGCCTCTGGGGCATATTTCCAACACGGTCCTGGGCCGGACGCTGCACCGGAACCTTCAGTGGTTTCGGAGTCCGGCAGGCGGCCCCTTCGTAAGAAGGGCAAGCCTACAACGCCGGCGGCCTCCGTCCAACCGGAGGCGCCGGACAATTTGCTGGAGGTGCTTAATGGCGCCTCCATCGACGAGGGGCACCGTACTGTTATGAGTGCGATGATCCAGAAGGTTCAGTCCGCCAAAAGCGGGCTGACAGAAGCCTGTGCCAGCCTTTTAACAGGCTTTGAGGTATGTATTTAAAACATGTAAAAATGTTACCGCATAGACAGTAGCCCCTGATGCTCAGTTTGGTGTTCGGAAAGAATAGCCGAGCTGAGGATCTAAAAAGATATACGCAGGAGTCTAACATAAATATGTCAATATGGGAATGCAGGTTGCGCTGCTGACCTCTGCCGCACTGACTGCGGAGGTCGATGCATTGAAGCAGAGCCTCGAGCGGTCCGAGAACGAGCTCGGCCTTGCCAAGAAGCAGCTCGAGGACAAGGAAGGTAGGTAGTGCCTTATGTAAATATATATAAAAATACCTGGTTGCAAATAATGACAGGACCAACGTGAATGTTACAGGGGCCACAACCGAGGTGGCGACCCTGAAGGAAGCGCTGTCCAAGGCCGAAGACAATGCGGCCATGGAGTGCACCGAACGAGAGAAACAAGAGGCGCGGGTGGCGGAGGTGCGGCAAGAGCTCGATGCTCTCATGAAGAAACACGAGAGTTTAGAGCTTGACTCAAAGACGCGAGAGTCCGAGCTTGCCTCAGCACTTGAAAGCGCCAAGTCTGCCAAGGCCGAAGCCCAAAAAGCCCTCCAGGAGATTGAGGCGATGAAAAAGATAGCGGCGGGTAAGGCATTCTTATTGCAAAGCAAGCATGTGAAAGTGAATTACGTGTTACTTACCCGAATCCGGAGCTCTCCAGGAGCATTCACAGATCTGCCCCGCAGTGTGTCCGACGCCACCGCATTCTACCGAGCCAAAGAAGGGAGCTCGACGGAGAAGGTGTTCTGGTCCCAGTATGCTGAGGCCGGACACCCGATGCCCTTGAGCGACCAGCTGAAGCAGCTGGTCAAGCTCCATAAGGTGGCCGAACAGGCCATGAAGGGCCTTATAGGCCGGCTGTGGCCTGGGGAGGTCCTGCCTGAGAGCTACTTTGGGCTGGTGAGGCGGCTGGTGGATGCCTGTCCGTGGCTTGAAGTCATCAAGCGCTTTGTATGCATCGAAGGCGCCCGTAGGGTCCTTGCCCGTGCCAAAGTGCACTGCTAGATGCTGAGAAGCTGGTGACGAAAGGACCACCGGAAGGGAAGGAGCATTGCAGGCCCGAGATGTACTATGAGGGCGTCCTGAAGGGTGCCCGCCTTGTGGGAAACGAATGTTCCAAGGATTTAATTTTTGAGTAAACTCGCTCGTGTTTTTATCCTGTGCGCTGAAAACTTGTTCATATGCGCTAAGCAATGCTTTTTGAATTTAAAATATTACCTTCTGTGTGGCCGTTTATTAAATCTGAGAGATGCAAGTCGTCGGCTTCTGCCCCCATGCAATGAGTGCTAGGGTGTTCGGGATAAACCTGAGCGCTCTTGTTCCCATTCTTGGGTCCTTCGAGGGAGGCGCTCAGCACAGCGAACAAGGCAATCAGACTTATAATGCTTTATCACTCTCACTTAGCCATAGAATTCTATAATTTTAAATTTCGGCGAAGCCCCTAGTATTCGGAAGACCGAGTTCGGGGCGCTATCCACGCCTAGGCCGGACAAAGCCAGCTCCTCGCTCTAAGCAGCATAAGTCTTTAAGGACTCGAAAAACCTCTCGAACAGCGATCGACTCTCGCCCTATCATGACGGTCAGTTTTAGCTTTCTCTACTGAGGTGTTAACCCATCTCAACTGGGGCATAATCGCAGTAGTTCTCCCAGCGCTTAGCCGATATAGCGGAACATAAGGTACCAAAACATGGGAGCCAGGTAAACCCAACTATTGACCCAAGACATGATTCGGAGCCGATGCATATAATGCTATAAGTTCGGGGTGCCACACTCATGAGAGTGTTCGGTCTTCTCACACCATATTTTGGGGAACTTAAGCCCCTGGTGTATTGGCCGTACCAAAGTGTACGGTTGTATAATGTCATAACTGAACATATGTACATAAAAAAATGAATGCAATAATAGACAAGAGCTATGTATTGTTTATTAAAGGGCTGCTATGAGAGCAGGATGATACAAATAGTGCGATAAGCAAGAGATGGGATTATTTGACATGTCCCCCTCCAGGGGCAAGCTGCGAGACTTTAAGTAAGACAAGTATTTAGCTCGTTATAGAGACCACCTGGACGTTCGACGTGGCTTGCTGTCTCCCTGGCTGTGCATCGTGTGTTCGGCGATTGTACTGCCGGACATGCCTTCCTGAAAGTGGAGTCCTGAAAGTAAGAAAAGAGAAATTACAAAATTGGGAGCCCCTAGTGCGGTTGAGCCGCATTCTGGGCATGCCGTGGTTGTGCCCCTCCCCTTATGCCCATGGTATTTCCAGAGCATAATTATGTACGCGTGGTACTGGTTTCGCAATCTCGCGAGGGCTGGGGTTGGGGCCGCACTGCTATGCTAGCTCGGAACGTGCCAGACGGTCTTGTTGTAAGTTACTCTAGGCGCGCTTGACGGTGTCCGGACGCTTAACAGCCGGATTGGAGAATTGCCTTGAGAGGCTACTTTGTACTTCCGCCACGAGGGCCGCCGTGTGCTCCTCTGTTCGGAGAGAGCGTTCGGTGTTTCCATTGACCGTAATGACTCCGCGAGGGCCTGGCATCTTGAGCTTGAGATATGCGTAGTGCGGCACCGCATTGAACTTTGCAAATGCGGTTCGTCCGAGCAGGGCGTAATAGCCACTTCGGAACGGGACTATGTCGAAGATTAACTCCTCGCTTCGGAAATTATCCGGGGATCCGAAGACCACTTCGAGTGTAACTGAGCCTATACAGCTGGCCTCTACACCTGGTATGACGCCTTTAAAGGTCGTGTTTGTGGGTTTAATCCTTGAGGGATCTATGCCCATTTTCCGCACTGTATCCTGATAAAGCAGGTTCAGGCTGCTGCCGCCGTCCATGAGGACTCTAGTGAGGTGAAATCCGTCAATGATTGGGTCTAGGACCAATGCGGCGAATCCGCCATGATGAATGCTATTGGGGTGGTCCCTTCGATCAAAAGTGATCGGGCAGGAGGACCACGGGTTGAACTTTGGGGCGACTGGCTCCAACGCATATATGTCCCTGAGCGCACGCTTCCGTTCCCTTTTGGGGATGTGGGTTGCATATATCATGTTCACCATCCGCACTTGTGGGGGAAAGCCCTTCTGTCCTCTGTTGTTCGGCGACCGGGGCTCCTCCTCGTCATTGCTATGCAGCCCCTTGTCTCTATTTTCAGCACTTAACTTGCCTTCTTGCTTGAACACCCAACAATCCCTGTTGGTGTGATTGGCTGGTTGTTCGGGGGTGCCGTGTATCTAGCACGAGCGATCGAGTATCCGGTCTAAACTGGACGGGCCCTGAGTATTTCTTTTGAATGGCTTTTTCCACTGACCGGGTTTAGAGCCTCTGAATGCGGCATTAACTGCCGTATCCTCAGTATTGTCGCCGTTAATGCGACGCTTGTGCTTGTTGTGACGCGACCTACCATTATTGTCCTTGGTATCTGAATTACCATGGCTCTTGGTCATGTTATTGCTACGAGTTAGCCAGCTCTCTTCTCCCGCGCAAAAGCGGGTCATGAGTGTCGTGAGGGCTGCCATGGATTTCGGCTTTTCCTGTCCTAGGTGTCGGGCAAGCCATTCGTCTCGGATGTTATGCTTGAAGGCTGTGAGGGCCTCTGTGTCCGGACAGTCGACTATTTGATTTTTCTTGGTTAGGAGCCGTGTCCAGAATTGTCTGGCCGATTCCTCTGGCTGCTGAAGTATGTGGCTTAGGTCATCGGCGTCTGGTGGTCGCACATAGGTGCCCTGGAAATTGTCAAGGAATACGGATTCCAGGTCCTCCCAGCAACCAATTGACTCTGCTGGCAAGCTGTTAAGCCAATGCGGAGCTGGTCCTTTAAGCTTGAGTGGGAGGTATTTGATAGCGTGTAGATCATCACCGCGGGCCATGTGGATATGAGGAGATAATCCTTGATCCATACCACAGGATCTGTTGTGCCATCGTATGATTCAATGTTTACGGGTTTAAAACCCTCGGGGATTTGATGATCCATTACTTTGTCTGTGAAGCATAGTGGGTGTGCGGCGCCTCTGTACTGGGCTATATCACGACGTAGCTCAGATGAGCTTTGTCTGTTGTGTTTGGCCTAGCCGTATTTGCCATATCCGGCGTGACGGTTATTGTCACGTATCGTGGGGCGCGCGATCCATAGATCGATCTTGTTTGCCTTGCCTTGTCCTCCAATATGTCTCGTAGGTCTGGCGCGTTTTCCCATGCCTTGGTACTTTTTGAGCAGCGCCGGGGTGCGGCTTGAGTCGATGGCTAAAAGGCCTCTCTGTCGCGGCCACGGGGTGGTCGGTCGGCCGCATCATATGCTGGTGATGTAGGTTTGGTTGCTTCCTCCTCTAATTGGGGTAGCAACGTGCGCTTTGGGTAGCTCTTGGAGGGGCGTTCGAGTTTGTACTCTTCGGCAGCGAGGACTTCAGTCCATCTGTCGGCTAGCAAGTCTTGGTCAGCTCTAAGCTGTTGCTGTTTTTTCTTGAGGCGGCTTGCCGTGGCCATAAGCCTGCGTTTGAAACGCTCTTGTTCGCCGGGATCCTCAGGTGCGACAAATTCATCGTCGTCGAGGCTTGCTTCGTCTTCGGAGTGAGGCATGTAATTATCGTCCTCGACCTCTCTGTCTGCCGCTCTCGCATGAGGGCTGGCTTCTCCATCCTCCTACGTTGAATCCTGCTGGAGGGGATTGTCTTCGGCACTGTCCAGGGTGTTATTGTCTCCGATGCCGGAATCACCATTTTTGTTGTAGCGGGATTTAGAGCGGCGCCGCTGACGCCGGCGCTTAGGCTGTTTGTTGGAGGGGTCATCCTCCGTTGTTCCATCGCCATCCCCTTCTTTTGGGGTATCCACCATGTATATGTCCTATAGGTGCCGGTTCTTGGTCATCTCCTTCATCGGCATCCATACCGTCGATGTCTTCGGAGTCGAAGTCGAGCATGTCGGTTAAATCATCGATAGTGGCTACAAAGTGGGTGGTGGGTGGGCTTCGAATTTCTTCGTCGTCCGCATCCCAACCTTGCCGACCATAGTCCGTCCAGGGCTCTCCTGATAAAGAGAGAGACTTTAGTGAATTCAGGATGTCGCCAAAGGGCGAGTGCTGAAATATGTCCGCTGCGGTGAACTCCATGATCGGAGCCCAATTGGGTTCGATTGGAAGGGGTGTGGATGATTTGGAGTCCGGAAAGGAGTCCGGCACCTTGGAGTCACGAGCTTCGCGAAGGACAAGACTGGTGTTCGGCTTGATCACCATAGAGATTGCAGCCCCCGAGGCGGTGTCCAACCATCTGTCCTCGATTGGCGCAGTCAGCTCCGAGCTAAGGGTCAGAGCGGACACCTGAGCGGCCTTCTGGACACTGTCCGGCCGCAGAGCTAGATCATGCCCCTCATGATAGTGCGGCGCGCTCAGCCGCGACTCGAGTCCGTCGAAGATCAAGTCTCCGCTGATGTCAGCCGTGTAGTTCAAACTTCCAAATCTGACCTGATGGCCAGGGGCGTAGCTTTCGATCTGCTCCAGATGGCCAAGTGAATTGGCCCGCAGTGCAAAGCCGCCGAATACGAAGATCTGTCCAAGGAGAAAAGTCTCACCCTAGACCGCGTCGTTGTTGATGATCGAAGAAGCCATCGGGCCTAAAGGTGACGACACAGAGGAACTCTCAATGAAAGCACAAATGTCGGTGTCAAAACCGGCGGATCTCGGGTAGGGGGTCCCGAACTGTGCATCTAGGTGGATGGTAACAGGAGACAAGGGACCCGATGTTTTTACCCAAGTTCAGGCCCTCTCGATGGAGGTAAAACCCTACTCCTGCTTGATTAATATTGATGATATGGGTAGTACAAGAGTAGATCTACCACGAGATCAGAGATGCTAAACCCTAGAAGCTAGCCTATGGTATGATTGTTGTTTGTCCTATGGACTAAAACTCTCCGGTTTATATAAACACCGGAGAGGGCTAGGATTACACAGAGTTGGTTACAATGGGAGGAGATCTACATATCCGTATCGCCAAGCTTGCCTTCCACACCAAGGAAAGTCCCATCCGGACACGGGACGAAGTCTTCAATCTTGTATCTTCATAGTCCGGGAGTCCGGCCAAAGGTCACAGTCCGGCCATCCGGACACCCCCTAATCCAGTACTCCCTCACCCTTCGTCCAATATATCGATCTTCACCTTCGGACATTCCGGAGCTCCTCGTCATGTCCGGGATCTCATCCGGGACTCCGAACAACCTTCGGTAACCACATACTATTTCCCATAACAACTCTAGCGTCACCGAACCTTAAGTGTGTAGACCCTACGGGTTCGGGAATCATGCAGACATGATCGAGACACCTCTCCGACCAATAACCAATAGCGGGATCTGGATATCCATATTGGCTCCCAAATGTTCCATGATGATCTTATCGGATGAACCACGATGTCAAGGATTCAAGCAATCCCGTATGCAATTCCCTTTGTCAATCGGTATGTTACTTACCCGAGATTCGATCGTCGGTATCCAAATACCTCGTTCAATCTCGTTACCGGCAAGTCACTTTACTCGTTCTGTAATGCATGATCCCAGGACTAACTACTTAGTCACATTGAGCTCATTATGATGATGCATTACCGAGTGGGCCCAGAGATACCTCTCCGTCATACGGAGTGACAAATCCCAGTCTCGATTCATGCCAACCCAACAAACACTTTCGGAGATACCTGTAGTGCACCTTTATAGCCACCCAGTTACATTGTGACGTTTGGCACACCCAAAGCATTCCTACGGTGTCCGGGAGTTGCACAATCTCATGGTCTAAGGAAAAGATACTTGACATTTAGAAAATCTTTAGCATATGAACTACACGATCTTGTGCTAGGCTTAGGATTGGGTCTTGTCCATCACATCATTCTCCTAATGATGTGATCCCGTTATCAATGACATCCAATGTCCATGGTCAGGAAACCATGACCATCTGTTGATCAATGAGCTAGTCAATTAGAGGCTCACTAGGGACATGTTGTGGTCTATGTATTCACACATGTATTGCGGTTTCCGGTTAATACAATTATAGCATGAATAATAGACAATTATCATGAACAAGGAAATACAATAATAACCATTTTATTATTGCCTCTAGGGCATATTTCCAACAGTCCCCCACTTGCACTAGAGTCAATAATCTAGTTCACATCACTATGTGATTGTAATGAATCGACACCCATGGGGTTTGATCATATCTCGCTTGTGAGAGAGGTTATTAGTCAACGGATCTGAACCTTTCAGATCCGTGTGTGCTTTGCAAATTTCTATGTCATCTCCTAGATGCAGCTACCACGCTCTATTTGGAGCTATTCCAAATAACTGTTCTACTATACGAATCCGGTTTACTACTCAGAATAATCCGGATTAGTGTCAAAGTTTGCATCGGCGTAACCCTTTACGACGAACTCTTTTACCACCTCCATAATCGAGAAAATTCCTTAGTCCACTAGTTACTAAGGATAAGTTTTACCGCTGTCCTGTGATCCATTCCTGGATCACTCTTGTACCCCTTGACTGACTCATGGCAAGGCACACTTCCGGTGCGGTACACATCATAGCATACTATAGAGCCTACGTCTGAAGCATAGGGGACGACCTTCATCCTTTCTCTCTCTTCTATCGTGGTCATGTCTTGAGTCTTACTCAATACTCACACCATATAACACAGCCAAGAACTCCTTCTTTGCTGATCTATTTTGAACTCCTTCAAAATCTTGTCACGGTATGTATTCATTTGAAAGTACTATTAAGCGTTTTGATCTATCCTTATAGATCTTGATGCTCAATGTTCAAGTAGCTTAATCCAGGTTTTCCATTGAAAAACACTTTTCAAATAACCCTATATGCTTTCCAGAAATTCTACATCATTTCCGATCAACAATATGTCAACAACATATACTCATCAGAAATACTATAGTGCTCCCACTCACTTCTTTGGAAATACAAGTTTCTCCTAAACTTTGTATAAACGCAAAATCTTTGATCATCTCATCAAAGCGTATATTCCAACTCCGAGATGCTTACTCCAGTCCTTAGAAGGATTGCCGGAGCTATGCACACTTGTTAGCATCTTTCAGGATTGACAAAACCTTCTGGTTGTATCACATACAACCTTTCCTCAAGAATATCGAGGAAACAATGTATTGACATCCTATCTGCAAGATTTCATAAATCATGCAGTAATTGCTAATATAATTCCAACGGACTCTTAGCATCACTATGAGTGAGAAAGTCTCATCGCAGTCAACTCCTTGAACTTGTCAGAAAACATCTTAACGACAAGTCGAGCTTTCTTAATGGTGATACTTACGATCTTTGTCTGACTTCCTTTTAAAATCTATTTGTACCCAACAACCTTACGACCATCAAGTATTTCTTCCAGAGTCTACACTTTGTTTTCATACATGGATCCTCTCTCGATTTTATGGACTCGAGCCATTTGTCGGAATCCGGGCCCACCATCGCTTCTTCATAGCTCATAGGTTCATTGTTGTCTAGCAACATGACCTCCAAGACAGGATTACGTACCACTCTGAAGTAGTATGTATCCTTGTCAACCTACGAGTTTTGGTAGTGACTTGATCCGAAGTTTCATGATCAATATCATCAGCTTCCACTTCAATTGGTGTAGGCGCCATAGGAACAACTTCATGTGCCCTGCTACACAGTAGTTGAAGTGACGGTTCAATAACCTCATCAAGTCTCCACCATCCTCCCACTCAATTCTTTCGAGAGAAACTTTTCCTTGAGAATGGACCCGTTTCTAGAAATAATTACTTTTGCTTACGGATCTGAGATAGGAGGTATACCCAACCATTTTGGGTATCCTATGAAGATGCATTTATCCGTTTTGGGTTCGAGCTTATCGCGAATTTTTTTTTTCACATAAGCGTCGCAGCCCCAAACTTTCAAGAAACGACAGCTTAGGTTTCTCTAAACCATAGCTCATACGGTGTCATCTCAATGAAATTATGTGGTGCCCTATTTAAAGTGAATGCGGTTGTCTCTAATGCCTAACCCATGAACGATAGTGGTAATTCGATAAGAGACATCATGGTATGCACCATATCCAATAGGGTGCAGCTATGATGTTCGGACACAGCATCACACTATGGTGTTCCAGGCGGTGTTAGTTGTGAAACAATTTCCATAATGTCTCAATTGTGTACCAAACTCGCAAATCAGATATTCATCTGTATGATCATATCATAGACATTTTATCCTCTTGTCACGAAGATCTTCAACTTCACTTTGAAATTACTTGAACATTTCAATAATTCAGACTTGTGTTTCATCAAGTAAATATACTCAGCATCTACTCAAATCATCTATGAAGTAAGAACATAATGATATCCACTGCGTGCCTCAGCACTCATTGGACTGCACACATCAAAATGTGTTACTTCCAACAAGTTGCTTTCTTGTTCCATCTTACTGAAAACGAGGCTTTTCAGTCATCTTGCCCATGTGGTATGATTTGCATGTCTCAAGTGATTCAAAATCAAGTGAGTCCAAATGATCCATCTGCATGGAGTTTCTTCATGCGTACGTACTAATAGACATGGTTCGCATGTCTCAAACTTTTCAAAACGAGTGAGTCCAAAGATCCATCAACATGGAGCTTCTTCATGCGTTTTATACCAATATGACTTACATGGCAGTGCCACAAGTAGGTGGTACTATCATTACTATCTTATATCTTTTGGCATGAACATGTGTATCACTACGATCGAGATTCAATAAACCATTCATTTTAGGTGCAAAACCATTGAAGGTATTATTCAAATAAATAGAGTAACCATTATTCTCCTTAAATGAATAACCGTATTGCGATAGACATAATCCAATCATGTCTATGATCAACGCAAACACCAAATAACAATTATTTAGGTTTAACACCGATCCCGATGGTAGAGGGAGCGTGCGATGTTTGATCACATCAACCTTGGAAATACTTCCAACACATATCGTCACCTCGCCTTTAGCTAGTCTCTGTTTATTCCGTAGCCTTTTATTTCGAGTTACTAACACTTAGCAACCGAACCGGTATCTATTACCATGGTGCTACTAGGAGTTCTAGTAAAGTACACATTAATATAATGTATATCCAATATACTTCTGTCGACCTTGCCATCCTTCTCATCTACCAAGTATCTAGGGTAGTTCTGCTTTAGTGACCGTTCCCCTGATTACAGAAGCACTTAGTCTCGGGTTTGGGTTCAACCTTGGGTTTCTTCACTAGAGCAGCAACTGATTTGCCGTTTCATGAAGTATCCCTTCGTGCCCTTGCCCTCTTTGAAACTAGTGGTTTCACTAACCATCAACAATTGATGCTCCTTCTTGATTTCTACTTTCGCCGTGTCAAACATCGCGAATAGCTCAAGGATCATCATATCTATCCCTGATATGTTATAGTTCATCATGAAGCTCTAGTAGCTTGGTGATAGTGACTTTGGAGAAACATCATTATCTCATCTGGAAGATTAACTCCCACTCGATTCAAGTGATTGTTGTACCCAGACATTCCGAGCACAAGCTCAACGATTGAGCTTTTCTGCCTTAGTTTGTAGGCTAAGAAACTCGTCAGAGGTCTCATACCTCTTGACCTGGGCACTAGCCTAACATCCCAATTTAAGCTCTCTCATATGTTCTGCGACATTTCAAAAATGTCTTTGCTGCCTCAATTCTATGTTGGGGAATGTAGCAGAAATTCAAAATTTTCCTACGAGTCACCAAGATCTATCTATGGAGAGACTAGCAATGAGAGAGAGGAGTGCATCTACATACCCTTGTAGATCGCGAGCGGAAGCGTTCAAGAGAACGGGGTTGAGGGAGTCATACTCGTCATGATCCAAATCACCGAAGATCCTAGTGCCGACCGGACGGCACCTCCGCATTCAACACACGTGTAGCCCGATGACGTCTCCCGTGCCTTGATCCAGCAAGGGGAGAGGGAGAGGTTGGGGAAGACTCCGTCCAGCAGCAGCACAATGGCGTGGTGGTGATGGATGAGCATGGCACTCCAGCAGGGCTTCACCAAGCACCGCAAGAGACGAGGAGGGAGAGAGGTAGGGCTGCGCCAAGAGAGAGTTCATCTCGTGTGTTTTGCAGCCCCCAATACCTGAAGTATATATAGGGGAAGGGGAGGGGCTGCACCCCCATCTAGGGTTCCCTCCCTAGGGGTGGCGGCAGCCCCCAAAACCCATCTAGGGTGCGGCCAAGGGGGGGAAGAGAGGGGGGCACCCTAGGGTGGGCCTTAAGGCCCATCTAGACCTAGGGTTTTGCCCCCTCCCACTCTCCCTGCGCCTTGGGCCTTGGTGGGGGGTGGTGCACTAGCCCACCTGGGGCTGGTCCCTTCCCACACTTGGCCTACGCAGCCCTCTGGGTCTGGTGGCCCCACCTGGTGGACCCCCGGGACCCTCTCAGTGGTCTCGGTACGTTACCGATAGCACCCGAAACCTTTCCGGTGACCAAAACAGGACTTCCCATATATAAATCTTTACCTCCGGACCATTCCAGAACTCCTCGTGAGGACCGGGATCTCATCAGGGACTCCGAACAACATTCGGTAACTACGTATATCTATTCCTTATAACCCTAGTCACCGAACCTTAAGTGTGTAGACCCTACGGGTTCGGGAACCATGCAGACATGACCGAGACAACTCTCCGGACAATAACCAACAGCGGGATCTGGATACCCATGTTGGCTCCCACATGTTCCACGATGATCTCATCGGATGAACCATGATGTCAAGGATTCAATCAATCCTGTATACAATTCCCTTTGTCTACCGGTATAGTACTTGCCCGAGATTCGATCGTCGGTATCCCGATACCTTGTTCAATCTCGTTACCGACAAGTCTCTTTACTCGTTCCATAACACATCATCCCGCGATCAACTCCTTGATCACATTGTGCACATTATGATGATGTCCTACCGAGTGGGCCCAGAGACACCTCTCCGTCACACGGAGTGACAAATCCCAGTCTCGATTCATGCCAACCCAACAGACACTTTCGGAGATACCCGTAGTGCACCTTTATAGCCACCCAGTTACGTTGTGACGTTTGGCACACCCAAAGCATTCCTACGGTGTTTGGAAGTTGCACAATCTCATGGTCTAAGGAAAAGATACTTGACATTTAGAAAAGCTTTAGCATACGAACTACACGATCTTGTGCTAGGCTTAGGATTGGGTCTTGTCCATCACATCATTCTCCTAATGATGTGATCCCGTTATCAATGACATCCAATGTCCATGGTCAGGAAACCATGACCATCTGTTGATCAACGAGCTAGTCAATTAGAGGCTCACTAGGGACATGTTGTGGTCTATGTATTCACACACGTATTGCGGTTTCCGGTCAATAAAATTATAGCATGAATAATAGACAATTATCATGAACAAGGAAATACAATAATAACCATTTTATTATTGCCTCTAGGGAATATTTCCAACAGTCTCCCACTTGCACTAGAGTCAATAATCTAGTTCACATCACTATGTGATTGGAATGAATCGACACCCATGGGGTTTGCTCATATCTCACTTGTGAGAGAGGTTATTAGTCAACGGATCTGAACCTTTCAGATCCGTGTGTGCTTTGCAAATTTCTATGTCATCTGCTAGATGCAGTTACCACGCTCTATTTGGAGCTATTCCAAATAAATGTTCTACTGTACGAATCCGGTTTACTACTCAAAATAATCCGGATTAGTGTCAAAGTTTGCATCGGCGTAACCCTTTACGACGAACTCTTTTACCACCTCCATAATCGAGAAAATTCCTTAGTCCACTAGTTACTAAGGATAAGTTTGACCGCTGTCCTGTGATCCATTCCTGGATCACTCTTGTACCCCTTGACTGACTCATGGCAAGGCACACTTCTGGTGCGGTACACAGCATAGCATACTATAGAGCCTACGTCTGAAGCATAGGGGACGACCTTCATCCTTTCTCTCTCTTCTACTGTGGTCATGTCTTGAGTCTTACTCAATACTCACACCATATAACACAGCCAATAACTCCTTCTTTGCTGATCTGTTTTGAACTCCTTCAAAATCTTGTCATTGTATGTATTCATTTGAAAGTACTATTAAGTGTTTTGATCTATCCTTATAGATCTTTATGCTCAATGTTCAAGTAGCTTAATCCAGGTTTCCCATTGAAAAACACTTTTCAAATAACCCTATATGCTTTCTAGAAATTCTACATCATTTCCGATCAACAATATGTCAACAACATATACTCATCAGAAATACTATAGTGCTCCCACTCACTTCTTTGGAAATACAAGTTTCTCCTAAACTTTGTATAAATGCAAAATCTTTGATCATCTCATCAAAGCGTATATTCCAACTCCGAGATGCTTACTCCAGTCCTTAGAAGGATTGCTGGAGCTATGCACACTTGTTAGCATCTTTCAGGATTGACAAAACCTTCTGGTTGTATCACATACAACCTTTCCTCAAGAATATCGAGGAAACAATGTATTGACATCCTATCTGCAAGATTTCATAAATCATGCAGTAATTGCTAATATAATTCCAACGGACTCTTAGCATCACTACGAGTGAGAAAGTCTCATCGCAGTCAACTCCTTGAACTTGTCCGAAAACATCTTAACGACAAGTCAAGATTTCTTAATGGTGATACTTACCATCATTGTCTGTCTTCCTTTTAAAATCCATCTGTACCCAACAGCCTTACGACCATCAAGTATTTCTTCCAAAGTCTACACTTTGTTTTCATACATGGATCCTCTCTCGGATTTTATGGCCTCGAGCCATTTGTCGGAATCCGGGCCCACCATCGCTTCTTCATAGCTCATAGGTTCATTGTTGTCTAGCAACATGACCTCCAAGACAGGATTACATACCACTCTGAAGTAGTATGTATCCTTGTCAACCTACGAGTTTTGGTAGTGACTTGATCCGAAGTTTCATGATCAATATCATCAGCTTCCACTTCAATTGGTGTAGGCGCCACAGGAACAACTTCCTGTGCCCTGCTACACACTAGTTGAAGTGATGGTTCAATAACCTCATCAAGGCTCCACCATCCTCCCACTCAATTCTTTCGAGAGAAACTTTTCCTCGAGAAAGGACCCATTTCTAGAAAAACAATTACTTTTGCTTCCGGATCTGAGATAGGAGGTATACCCAACCATTTTGGGTATCCTATTAATATGCATTTATCCGTTTTGGGTTCGAGCTTATCACGATGAAAATTTTTCACATAAGCGTCACAGCCCCAAACTTTCAAGAAACGACAGCTGAGGTTTCTCTAAACCATAGTTCATACAGTGTCATCTCAACGGAATTACGTGGTGCCCTATTTAAAGTAAATGCGGTTGTCTCTAATGCCTAACCCATGAACAATAGTGGTAATTCGATAAGAGACATCATGGTATGCACCATATCCAATAGGGTGCAGCTGTGACGTTCGAACACAGCATCACACTATGGTGTTCCAGGCGGTGTTAGTTGTGAAACAATTTCCACAATGTCTCAATTGTGTATGAAACTCGCAACTCAGATATTTATCTCTATGATCATATCATAGACATTTTATCTTCTTGTCACGAAGATCTTCAACTTCACTCTGAAATTACTTGAACATTTCAATAATTCAGACTTGTGTTTCATCAACTAAATATACTCAGCATCTACTCAAATCATCTATGAAGTAAGAACATAACGATATCCACTGCGTGCCTCAGCACTCATTGGACTGCACACATCAAAATGTGTTACTTCCAACAAGTATCTTACTGAAAACGAGGCTTTTCAGTCATCTTGCCCATGTGGTATGATTTGCATGTCTCAAGTGATTCAAAATCAAGTGAGTCCAAACGATCCATCTGCATGGAGTTTCTTCATGCGTACGTACTAATAGACATGGTTCGCATGTCTCAAACTTTTCAAAACGAGTGAGTCCAAAGATCCATCAACATGGAGCTTCTTCATGCGTTTTATACCAATATGACTTACATGGCAGTGCCACAAGTAGGTGGTACTATCATTACTATCTTATATCTTTTGGCATGAACATGTGTATCACTACGATCGAGATTCAATAAACCATTCATTTTAGGTGCAAAACCATTGAAGGTATTATTCAAATAAATAGAGTAACCATTATTCTCCTTAAATGAATAACCGTATTGCGATAGACATAATCCAATCATGTCTATGCTCAACGCAAACACCAAATAACAATTATTTAGGTTTAACACCGATCCCGATGGTAGAGGGAGCGTGCGATGTTTGATCACATCAACCTTGGAAATACTTCCAACACATATCGTCACCTCGCCTTTAGCTAGTCTCTGTTTATTCCGTAGCCTTTTATTTCGAGTTACTAACACTTAGCAACCGAACCGGTATCTATTACCATGGTGCTACTAGGAGTTCTAGTAAAGTACACATTAATATAATGTATATCCAATATACTTCTGTCGACCTTGCCATCCTTCTCATCTACCAAGTATCTAGGGTAGTTCTGCTTTAGTGACCGTTCCCCTGATTACAGAAGCACTTAGTCTCGGGTTTGGGTTCAACCTTGGGTTTCTTCACTAGAGAAGCAACTGTTTTGCCGTTTCATGAAGTATCCCTTCTTGCCCTTGCCCTTCTTGAAACTAGTGGTTTTACTAACCATCAACAATTGATGCTCCTACTTGATTTCTACTTTCACGGTATCGAACATCGCGAATAGCTCAAGGATCATCATATCTATCCATGTTATGTTATAGTTCATCACGAAGCTCTAGTAGCTTGGTGGCAATGTCTTTGGAGAAACATCACTATCTCATCTGGAAGATTAACTCCCACTCGATTCAAGTGATTGTTGTACCCAGACAATCTGAGTACAAGCTCAATGGTTGAGCTTTTCTCCCTTGGTTTACAGGTTAAGAAACTTGTCGGAGGTCTTATACCTCTTGACGTGGGCACAAGCCTGAAATCCCAAATTCAACCCTCGAAACATCTCATATGTTCCGCGACATTTTGAAATCGTCTTTGGTGCCTCAATTCTAAACCGTTTAACATTACCGAACTATCACATAGTTATCAAAACATGTATGTCAGATGTTCGCAACATCCACAGACGACGTTTAAGGTTTAGCACACCGAGCAGTGCATTAAGGACATAAGCCTTCTACGCAGCAATGAGGACAATCCTCAGTTTATGGACCCAGTCCGCATAATTACTACTATCAACTTTCAACTATATTTTCTATAGGAACATATCTAAAACAGTAGAACTAAAGCGCGAGCTATGACATAATTTGCAAAGACCTTTTGACTATGTTCAGGATAATTAAGTTCATCTAATGAACTCCCACTCAGATAGACATCCCTCTAGTCATCTAAGTGATACATGATCCGAGTCAACTAGGCTGTGTCCGATCATCACGTGAGACGGACTAGTCATCATCGGTGAACATCTTCATGTTGATCGCATCTACTATACGACTCATGTTCGACCTTTCGGTCTCTTGTGTTTCGAGGCCATGTCTGTACATGCTAGGCTCGTCAAGTCAACCTAAGTGTTTCGCATTTGTAAACCTGGCTTACATCCGTTGTATGTGAACGTTAGAATCTGTCACACCCGATCATCACGTGGTGCTTCGAAACAGCGAACTTTCTCAATGGTGCACAGTTAGGGGGAACACTTTCTTGAAATTATTATGAGGGATCATCTTATTTACTACCGTCGTTCTAAGCAAACAAGATGCATAAACATGATAAACATCACATGCAATCAAATAGTGACATGATATGGCCAATATCATTTTGCTCCTTTTGATCTCCATCTTCGGGGCTCCATGATCATCATCGTCACCGGCATGACACCATGATCTCCATCATCATGATCTCCATCATCGTGTCTCCATGAAGTTGTCTCGCCAACTCTTACTTCTACTACTATGGCTAACGGTTTAGCAATGAAGTGAAGTAATTACATGGCATTATTCAGTGACACGCAGGTCATACAATAAATAAAGACAACTCCTATGGCTCCTGCCGGTTGTCATACTCATTGACATGCAAGTCGTAATTCCTATTACAAGAACATGATCAATCTCATACATCACATATCATTCATCACATTCTTTTGGCCATATCACATCACCTAGCATACCCTGCAAAAACAAGTTAGACATTTTCTAATTGTTGTTTGCACGTTTTACGTGGCTGCTATGGGTTTCTAGCAAGAACATTTCTTACCTACGCAAAAGCCACAACGTGATATGCCAATTGCTATTTACCCTTCATAAGGACCCTTTTTCATCGAATCCGATCCGACTAGAGTGGGAGAGACTGGCACCCGCTAGCCACCTTATGCAACAAGTGCATGTCAGTCGGTGGAACCTGTCTCACGTAAGTGTACGTGTAAGGTCGGTCCGGGCCGCTTCATCCCACAATACCGTCGAAATAAGATAGGACTAGTAACGGTAAGCATATTGAACAAAATCAACGCCCACAACAACTTGTGTTCTACTCGTGCATAGAATCTACGCAATAGACCTAGCTCATGATGCCACTGTTGGGGAACGTAGCATAAATTCAAAATTTTCCTACGAGTCACCAAGTTCTATCTATGGAGAGACTAGCAATGAGAGAGAGGAGTGCATCTACCTACCCTTGTAGATTGTGAGTGGAAGCGTTCAAGAGAACGGGGTTGAGGGAGTCGTACTCGTCGTGATACAAATCATAGAAGATCCTAGTGGCGAATGGACGACACCTCCGCGTTCAACACACGTGCAACCTGATGACGTCTCCCGTGCCTTGATCCAGCAAGGGGAGAGGGAGAGGTTGGGGAAGACTCCGTCCAGCAGCAGCACAATGGCGTGGTGGTGATGGAGGAGCGTGGCACTCCAGCAGGGCTTCGCCAAGCACCGCAAGAGAAGAGGAGGGAGAGAGGTAGGGCTGCGCCAAGAGAGAGTTCATCTCGTGTGTTTTGCAGCCCCCAATACCTCAATTATATATAGGGGAAGGGGAGGGGCTGCACCCCCATCTAGGGTTCCCTCCCTAGGGGTGGAGGCAGCCCCCAAAACCCATCTAGGGTGCAGCCAAGGGGGGGGGGGAAGAGAGGGGGGCACCCTAGGGTGGGCCTTAAGGCCCATTTGGACCTAGGGTTTTGCCCCCTCCCACTCTCCCTGCGCCTTGGGCATTGGTGGAGGGCGCACCAGCCCACCTGGGGCTGGTACCCTCCCACACTTGGCCTATGCAGCCCTCTGGGGCCGGTGGCCCTACCTGGTGGACCCCCGGGACCCTCCCAGTGGTCCCGGTACGTTACCGATAGCACCCGAAACCTTTCCGGTGACCAAAACAGGACTTCCCATATATAAATCTTTACCTCCGGACCATTTCGGAACTCCTCGTGACGTCCGGGATCTCATCCGGACTCCAAACAACATTCGGTAACCACGTATTTCTATTCCCTATAACCCTAGCATCACCGAACCTTAAGTGTGTAGACCCTACGGGTTCGGGAACCATGCAGACATGGCCGAGACAACTCTGCGGCCAACAACCAACAGCGGGATATGGATATCCATGTTGGCTCCCACATGTTCCACGATGATCTCATCGAATGAACCACGATGTCAAGGATTCAATCAATCCCGTATACAATTCCCTTTGTCTACCGGTATAGTACTTGCCCGAGATTCGATCGTCGGTATCCTGATACCTTGTTCAATCTCATTACCGGCAAGTCTCTTTACTCGTCCCATAACACATCATCCCATGATCAACTCCTTGATCACATTGTGAACATTATGATGATGTCCTACCGAGTGGGCCCAGAGATACCTCTCCGTCACACGGAGTGACAAATCCCAGTCTCGATTAGTGCCAACCCAACAGACACTTTTGGAGATACCCGTAGTGCACCTTTATAGCCACCCAGTTACGTTATGACGTTTGGCACACCCAAAGCATTCCTACGGTGTCCGAGAGTTGTACAATCTCATGGTCTAAGGAAAAGATACTTGACATTTAGAAAAGCTTTAGCATACGAACTACACGATCTTGTGCTAGGCTTAGGATTGGGTCTTGTCCATCACATCATTCTCCTAATGATGTGATCCTGTTATCAATGACATCCAATGTCCATGGTCAGGAAACCACGACCATCTGTTGATCAATGAGCTAGTCAATTAGAGGCTCACTAGGGACATGTTGTGGTCTATGTATTCACACATGTATTGTGGTTTCCGGTCAATACAATTATAGAATGAATAATAGACAATTATCATGAACAAGGAAATACAATAATAACCATTTTATTATTGCCTCTAGGGCATATTTGCAACATTCTAAACAATTTAACATTACTCACTGAACTATCACGTAGTCATCAAAACGTGTATGTCAGATGTTCGCAAATCCACAAACGACGCTCGAGGTTCAGCACACCGAGCGGTGCATTAAGGACATAAGCCTTTTTGTGCAGTAATGAGGACAATCCTCAGTTTACGGACCCAATCCGCATAATTGCTACTATCAACTTTCAACTAAATTTTCTCTAGGAACATATCTAAAACAGTAGAACTAAAACGCGAGCTACGACATAATTTGCAAAGACCTTTTGACTATGTTCATGATAATTAAGTTCATCTGGTTATTTAATGAACTCCCACTTAGATAGACATCCCTCTAGTCATCTAAGTGATACATGATCCGAGTCAACTAGGCCATGTCCGATCATCACGTGATACGGATTAGTCATCATCGGTGAACATCCTCATGTTGATCGTATCTTCTATACGACTCATGTTCGACCTTTCGGTCTCTTGTGTTCCGAGGCCATGTTTGTACATGCTAGGCTCGTCAAGTCAACCTAATTGTTTTGCATGTGTAAATCTGGCTTACACCTGTTGTATGTGAACGTTAGAATCTATCACACCCGATCATCACATGGTGCTTCGAAACAATGAACTTTCGCAACATCGCACAGTTAGGGGGAACACTTTCTTGAAATTATTATGAGGGATCATCTTATTTACTGCCGTCGTTCTAAGAAAATAAGATGTAAAAACATGATAAACATCACATGCAAATCATATAGTGACATGATATGGCCATTATCATCTTGCACCTTTGATCTCCATCTTTGAAGCGTGACATGATCACCTTCGTCACCGACATGACACCATGATCTCCATCATCGTGTCTCCATGAAGTTGCCTCGCCAACTATTACTTCTACTACTATGGCTAACGGTTAGCAATAAAGTAAAGTAATTACATGGCGTTTTCAATGACACGCAGGTCATACAATAAATTAAGACAACTCCTATGGCTCCTGCCGGTTGTCATACTCATCGACATACAAGTCGTAATTCCTATTACAAGAACATGATCAATCTCATACATCACATATATCATTCATCACATTCTTTTGGCCATATCACATCACATAGCATATGCTGCAAAAACAAGTTAGACGTCCTCTAATTGTTGTTGCAAGTTTTTACGTGGCTGCTATAGGTTTCTAGCAAGAACGTTTCTTACCTACGCCAAAAACACAACGTGATATGCCAATTGCTATTTACCCTTCATGAGGACCCTTTTCATCGAATCCGATCCGACTAAAGTGGGAGGGAATGGCACCCGCTAGTCACCTTATGCAACAAGTGCATGTCAGTCGGTGGAACCTGTCTCACGTAAGTGTACGTGTAAGGTCGGTCCGGGCCGCTTCATCCCACAATACCATCGAAACAAGATAAGACTAGTAACGGTAAGCATATTGAACAAAATCAACACCCACAACAAATTGTGTTCTACTCGTGCATAGAATCTACGCAATAGACCTAGCTCATGATGCCACTGTTGGGGAACGTAGCAGAAATTCAGAATTTTCTACGCATCACCAAGATCAATCTATGGAGTTTCTAGCAATAAGAGAGAGAGGGAGTGCATCTTCATACCCTTGAAGATCGCTAAGCGGAAGCGTTACAAGAACGTGATTGGTGGAGTCGTACACGCAGCGATTCAGATCGCGTCCGATTCCGATCTAAGCGCCAAACGGATTGCGCCTCCGCGTTCAACACACGTACAACCCGGGGACGTCTCCTCCTTCTTGATCCAGTAAGGGGAGAGGAGAAGTTGAGGGAAAACTCCGATAGCACGACGGCATGGTGGTGATGGAGCTCGTGGTTCTCTGGCAGGGCTTCGCCAAGCACTACGGAGGAGGAGGTGTTGGAGGAGGGAGAGGGCTGCGCCAGGGGAAGGGTGTGGCTTCCCTCTCTCCCTCACTATATATAGGGGGAAGGGAGGAGGGGGAGGCGCCCTAGGGTTCCCTAGGGGAGGGGCAGCGGCCACAGGGGAAACCCTAGATGGGTTTGGGCGCCCCCACCCCCTAGGAAACTTGCCCCCCAAGCCGAGAGGGGCGGCTGCCCTAGGGGTGGTGCCCCCACCTCTCCTGGTTACGTGAGATGGTGTGGGAGGGGCGCTCAGCCCCTTAGTGGGCTGATGTGCCCTCTACCCTTGGCCCATAAGGCCCCCAATGCTTGTCGGGTCCTCCGAAACCCCTTTCGGACATGCTGGTCATCACCTGGTACCCCCGAAACAATTCCGGACTCCAATACCCTTCGTCCAATATATCGATCTTCACCTCCGGACCATTCCGGAGCTCCTCATCATCACCGGGATCTCATCCGGACTTCGAACAACCTTCGGTAACCACATACTATTTCCCATAACAACTCTAGCGTCACCGAACCTTAAGTGTGTAGACCCTACGGGTTCGGGAATCATGCAGACATGATTGAGACACCTCTCCGGCCAATAACCAATAGCGGGATCTGGATATCCATATTGGCTCCCACATGTTCCACGATGATCTCATCAGATGAACCACGATGTCAAGGATTCAAGCAATCCCGTATGCAATTCCCTTTGTCAATCGGTATGTTACTTGCCCGAGATTCGATCATCGATATCCCAATACCTCGTTCAATCTCGTTACCAGCAAGTCACTTTACTCGTTCCGTAATGCATGATCCCGTGACTAACTACTTAGTCACATTGAGCTCATTATGATGATGCATTACTGAGTGGGCCTAGAGATACCTCTCCGTCATACTGAGTGACAAATCCCAGTCTCGATTCATGCCAACCCAACAAACACTTTCGGAGATACCTATAGTGCACCTTTATAGTCACCCAGTTACGTTGTGACGTTTGGTACACCCAAAGCACTCCTACGGTATCAGGGAGTTACACAATCTCATGGTCTAAGGAAATGACACTTGACATTAGAAAAGCTTTAGCAAATGAACTACACGATCTTGTGCTATGCTTAGGATCGGGTCTTGTCCATCACATCATTCTCCTAATGATGTGATCCCGCTATCAATGACATCCAGTGTCCATGGTCAGGAAACCATAACCATCTATTGATCAACGAGCTAGTCAACTAGAGGCTCACTAGGGACATGTTGTGGTCTATGTATTCACACATGTATTACGGTTTCCAGTTAATAAAATTATAGCATGAACAATAGACAATTATCATGAACAAGGATATACAATAATAACCATTTTATTATTGCCTCTAGGGCATATTTCCAACATAAAGCACCATGTTCAAGTAGAGGGTACAACGGGTTGCGAGAGAGTGGACCGCTGAATATAGATGGGGGAAGGTGATGGAGATGTTGGTGAAGATGGCAGAGGTGTTGGTGTAGATCGCGGTGATGATGATGGACCCCGGCAGCGTTCCGGTGCTACCGGAAGCAAGGGGGAGAGAGCCCCCCTGATTCTTCTTCTTCCTTGACCTTCTCTCTAGATGGGAGAAGGGTTTCCCCTCTCGTCCATGGACTCCATGGCTTGGGAGGGGCGAGAGCCCCTCCGAGATTGGATCTGTCTCTCTGTCTCTCTCTGTTTCTGTGTTCCCAAATTCTACCCTTTCACCGTTTCTTTTATATCCGGAGATCCCTAACTCCGATTGGGTTGAAACTTTCGTCCAATTTTTTCTCAGAAAATTTGCTTTGTTGCGGCAAAAGAAGAGAGTCAACCGCCTTACGGGGTGCCCACGAGGGTCAGGGGCGCGCCTGCCCCCCTGGGGCATGCTCCCCTGCCTCGTGGCCCCCTCGGGCATCGTTTCGTGTTGATTTTTCTTCCCAAAAATCATAAATATTCCAAAAATTATCTCCGTCCATTTTTATCCCGTTTGGACTCTGTTTGATATGGGGTTTCTACAAAACATAAAACGTGCAACAAACAGGAACTGGCACTGGGCACTGGATCAATATATTAGTCCCAAAAATAGTATACAAATTTGCCAAAAGTATATGAAAGTTGAATAATATTGGCATGGAACAATAAAAAATTATAGATATGATGGATACGTATCACTCAGACATGGTGTTCAATCGACACCTCGTCGTCCTTGCGAATCGGAATGGAGCGTATGTTGTATTTGTGGCATAGCTCAAAGGATATTTGTGACTTAGGCGAGTACGGGGTCACAGCTAAGCCCCCGAGTGGGAGGATTGCTCTCCACTCGGAATGTTTTTAACTTAGGCGAGTACGGGGTCGTAGTTAAGCCCCCGAGTGGGAGGATTGCTCTCCACTCGGAATGTTTTTAACTTAGGCGATTTCGGGGTCACGGCTAAGCCTCCGAGTGGGAGGATTGCTCTCCACTCGGAAAGGTTTTAACTTAGTCGAGTACGGGGTCGCAGCTAAGCCTCCGAGTGGGAGGATTGCTCTCCACTCGGATTGTTTTTAACTTAGGCGAGTACGGGGTCACAGCTAA
>NC_041391.1:146427183-146427988 GCF_002162155.2 Triticum dicoccoides
AGCCCCTGAGTGGGAGGATTTCTCTCCACTCGGAATGTTTTTAACTTAGGCGAGTACTGGGTCACAGCTAAGCCCTCGAGTGGGAGGATTGCTCTCCACTCGGAATGTTTTTAACTTAGGTGAGTACGGGGTCGCAGGTAAGCCCCCGAGTGGGAGGATTGCTCTCCACTTGGAAAGTTTTTAACTTAGACGAGTACGGGGTCGCAGCTAAGCCCCTGAGTGGGAGGATTGCTCTCCACTCGGAATGTTTTTAACTTAGGCGACTACGGGGTCGCAGCTAAGCCCCCGAGTGGGAGGATTGCTCTCCACTCGGAATATTTTAACTTAGGCGAATCAGGTTCGCGGCTAAGCCACCCACTGGGGGATTTGGACACAAGTGATTACGAGGAACCAGTCATTAAGATATTGTAAAAATCTTGTCTTTGGAAGCCGAAGTACTTTTATTACAACTCGTCCGGTCGAGTGATTTTAGGTATAGAAAGGATGAAGCAACTCTGCGTTCCATGCGCATGGCTCATCCATGTTCTTGGCTACGTTGTAGATGTGGTACGCTCCATTGTAAAGCACCTTGGTGATGATGAAGGGTCCTTCCCAGGCTGGAGCAAGCTTGTGAGGTCGTTTCTGATCCACTCGGAGCACAAGGTCTCCTTCCTGAAATGCTCGACCTCTGACATTGCGAGCATGGAATCGACGCAGATCTTGTTGATAGATGGTCGACCGAACCAAAGCCATCTCGCGCTCTTCCTCTAGGAGATCAATTGCATCTTCGCGCGCCTGCTCAGCTTCAGCTTCTGAGAAGAGTTCC
>NC_041391.1:146428262-146463890 GCF_002162155.2 Triticum dicoccoides
GGGGCATTGTGTAGCAAGTCACTCGGAAGCACAGCCTCAACACCGTACACCGGAAAGAAAGGGGTTCATAGTCGACCGATTTAGCGTTGTTCTCAGCCCCCATAGGACAGACGGTAATTTAGTCACCCAAGATCCAACAACGTGCTTAAGGTCACGCATCAGACGGGGTTTTAACCCTTGAAGGATCAAACCATTCGCCATTTCTGCTTGTCCATTCGACTGCGGGTGTGCGACGGACGCATAATTGACCCGAGTGCCTTGGGATGCGCATAATGCCTTGAACTCATCAGAATCAAAGTTGGAGCCGTTATCTGTGATAATGCTGTGAGGTATTCCATATCTGAATATCAACTCCTTGATGAAATTGACGGCAGTGCTTGCGCCAAGGTTTTTGATGGGCTTGGCTTTGATCCACTTGGTGAACTTGTCGACGGCAACAAGCAAATGGGTGAAACCACTAGCGCCGGTCTTGAAGGGTCCAACCATATCCAATCCCCAGACTGCAAACAGCCAGACGAGTGGAGTAGTCTTCAGAGCAGATGCAGGCTTGTGGGACATGTTGGAGTACAACTGGCAACCTGCGCACTTGTCAACTATATCTTTCGCCATCTCATTTGCTCGAGGCCAATAGAATCCCGCTCAGTATGCTTTGGCCACGATGGTCCGAGAGGACGCATGGTGACCACAGGTCCCCGAGTGGATATCGTTTAGGCTCATTCGACCTTCCTCCGGGGTGATGCAGCGTTGAGCAACTCCTGTGACACTTTCTCTGTAAAGCTGCCCTTTCATCACGGTGAAAGCTTTCGATCGACGGACTATCTGGCGAGCCTCACCTTCATCCTCTGGGAGTTCCTTTCTGAGAATGTACGCGATGTACGATACTTCCCAATTGGGCGTGACCACCAAGACTTCCATGATCAGGTCGACAACGGCTGGAACTTCGATCTCAATCGGGTCGGTTGAACTTATTGGTTGCGGGGGCTCTTCCTTGAAGGGATCTTCTTGCACTGATGGGGTATGGAGATGCTCCAAGAACACATTGATGGGGATAGGCTTCCGAGTGGAACCTATCTTCGCCAGATCATCAGCAACTTGGTTCTTGATTCATGGTATGTGGTGGAGCTCCAACCCCTCAAACTTCTTCTCTAGCTTTCTCACTACATTGCAATAACTTGTCATCGCGGGACTCCTGACGTCCCATTCCTTCATTACTTGGTTAACCACTAAGTCTGAGTCGCCATATACCATCAAGCGTCGGACGACGAGTGAAATGGCCATACGCAACCCATACAATAGTGCCTCATACTCAGCTTCATTGTTCGAAGAATCAAAGTGAATCTGGTCGGCATAACTGAGCTTGTCTCCTCGTGGGGACACTAAGACCACTCCTACACCAGAGCCATTCAACATCTTAGATCCATCAAAGAACATGGTCCAATGTTCTGACTGAATTTGAGTCTGCTGCTGTTGTTCTATCCACTTTGCGAGGAAATCTGCAATTTCTGGAGACTTAATGGCCTTCTTTGCCTCAAACTTGATATCTAAAGGAAGAAGTTCGATCGCCCACTTTGCCACTCGACCAGTTGCATCTCTGTTATTCAGAATCTCTGACAATGGAGCGTCGCTGACGACTGAAATTGAGTGGTCAGAGAAATAGTGTGCAACCTTCTTTGTGGTCAGGTAAATCCCATAAACAAGCTTCTAATAGTGAGGATATCTCTGCTTGTACGGGGTTAAGACTTCTGAAATGTAATACACGGGGCGCAGAACTTTGAAGGTTTTGCCTTCTTCTTCCCGCTCGACTGTGAGCATTGTGCTAACACCTTGTCCTGTGGGTGCGATGTAAAGCAGTAAAGGCTCCTTGCTAACCGGAGCAGCAAGCACCGGCTGGGTGGAAAGCAGGGCTTTGAGCTCTTCAAACGCTGCTTCAGCTTCGTCATTCCACTCGAACTTGTCGGACTTCTTCATCAATCGGTAAAGAGGCAGTGCCTTTTCACCGAGGCGTGAGATGAATCGGCTCAATGCAGCCAAACAACCAGTAAGCTTCTGAACATCATGCACACACACTGGGTGTTGCATTCGGAGGATTGTGCCAGTCTTCTCTGGATTTGCGTCGATCCCTCATTCGGAAACGAGAAAACCGAGTAACTTTCCGCCTGGGACTCCGAATGTGTATTTTGATGGATTGAGCTTGATATCATACCTTCTTAAGTTGGCAAAGGTTTCAGCAAGGTCAGACAGTAGGTCGGAACCTTTGCGTGACTTAACCACTATGTCATCCATGTATGCTTCCACATTCCGACTGATTTGAGTGAGCAGGCACTTCTGAATCATGTGCATGAACATGGCTCCATCATTCTTGAGGCCAAAGGGCATAGTTACATAGCAAAAACACCCGAACGGGGTGATGGAAGCCGTCTTTATCTCATCGGGTCCATACAGTCGGATCTGATGGTACCCAGAATAAGCGTCCAGGAAGGACAGTCGCTCATATCCCGCAGTTGACTCGACTATCTGGTCGATGCGGGGTAGAGGAAAATGATCTTTCGGGCAGGCCCGATTGATGTGCTTGAACTCAATAAACATTCGGAGTGATTTATATTTCTTGGGAACCATAACAACATTGGTGAGCCACTCGGAGTGGTATATCTCGCGGATGAACTCAGCCGCCAGGAGCCGAGCCACCTCCTTGCCAATGGTCTTTCTCTTCTCCGTGGCGGACCGACGGAGATGCTCCTTAATGGGTTTTACCTTTGGATCGACTCAGAAATGGTGCTCAGCCAGTCCCCTGGGTACACCTGGCATGTCAGATGGTTTCCATGCAAAGATATCCCAGTTCTCACGGAGGAACTGGATGAGCGTTTATTCCTATTTGCTGTCGAGTGTCGTTGAGATATGGGTCGGAGCAGCATTGGGGTCGGTTGGGTGAACATGGACTAGCTTGGTCTCACCGGCCGACTAAAATGCGAACTCCGAGGCAGGCCTCTTAGCACGCAGCAAATCACTCGGATCTGCAGTTTTCTGGTACTCTTGAAACTCTACTGCCGCCATCTGCTCATGTGCTATCTTTGCACCATCCTGCATACAGTCTTCTGCTCTCTGACGGTTACCAGAAACCGTTATCACGCCTCTAGGGCCAGGCATCTTCATCTTGAGATATACATAGCACGGTCGAGCCATAAAGCTAGCATAGGCAGGTCTGCCCAGAATGGCATGATAGGCACTCTGGAAATCCAAAACCTCAAACGTCAACTTTTCCTTGCAGAAATTCTTCTCATCACCGAAAACCACATCAAGAGTGATCTGGCCGAGTGAGTCGGCTTTCTTTCCCGGGATGACTCCATGGAATCGCATGTTGCTCTCGCTAAGTTTGGACATCGGAATGCCCATTCCTTTGAGGGCCTCAGCATACAGAATATTCAGACCACTGCCACCATCCATCAGACCCTTGGTCAGTTGGGTGCCTCCCACGACTGGGTCGACCACCAGCGCTTGCCGCCCAGGGGTAGCTACACATGGCGGGTGGTCGGACTGGTCGAATGTAATGGGTTTTTTGGGCCATTTCAAATACTTTGGTGTTGCCGGGGCAACTATGTTCACCTCTCTGTTAATGACCTTCAGTCGACTTTTGCTCTCAAGATCGGCAAAAATCACCAAGGTGGCATTGACATTGGGGTAACCACCATCATCGTCCTTATCTTCTTCTTCCTTCTCGGACTCTTTGTCCTTATCACTGTGTTTACTTTCTCGGAAGTTTTGGATTAGGAGTCGACACTGTCGAGTGGTATGCTTGGGGAGAATCAGGTTCCCCTCGTCATCCTTCTTGGTGTGAATATGATACGGCAAATCCATCACATCGTTTCCTTCCTAGTCCTTCACTTTCTTTGGTATCCAAGGCCCTTTGGGCTTCCCTTTGAACTTTCCTTGATTCAAAACTGCTGCCTCGGCAGGACCTGCTGCCTCAGCCTTTCGCTTCTGCTTCCGACTAGAATTTCCTCCTCTGGTATCCTGGGCGACCGTTTTGTGCTTGCCACTCCTGAGTCAGTACTCCTCTTCGCCGTTAGCATAATTGGTAGCAATCTCCATCATCCGAGTCAAGGACATATCTCCAGTCTGATCGAACTTCAGATTGAGCTCTTTGTAGCGAACGCCTTCCTTGAAGGCACCGACTGCTTGATGATCTGACACATTCTCCACTGTGTGGTGCAGAGTGATCCATCTCTGGATATAGTCTCTCAAGGTTTCATTCGGTTTCTGCACGCAATGCTGCAACTCCGGTAGACTAGCGGGTCCCTTGCAGGTGCCCTCAAATGTTCTGGTAAACACTCGGGCTAACTCATCCCAACTCAAAATGCTCCCAAGGGCTAACTGATTTAGCCAAGCCATGGCAGAACCTTCAAGCATCAGAGGGAGGTGCTTCATGGCCACCTCATTGCTGCCGCCACCAATGTGCACATCCACTCAGTAGTCTTCAAGCCAAGTGTCGGGCTTCGACTCTCCTATGAACTTACCGACGCTAGTGGCCAATCTGAAGTTATGAGGGATCTCGGCGGCTCTGATGGCTCTTTCGAAACACTCTGGGCCAGAAACATGTACTATGCTTCCACTGGGTCTGTCTCTATCCAGCCCTTCTATGTATGCTCTGTTCTGATTGACCAAACCCTGCACAAGGACGGACCTTGCATCAAAGCTGGGCTCTCTGGGGTCGATTGGAACTTTGTGGTCATTTCCATACGGACGTCTGTCGTCATATCACAGGGGCGCATATGACCCGTCCCTCAGAAGGGGCGAAGGCGCTCGATGGTGGTTGTCGCGGGCGTACTCACGATCATACTCTCCATGAGCTCTTCCCAAGTGCCGATCCTGGCGGTGATCACGATCTCCATGCCGCAAAGGCGACCTAGGATTGTGTGTCAACTGAACGGTGTCTGCTCTTACTGATCTGCTGTGGATTCTGTTCCGCGACTGGGACACGACGGAGTTCTAGTCTCCTGCCGCTCGGAGCAGCGCCCTGATTTGCTCCAAGCCCCTTCCATCCTCTGAACGGGACGGCTCAATGGACTCTACGATACGTGCTACAGATGCAAGATTCTGAATCGGTGTGCAGAATACCTGAGTTTCTGGTGGAAACAATTGCCGTGGACATCGACTGGACTCGGGGATCAGTCGACGAGCACGCTTGTCGAGAGAATGTTGGAGATTCTCCAGACAAGTCCGCTCAGCCAGCGTCGCCAAGCGCACTGCCTCCAAGGCCCGGGCCTCAGCGGTTTCCCCTATGATGGGGGTCTGGAGAGCCTCCATGTTCCGGCAATGCAGGTCCTCCCTCTGCTGCGAGTTGAGAGGTTGGGGCTGATACTCTTCATGGTCTAATGATGGGCCGATGCTCTACCGCCATCGCCGCTGCGATGAAAACCAGGCGGACTGCGATGGGAGTCGACCATGAGGACCTCCGCAGCGGGGTCACAACTCCCACTCTCGGAAAAGGTATCTGCGAAATCAGTCAACAGGTCGACCGATCCGCAGGGAAATACGTCGAGCTCAATCGCCGCGACTTTGGGGGTGAACGCCTGTCGAGCCACCGCGTGTCTCACCCACCATTGGAGCCGCGAATGCCCAGACCGCTTGCGGAAGCATCCAGCAGAGTGAGACGACGACGCGATGACCGACTAGTACGGGGAAGATGTCCACCGAAGGAGGACGCCGCAGGAACTCGCGCGGAAGTGCGACGAGCCACGATCCGGGAGAGCCTCGACATCGAGGGGGGCCTCCTTGAGCCAGGCGGAGTCATCGGCGACAAAAGTGAGCGGCCGAGTCGGAACTCGCGACCCATGACCAAACTGCCGCCGGAAACCATGCTGATGAAGATCGAAGAAAATTCAACCTCGCCGGAAGTCGTTAAGACGCATTGCCACACGGTGGGTGCCAACTGTCGTGGTTATAAGTCTGACAGTAAGTGTAGGGGGTACGAATGAGGAGGCAAGGTCCTAGCTATGATGAGATTGTATGCAAGTGTTTACAAGTTCAGGCCCCTCTTGGAGGAGGTAAAATCCCTACATCTTGGTGCCCTGAGACAGTCGACTGGAATATGTGAGTGTGTGTTACAGGGGGTGCGAACCCTTGTGCCAAAGGAGGGGGTTGGCTTATATAGAGTGCGCCAGGACCCCAGCCATCCCCCGTTACAAGGAGTTCAATGTACATAAAGATGAGGCGTTACTGATAACGCCAACCATAAACTGCTATTAATGATCTTAAAGACTACAGAGTGAATGCCTGACCGTTGCTGTCCCGGTTGACTCTGGGTCTTCGGTAGGTTGAGTGATATCAAGATGGAGGGGTACCGAGTGAGGTGACTGGTCGAGTGGATTGCACTCGACGTCTTCAATTGGGACTCCATGTTGTGTCGTGGCTGTCTTTTCTTCTAGGGTAGTGACCTTGGGTAGGGCGTATAGGTCAGGCCTATGACCCTACCCTAGGTCTATATCATCATCATATAGTTCTCTCCATAAAGGCTACAAGTGTCTCCATGTCCCAACTATCGATTCTACATATCTTGGGATGTTGTTTTCGATGAGAATGACTTCCCTTTTTCTGCCATGCCTCAGTCATCCAGCACAGCACCATCTATGCATTCATCTCCTCTTATGTCTGGACAATTTGAAGATGTTGCATATTTGCCTATGTTGTTACCTAATCATGGTGCAGGAACTGGATGTGGAGCTTGCCTGGAACTTCTCCCTGATGTACTACGCTGCCCGTGGCGCATGTCGATCGGCTGGTGCATGTGCATGCACCGCCTCCCACCCTCGACTCCGCCTCGGGAGCCCCGTCTACCACTGGGTCGGAGCCTGCGTCGGCTACTATGGCTGGGTGGGAGCCCATGACGGAGCAGCCTATGTCGCCGGTTCCTCGCCTGGCCTCCCCTCCATCGTCAACCCCGGCATCTGCACGGGCGTTGCTGCCACCTACTTCGCCTGGGCCCACGTCACCCACTCCGCTGTCTCCCGGCCCGCTGTCACTCGGTCCCTCTTCACCGGAGTTCACTGGACTGACGGCTGCACGGGCCTTTGTCGGTGTCCCACAGCACTACGACACACAAGCAGTCATCCATGCATGCCTCCATGCATTCTGCCGTGCTCGTGGCACTGCCCACCACCTCGTATGGTATGTCCGCCCACTCCATGTTTGGCATCAACTTCACGGAGAAGTCTGCGGCATCTTCTTGCTGCCCCCTTTTACAGTCGCCGGCGCTGGAGTTCACTGTGCAACCGAGCTCCACACTGCTCGTGTCGAGAAAATCGAACCATGGTGGGCACAAACAACTAGGCCGATCTTGGTCGAGGATACAATAGCTGTTGTGTCCACAAACGCCATGGACATCGCACCGATCGGTCAGAGCGCTCCACACGCAGTGGTGGTATTGGATGCACCGCCAGGGCCAGACACGAAGGTATGATGGTACAAACGCAGAACTCCATCAGGATCAAGCGTGAGTCGGTAGGCTTGCTCTCCCGCTTTTAAGGCTCTAGGCCGTGTCACTGTCAGGTTCTTGGTAAAGTTGCCATCGTTGTTCACCTGGTATCTGTTAGACTTCGTATTGTAGCCTTATTGTGTAATCCATACCATATTGGTATAGGACTTGTATGACACCATTATATACATATGTGATAGGCCACCCCATAGAGGGCTAAGTCAGTTCCCCCAAAACCTACATTTTACATGGTATCAGAGCCTAACCTAGGTCCTCTACTCCACCCGCCGCCACCGCACCACCAAAACCCTAAACCCTAGGGCTGCTGCCGCCGGCGCCATGACCACTTCTGCTTGGAGCACCGCCAGCTCCGGGTCAATCCCCGCGTCGCTTGCCACCCTCCTCAACCTCCCAGCCCGCCACTGGCTCCGTCGATGCCTAGGTTCTTTGGCACCACCTCTGTCGGCTCCATGTTTTCAGCGCTGATCCCGCCGCCACCGCCTGCGATGGCCTCAACACCAATTGCGTCACTGCCGCCCGGGATGGCCCCCTCTGGATCCTGCCCGATACTCGCCGTCATCCTGGCGACCTCGGGGGAGGCGCTGCCCATGGAGCCACCCTCGGCCTCGCTCACGGCACCACCCACGATCGTGATCCCGATCATTCTCGTGCCACCACCCACGGCATCGGTCACGGCTGTGGTTCCTAGCACGACTTCACCGACCGCCGCCCCTGCTGTTGGCGTCATCACGCCCGCCCGGCCGTTCCACTTCGACAACTTGATCGCCATCAGACTCACGTCGAACAACTACCTGTTCTGGTGCGCCAAGGTCCTACCGCTGCACCACAGCTGGTCTCTCCTAGGGTTTGTGGACAGTTCGCTACCGTGTCCTCCGCAGGTCATCCCTACCATACACGGCCTGACCATTAACCTGGAACACCATATGTGGGTGCATCAGGACCAGGCGATCCTCTCTGCCATCTAGGGCTCCCTCGGCGATGGGGTCGCCGGCCTCTGTCTCTTCGCCACCACCTCCATGGATGCCTGGACGACCCTGGAGCACGCCTTTGCCCAGGTCTCTACCTCCCGCTCGATGTCCCTTCGCAGCGAGCTCACTGACATTAAGAAGCTGGATTCCTCCGCCACGACCTGCTTCAACAGGATGAAGGTGCTGGCGGACACACTCACATCTATCGGTCGGCCGCTCAGCGACGAGGAGTTTGTTGGCTTTGTCATCAAAGGCCTCGACGCTGACTACAACAATCTCGCCGAGGCTATTCACAATGCCAAGCCAGCGATGCCCCCGCACGAGCTCTAGTCACGACTTCTCTTCATCGAGCAGCGTGTCAAGGCTCGTCGCTCCTCCGCCACCATCACCTCACAGCCGGCGGCCTTCTGGGCTTCTCACGGCCAGCGTCCCCCTGCCCCGTCATCTAGCAAGCCCGCCCTGCTCCCTACATCGACCATGGGTGGGGGCCCTAACACTCGGGTGGTATGCCAGCTATGTGGTCGTGAACGCCATGTTGCCTCCAAGTGTCACTGCCGCTATCAGAGGAGCTTCCTTGGCATCGGCAACGACGGCAAGGGCAACGAGCGCCAATTTGCGATGGTAGAATTTGGTCCCCCCGCCACCGCCCCGGCTGCCCACATCGCTGCCAAGGTCAAGGACCCGCGCGTCAACCAAGGTACACACCGTCCTATGCTGTTGATCCAGCCTGGTACATGGACACCGACGCCATAGATCACATGACGAATGGGCTCAATAAACTCTCACCTACCAGCCCTACTACGGGCACGATCAGGTTCACACTGCCAATGGTGTAGGTATGCCCATCTCTCACATTGGCCAAGCATCTCTTTTAACTAGTCATCCCTCTAGGCAACTCCATCTTCGTAATGTTTTGTGGGTGCCCTCGGTGACTCGTAATCTTTTATCTGTCCCTAAGCTCACCCTTGATAATCATGTCCTATGTGAATTTCACCCTTTTAATCTTTTTGTTAAGGACTGAGCAACCCGAGACGTTCTGCTTAGTGGCCACTTGAGCCAAGGCTTGTACCGTTTGGAGGATCCATCCGCCCCGTGCGTCTTCAGTGATGTTCGTGTGTCACCTTCCCAGTGGCACTCTCGCTTTGGTCATCCCACCACACCCATCGTTCGCCACATACTCCACCGCCATGAGCTGCCATTAGAGTCTAGCAATAAAGAGATGTCCGTGTGTGATGCCTATCAACAAGGCAAAAGTCATCAGCTACCTTTTATTTCATCACTAGAGAAGTAAAGAGTCCTCTTGAAATTGTGTTTTCTGATGTGTCGGGTCCAACACAAACATCTGTTAGTGGAAACAACTACTATGTCAGTTTTGTTGATGCCTATAGTCGTTTCACATGGATTTATCTTCTGAAGCGCAAATCTGATGTGTTTGATATATTCATTCAGTTTCAATTGCATGTTGAACGTCTACTCAAGCGTAAAATTATCCATGTCCAGTTAGATTGGGGGTGGGGGGGGGATATCGAAACCTCAACACTTTCTTTAATAAGCTTGGGATCTCCCATCGTTTGTCATGCCCACATAAACATCAACAGAATAGCGTTGTTGAGCGCAAACATCACCATATAGTTGAAACCGGCCTCACACTTCTTGCTCATGCTTCTATACCTTTTCTCTTTTGGAGTGATGCTTTTGCCACCATGTGTTTTCTCATTAACAGATTACCTACGCGTGTTCTTAATATGAAAACTCCTATTGAGCTTCTCTTGGATGATACTCCTGACTACAACTTTTTCAAGGTATTTGGGTGTACTTGCTGGCCTCATCTTCGTCCTTACAATGATCACAAACTTTAGTTTCGCTCCAAAAAGTGTGTGTTCTTGGGGTATAGTTCTCTCCATAAAGGCTACAAGTGTCTCCATGTCCCAACTAATCGAGTCTACATATCTCGGGATGTTGTTTTCGATGAGAATGTCTTCCCTTTTTCTGCCATGCCTCAGTCATCCACCACAGCACGATCTATGCATTCATCTCCTCTTATGTCAGGCCAATTTGAAGATGTTTCATATTCGCCTGTGTTGTTACCTAATCATGGTGCAGGAACTGGACGTGGAGCTCGCCTGGAACTTCTCCCTGATGGACCTACTAAGCCGCCCGTGGCGCATGTTGATTGGCTGGTGCATGTGCATGCACCGCCTCCCGCCCTCGATCCTGCCTCAGGAGCCCCGTCTATCACTTGGCCGGAGCCTATGTTGGCTACTATGGTTGGGTCGGAGCCCGTGAGGGAGCGGCCTACGTCGCCGCTTCCTTGCCTAGCCTCCCCTCCATCATCACCCCCGCCATTTGTGTGGGCGTCGCTGCCGCCCACTTTGCCTGGGCCTGCAGTGACTCACATGCCGCCTGGGCCCACGTCACCCAGTCCGCCGTCTCCCGGCCCGCCGTCACCCGGTCCCTCTTCATCGAAGTTTGCTGGACCAGCCTCGCATGCTCCGGATGCCTCGCCTGCTCCGGATGCCCCGCCTGCTCTGGTGGTTGTTGCTCCACGGTGTCCACACACGTGCAGTCGCAGCGGCATCGTTCGTCCCAAAGAGTGCACTGCCTGCACAGTCACATACCTTGCTGCTTGTCTGGCTCATGTTGTGGATGATCCAATCGCCGAACCACACAGTTATCAAGCCGCTATGAGTATCCCACACTGGAGGGCTACTATGGAACAGGAATATCATGCTCTTATGCAGAATAAGACCTGGACACTTGTTCCACCTCCGTCTTGTGTCAACATCATCGATTCAAAGTGGGGTTTTAAGGTGAAGAAACATGCAGATGGTTCCACTGAGCGCTACAAAGCGCGTCTTGCGGCTAAGGGCTTTAAACAGCGTTAGGGACTGGACTATGAGGATACATTTAGCCCCGTTGTCAAGCCTACCACTATTTGACTTCTTCTATCTTTGGCAGTTTCTCGTGGATGGTCTCTCCTCTAGCTTGACGTGCAGAACGCTTTTCTACATGTACTACTTGAAGAGGAGGTTTACATGAGGCAGCTATCTGGATTTGTTGATCACACTGAGCCTTATCACCTCTATCGTCTGATGAAGGCTCTCTATGGACTGAAATAGGCGCCTCGTGCCTAGCATGCTCGCCTGGCTTCAGCTTTATGCACTCATGGATTCATTCCTTCGATGGCTGATACTTCACTGTTCTTGTTTCAGCGACCGAGTGTGACCATGTACCTTCTTGTGTACGTGGATGATATTGTCCTCGTTAGCTCCTCTCCGACTGCTGCTGATGCTCTCGTGACTGTGCTTGGTCGTGATTTTGTAGTTAAAGATTTGGGACAACTTCATTTCTTCCTGGGTATTGAAGTTGCTCATCAGTCTCGTGGCAGTTTGGCTCTCACCCAGAAGAAGTACTCTCTTGATCTTCTGTGCTGTGTTGGTATGCTCAAGTGCAAGACATCGCCTACGTCCATGTCATCCACTGACAAACTTTCAGCCGCTGATGGTACTCTTCTATCTCCTGAGGATGCTACCGAGTATAGGAGTATTATTGGTGGCCTGCAGTATCTGACGATCACACGTCCTGATCTCTCCTTTGTGGTTAATAGGGTGTGCCAGTATCTTCATGCACCTACTAACATGCACTGGTCTGCTGTGAAGCACATATTGTGCTATGTGCGTCTCACTGTCTCCTTTGGTCTTCATCTGCGCCCCAGTTCCTCTAGAGTTCTTTCTGCATTCTCAGATGCTGATTGAGCTGGGTTTCCAGATGACAGGCGATCTAGGGGGGACATGCAGTGTTCTTGGGGCCTAATCTGATCGCCTGGAGTGCACGCAAGCAAGCCACTGTTTCTCGCAGTAGCACAGATGCTGAGAACAAGTCAGTTGCCAATGCTACTACTGAACTTATATGGATTGAGTCCCTACTTCAAGAGCTAGGAGTTGCTCAGCCACATCCGTCGGTCCTCTGGTGTGACAACATCGGTGCTACGTTTCTGTCATCAAACCCTGTGCTCCATGCACGGACTAAACACATTGAGATTGACTATCATTTTCTGAGGGAACGTGTCGCATAGAAGCTACCACAAGTCAGGTTTATCTCTTCAAAAGATCAACTTGCAGACATCTTCACCAAGCCTCTACCTTCTCCCATGTTTGAGGTCTATAGGCACAATCTCAACCTCCTAGATGCTTCAGGAGTGAGTTGAAATTGAGGAAGGGTGTTAGACTTCGTATTGTAGCCTTATTATGTAATTCATAACATATTGGTATAGGACTTGTATGACACCATTATATATATATATATATATATATATATATATTAGGCCACCCCATAGAGAGTTGAGCCAGTTCCCCCAAAACCTACGTTTAATAGTATCAAGGCGCAAGATGAGGGTCAACCCCAGATCAAACGGACGTCCCCGTGTTCCAGTACGACTAGGCTGCATCGTTCGGCGTGCCCACCGGGTACAACACCAGGTTGCCATCCAGTTGCTGGTTGGTGAGCCGGTACTTCCCGACGGCCTTTTTGGTGTCGGACACGCTTAAGAAGAGCTGCGCCGCGGGCATGAGGTCCTGCCCGGCGACTAGGGTGTCCGTCGGGGACTCGAACGTGTGCCACACCACCGTGCCATTGGCACTGAACATCACAAAGCTGTCGTCATTGCACATGACGCCCGCCAGAGATGGCCTTGACGGCTGCGTGACGGTCCTGTCATGGTCGCCCGCACTGGTCCAGAGGAGACAACCGTCGTCGGCGAGCCTTAGTGCACCGCCCGTTGCTGTGTCGTTGCGGTTCACGGTCCACGTGATGGTTATGTTGGGCGTGGTGGCGAGCTAGACGCCGACCACGGGGCTGCCTTCCATGGCATAGAAGCTGAAGGAGAAGCGCCCTGACGGGGACAACCAGCCGGCGCCCGCGACGGCCTTCAGGGAGGACCGAGATGTGATGTCCATTTGCGCGCATGAGAAGTCGAGGGAAACAAGCATGGCTAGCGCTAAGCACAACAACAGATGCAAATGGTTAGCAGCCATGGATGCTGAGCTGTGAAGCGCTAACTAGGCTCAATCTATACTTACTCGCTAACTGCATGGAGTACGACGATTGCAGTTACTGTTAAATTGTGATCCAAATTCTACCGTATTGGACTAGACATAGTACATATGGTGTGGGCTTTGCGTTGGTACCGATGTGTACGGGTACAACTCGTTTACTTGTCCTACAAGGACTCTTATGTGTTTCCTCTCATATATATCCCATGTAGTCGCACTTAAGACGGTCTATCGTCTCGTTCTTGTAATACTCCTCCATCATAGTGATTGCGCCTTCGTGCGTCCGTGGTTTTCTCCCGCAAAGGTTTCCACATAAAAATCTGTGTCTCTCTGTCTCGTTTATTTCTCATTATTATCTAACATGTGGTATACAGAATCAGATTGATCTCAGAGCAGATACGAGATTTGAGACGAGAGGTAGGGTTGCGGCATGTTCGCCGCCGCCGCAGATCGCCGAGACCGACTGGTTTTTCTGTCGTTGATCCATTTCCTACCCGAGCAGTCACCGGGACAGACACATAATACTTCCACTGCCCCGCTGCCAGTAAAATCACCAAGTCAGATCAGACGAGCTGCGCATTGCTGCAGCTTGTTTTTCCATCGGTTGGGTTAGCTTCAAGTCCCGAGGCAGCATGGCCGATCTGATTGCTACCACTCCACATCACCGCCGGTTGAGTAGTACTACTACTTCTAGTCGAATCAAGCATTGATCGGCCCGTACTACTTCAACTACTGCTAGTCACGTGGAGGCTACAGTGCATGTTGGTTATTAGTCCGGTACTCCGCTGCTCCGTCTACTGGTGATCTATCAGGTGCTATTTTTTCGACTTCGTTGCTCTGCATTAATTAATTCTGTCAATAATTTTCTATTGGCTTGCACTACTTTGTGTACACAGTTTTATCGACTCATGACATACATGAAGTATGATCTTCTGCCGCTGGACCGTGACACAAGGTTTACCCTATGGCAAGTCAAGATGCGGGCGTTGTTGGCACAATCCGACTATGATGAAGCACTGGATAGTTTTGCGAAGAATAGAATTCAGGACTGGACTGATGAGGAGAAAAGAATTGACTGTAAGGTTTTGTCACAAATTCAACTCCATTTGCATAATAATATTTTGCAGGAAGTTTTGAGGGAGAAAACTGCCGCCGCTCTATGGTTAAAGTTGGAAGGGATTTGTATGACTAAAGATCTCACCAGCAAGATGCATCTGAAGCAAAAATTATTCCTGCACATGTTACCCAAGGGAGGTAATGTTTTGAATCATATTTCAGAATTTAAAGAGGTCATACCTGATCTAGCTGCAATGGAGGTTAAGTATGAAGAGGAAGATACTACCTTAATGTTACTTTGTTCACTGCGAAGTTCTTATACCAATTTTAGAGACACCATATTACACAGTCGTGATACTCTCATACTTGATGAACTTTATGAAGCTTTGAATTCCAAGGAGAAGATGAAATTAATGGTGCCTCATGATGGTTCAAGTTCATCCCAAGCCGAGGGATTATCAGTTCGTGGCAGGACAAAGGAGAAGAACTCCAATAATGGAAACAGAGGCAAAAGTAAGAATGGCCACAGGGGGCGGTCGCAATCCAGAGACAAGAAGTATTGCAGGTATTGCAAGAGAGATGGGCATGACATCTTTGAGTGTTTCAACTTGCAGAACAAGGATAAGAGGAAAGGTAACAAACAAGGTGAAATGCTCTAACGTTGCTCGTGGTGATAGTTCCGATGATGCTCTTGTTGTTATTGCTGGATGTGCTGAGACCAATGATGAGTGGGTACTTGACACTGCATGCACTTTTCATATATGTCCACATAGAGATTGGTTTAATACTTTTGATTCTACTACTTCTGTTGGTTCCATTTTGGGTTTTGATAATTCACAATGCAAGATTGAAGGCATAGGTTCCGTTCTAATCAAGATGTTTGATGGCACAATCAGAACTTTGACAGATGTTCAGTATATTCCGAAGATGAAGAGAAATCTTATTTCTGTTAGTGCCCTTGATGCAAAGGGGTACAAGTATTCAGGTGGAAATAGTGTTTTGAAGGTCACCAAAGGCTCCCTTGTTGTGATGAAAGGTGACTTAAGTTCGACCAATGGTCTTTATTACCTTCGAGGTTCTACCATTTCAGGTAACGTTACTCCAGTTATTTCAAAGAATTCTGATGCTGCTGACCTTTGGCATATGCGTCTTGGACATATGAGTGAACTTGGTTTGGCAGAGTTAAATAAGATAGGTCTTCTTGATGGATATGAACCTGGTAAATTGAAATTTTGTGAGCATTGTATCTTCGGCAAGCACAAGAGGGTGAAGTTCAACACTTTGACTCATACAACTGCACATATTGTTGATTATATCCATTCTGATTTATGGGGACCATCTCGCAAGAAGTCATTAGGTGGTGCAAGTTACATGCTGACTATTATTGATGATTATTCGAGAAAAGTTTGGCCTTACTTCTTGAAGCATAAATATGAAGCATTCGCAGCATTTAAGGAGTGGAACATTATGATTGAAAGACAAACTAAAAAGAAGGTGAAGATACTTTGCACTGATAATGGTATGGAATTCTGTCCTAAGCAATTTTAAGAATTATTGCAAGTCTGAAGGCATTGTCAGACATTACACCGTTCCTTATACTCCTCAACAAAACGGTGTTGCTGAGCGTATGAACAGGACCATTATTTCCAGAGCCCATTGCATGTTGTCCAATGCAGGTTTGCATAGGCATTTTTGGGCTGAGGCTGCTTCCACTGCTTGTTATCTCATTAACCGTTCACCATCTATTGTTCTTAATAAGAAAACTCCAATTGAGGTATGGTCTGGTTCACCTGCTGATTATTCACAGTTGAGAGTGTTGCATTGCTTATGCTCATATTGATAATGGAAAGTTGAAGCCTAGGGCTATTAAGTGCATCTTTCTTGGTTATAAGTCTAGTGTTAAATGTTTTAAATTGTGGAATCCTGAAACCCAGAAGGTTTTTATTAGCAAAAATGTTATCTTTAATGAAACTGCTATGTTACATGATGTTTCATCTACTAATGTTCCCATTGAGAGTGAACAACAGCCTATTCTTCAGGAGCCTACTGTTCAGGTGGAGCATGTTATTGATTCAGGTGATACATCTGGTAATGAAATTGTTGATGCACATGATGAACCCGTCGTTAATGATAATCATGTCACTCCCACTTCAAATCAGGCTATTGTTCCACCCAGTTGGAATCTTGCACCTGACAGAGTTAGACGGGGTATTAATAAACCTGACAGGTTAATTGATGAGTGCAATATTGTTTATTTTGCTTTATCTCTTGCAGAAGAAATTGAAGGTAATTCTGAGCCTTCTTCATATTCCGAGGCTATTATTTCTGGTGATAGTAATAAGTGGATGACCGCTATGCATGATGAGATGGAATCACTTGAAAAGAATGGCACTTGGGATTTAGTAAAATTACCTAGAGAGAAGAAACCTATTCGTTGCAAGTGGGTTTTCAAGAGGAAAGAGGGTGTTTCTCCTGATGATGAGACAAGATATAAAGCAAGGTTAGTTGCTAAAGGTTATAGCCAGATTCCAGGTATTGACTATAATGAAGTCTTTTCTCCTGTTGTGAAGCATAGCTCTATTCGCACTTTACTCAGTATTGTTGCCATGCATGATTTTGAGCTTGAACAATTGGATGTTAAAACCGCATTTTTACATGGAGAATTAGAAGAGGATATTTATATGGAACAACCTGAAGGTTTTGTTATTCCTGGAAAAGAAAATCTTGTCTGTAAGTTAAAGAATTCTCTTTATGGATTGAAGCAATCCCCGAGACAGTGGTACAAGAGATTTGACACCTTTATGCTCTCTCAAGGTTTCAAAAGGTCTAATTATGATAGTTGTGTTTATTTAAAAACTATCAATGGTTCAACTATTTATTTGCTCCTTTATGTTGATGATATGCTTATTGCTGCAAAGAGTATGTCAGAGATTAATGAACTAAAGAAGCAATTGAGTAATGAATTTGAGATGAAGGATTTGGGTGCAACAAAGAAAATTCTTGGCATGGAAATATCCAGAGATAGACCGTCTGGAAAAGTATATCTAAGTTAGAAGGGATATATTGATAAAGTTCTTCATCATTTTAATATGCATAATGCCAAGCCGGTGAGTACACCGTTAGCTGCACACTTCAAATTGTCATCAGCTTTATGTCCTAAGTCAGATGCAGATATTGAGTACATGTCTAGAGTTCCCTATTCAAGTGCAATTGGTTCACTTATGTATGCCATGGTTTGTTCTTGTCCTAACTTATCATACGCATTGAGTGTTGTCAATAGATACATGGCTAATCTTGGAAAAGAGCATTGGAAAGCAGTTCAGTGAATATTCAGATACCTGCGTGGTACTTCTAATGCTTATTTACAGTTTGGGAAAACTGGAGATGGACTTGTTGGTTTTGTTGATTCTGATTTTGCTGGTGATTTGGATAAGAGAAGATCACTCACAGGTTATGTTTTCACTATTGGTGGTTGTGCTATGAGTTGGAGAGCAACTTTACAGTCTATTATGGCTTGTTCCACTACTGGTGCCGAGTATATGGCTATTTCGGAGGCATGCAAAGAAGCTATCTGGTTGACAGGTTTGTACACTGAGCTTTGTGGAGATTCATCTTGCCCTACCATATTTAGTGACAGTCAAAGTGCTATATATCTTACCAAGAATCTGTTGGGGAACGTTGCAGAAAATTAAAATTTTCCTACGGTTTCACCAAGATCCATCTATGAGTTCATCTAAGCAACGAGTCAAGGGAGTGAGTTTGCATCTACATACCACTTGTAGATCGCGTACGGAAGCGTTCGAGGGAACGGTGATGATGGAGTCGTACTCGCCGTGATTCAGATCACCGATGACCAAGTGCTGAACAGACAGCACCTCCGCGTTCAACACACGTACAGTACGGGCGACGTCTCCTCCTTCTTGATCCAGCAAGGGGTAAGGAGAGGTTGAGGAAGAAGGCTCCAGCAGCAGCACGACAACGTGATGATGGTGGAGAGGCAGTACTCCGACAGGGCTTCGCCAAGCACACAACGGAGGAGGAGAGGTGTTGGGGAGGGGAGGGCCTGCGCCTTGGCTTGGGTGTTGCAGCCCTCCCCTCACCCCTCTATTTATAGGGGAAGGGCAAGGGGGGGGCGGCCCCTCTCGATGGGATCTAGAGGGGGGCGGCGGCCAGGGAGGGGGAACTTGCCCCCCAAGCAAGGGGGGCGCCCCCTCTAGGGTACCTCCCCAACCCTAGGCGCATGGGCCCAAGGGGGGGCGCCCAGCCCTCCAGGGGCTGGCTCCTGCACCACACAGCCCATGTGCCCCCCCCGGAGGGGTGGCCCCTCCCGGTGGACCCCCGGAACCCTTTCGGTGGCCCCGGTACAATACCGATATGCCCCCGAAACCTTCCGGTGTCCGTATGACAACTTACCATATATAAATCTTTACCTCCGGACCATTCCGGAGCTCCTCGTGACGTCCAGGATCTCATCCGGGACTCCAAACAACTTTCGATAATCACATACAAGTCTTCCTAATAACCCTAGCGTCGCTGAACCTTAAGTGTGTAGACCCTACGGGTTTGGGAGACACGCAGACATGACCGAGACGACTCTCCGGTCAATAACCAACAGCGGGATCTGGATACCCATGTTGGCTCCCACATGCTCCTCGATGATGTCATCGGATGAACCATGATGTCGAGGATTCAATCAACCCCGTATGCAATTCCCTTTGTTGATCGGTATGTTACTTGCCCGAGACTCGATCGTCGGTATCCCAATACCTCGTTCAGTCTCGTTACCGGCAAGTCACTTTACTCGTACTGTAATGCATGATCCCGTGACCAAACACTTGGTCACTTTGAGATCATTATGATGATGCACTACCGAGTGGGCCCAGTGATACCTCTCCGTCATACGGAGTGACAAATCCTAGTCTCGATCCGTGTCAACCCAACAGACACTTTCGGAGATACCTGTAATGCACCTTTATAGTCACCCAGTTACGTTGTGACGTTTGGTACACCCAAAGCACTCCTATGGTATCCGGGAGTTACACGATCTCATGGTCTAAGGAAGAGATACTTAACATTGGAAAAGCTCTAGCAAAACGAACTACACGATCTTGTGCTATGCTTAGGATTGGGTCTTGTCCATCACATCATTCTCCAAATGATGTGATCCCGTTGTCAACGACATCTAATGTCCATAGTCAGGAAACCATGACTATCTGTTGACCAATGAGCTAGTCAACTAGAGGCTTACTAGGGACGTATTGTGGTCTATGTATTCACACGTGTATTACGATTTCCGGATAATACAATTATAGCATGAATAAAAGACAATTATCATGAACAAGGAAATATAATAATAATGCTTTTATTATTGCCTCTAGGGCATATTTCCAACAGTCTCCCACTTGCACTAGAGTCAATAATCTAGTTAGATTGTGATGAATCGAACACCCGTAGAGTTGTGGTGTTGATCATGTTTTGCTCGCGAGAGAGGTTTAGTCAACGGATCTGCGACATTCAGATCCGTATGTACTTTGCAAATATCTATGTCTCCATCTTGAACATTTTCACGGATGGAGTTGAAACGACGCTTGATGTGCCTGGTCTTCTTGTGAAACCTGGGCTCTTTGGCAAGGGCAATAGCTCCAGTGTTGTCACATAAGAGTTTGATCGGCCCCGACGCATTGGGTATGACTCCTAGGTCGGTGATGAACTCCTTCACCCAAATTGCTTCATGCGCTGCCTCCGAGGCTGCCATGTACTCCGCTTCACATGTAGATCCCGCCACGACGCTCTGCTTGCAGCTGCACCAGCTTACTGCTCCATCATTCAACATATACACGTATCCTGTTTGTGACTTAGAGTCATCCAGATCTGTGTTGAAGCTAGCGTCGACGTAACCCTTTACGACGAGCTCTTCGTCACCTCCATAAACGAGAAACACATCCTTCGTCCTTTTCAGGTACTTTAGGATATTCTTGACCGATGTGCAGTGTTTCTTGCCGGGATTACTTTGGTACCTTCCTACCAAACTTACGGCAAGGTTTACATCAGGTCTGGTACACAGCATGGCATACATAATAGATCCTACGGCTGAAGCATAGGGGATGACACTCATCTCTTCTTTATCTTTTGCCGTGGTCGGGCATTGAGCTGAGCTCAATCTCACACCTTGCAATACAGGCAAGAACCCCTTCTTAGACTGATCCATTTTGAACTTCTTCAAAATCTTATCAAGGTATGTGCTTTGTGAAAGACCTATGAGGCGTCTCGATCTATCTCTATAGATCTTGATGCCTAATATATAAGCAGCTTCTCCAAGGTCCTTCATTGAAAAACACTTATTCAAGTAGGCCTTAATGCTGTCCAAGAATTCATTTCCCATCAAAAGTATGTCATCTACATATAATATGAGAAATGCTATAGAGCTCCCACTCACTTTCTTGTAAACGCAGGCTTCTCCATAAGTCTGCATAAACCCAAACGCTTTGATCATCGCATCAAAGCGAATGTTCCAACTCCGAGATGCTTGCACCAGCCCATAAATGGATCGCTGGAGCTTGCACAGTTTGTTAGCATTCTTAGGATCAACAAAACCCTCCGGCTGCATCATATATAGTTCTTCCTTAAGATGCCCATTAAGGAATGCCGTTTTGACGTCCATCTGCCATATCTCATAATCATAGTATGCGGCAATTGCTAACATGATTCGGACGGACTTAAGCTTCACTACGGGAGAGAAAGTCTCATCGTAGTCAATCCCTTGAACTTGCCGATAACCCTTAGCGACAAGTCGAGCTTTATAGATGGTGACATTACCATCCGCGTCCGTCTTCTTCTTAAAGATCCATTTGTTTTCTATCGCTCGCGGATCATCGGGCAAGTCAGTCAAAGTCCATACTTTGTTTTCATACATGGATTCTATCTCGAATTTCATGGCTTCTAGCCATTTCTTGGAATCTGGGCCCGCCATTGCTTCTTCATAGTTCGAAAGTTCACCGTTGTCCAACAACATGATTTCCAGGACAGGGTTGCCGTACCACTCTGGTGCGGAACGTGTCCTTGTGGACCTACGAAGTTCAGTAGCAACTTGATCCGAAGTACCTTGATCATCATCATTGTTTTCCTCTTCAGTTGGTGTAGGCATCACCGGAACATTTTCCTGTGCTGCACTACTATCCCGTTCAAGAGGTAGTACTTCATCGAGTTCTAGTTTCCTCCCACTTACTTCTTTCGAGAGAAACTCTTTTTCCAGAAAGGATTCGTTCTTGGCAACAAAGATCTTGCCCTCGGATCTTAAGTAGAAGGTATACCCAATGGTTTCTTTAGGGTATCCTATGAAGACGCATTTTTCCGACTTGGGTTCGAGCTTTTCAGGTTGAAGTTTCTTGACAGAAGCATCGCATCCCCAAACTTTTAGAAACGACAGCTTAGGTTTCTTCCCAAACCATAATTCATACGGTGTCGTCTCAACGGATTTAGACGGTGCCCTACTTAAAGTGAATGTAGCAGTCTCTAGAGCGTATCCCCAAAATGATAGCGGTAAATTGGTAAGAGACATCATAGACCGCACCATATCCAATAGAGTGCGATTACGACGTTCGGACACACCATTTCGCTGAGGTGTTCCAGGCGGCGTGAGTTGTGAAACGATTCCACATTTTCTTAAGCGTGTACCAAATTCGTGACTTAGATATTCTCCTCCACGATCCGATCGTAAGAATTTTATCTTTCGGTCACGTTGATTCTCTACTTCATTCTGAAATTCCTTGAACTTTTCAAAGGTCTCAGACTTGTGTTTCATCAAGTAGACATACACATATCTACTCAAGTCATCAGTGAGAGTGAGAACATAACGATATCCTCCGCGAGCCTCAACACTCATTGGACCGCACACATCGGTATGTATGATTTCCAACAAGTTGGTTGCTCGCTCCATTGTTCCGGAGAATGGAGTCTTGGTCATTTTGCCCATGAGGCATGGTTCGCATGTGTCAAATGATTCATAATCGAGAGACTCTAAAAGTCCATCAGCATGGAGCTTCTTCATGCGCTTGACACCAATGTGACCAAGGCGGCAGTGCCACAAGTATGTGGGACTATCGTTATCAACTTTACATCTTTTGGTATTCACGCTATGAATATGTGTAACATTGCGTTCGAGATTCATTAAGAATAAACCATTGACCATCGGGGCATGACCATAAAACATATCTCTCATATAAATAGAACAACCATTATTCTCGGATTTAAATGAGTAGCCATCTCGTATTAAACAAGATCCAGATACAATGTTCATGCTCAAACTTGGCACTAAATAACAATTATTGAGGTTTAAAATTAATCCCGTAGGTAAATGTAGAGGTAGCGTGCCGACGGCGATCACATCGACCTTGGAACCATTCCCGACGCGCATCGTCACCTCGTCCTTCGCCAGCCTCCGCTTATTCCGCAGCTCCTGCTATGAGTTACAAATGTGAGCAACGGCACCGGTATCAAATACCCAGGAGTTACTACGAGTACTAGTAAGGTACAAATCAATTACAAGTATATCAAATATACCTTTAGTGTTTCCGGCCTTCTTGTCCGCTAAGTATTTGGGGCAGTTCCGCTGCCAGTGACCCTTCCCCTTGCAATAAAAGCACTCAGTCTCAGGCTTGGGTCCATTCTTTGACTTCTTCCCGGCAACTGGCTTACCGGGCACGGCAACATCTTTGCCGTCCTTCTTGAAGTTCTTTTTACCCTTGACCTTCTTGAACTTAGTGGTCTTATTGACCATCAACACTTGATGTTCTTTCTTGATTTCAACCTCTGCTGACTTCAGCATTGAAAATACTTCACGAATGGTTTTCACCATCCCCTGCATATTGTAGTTCATCACAAAGCTCTTGTAGCTTGGTGGGAGCGACTGAAGGATTCTCTCAATGACCGCCTCGTCCGGGAGGTTAATGTCCAGCTGGGATAGGCGGTTGTGCAACCCAGACATTTTGAGTATATGCTCACTGACAGAACTATTTTCCTCCATCTTACAACTATAGAACTTGTCGGAGACTTCATATCTCTCGACCCGGGCATGAGCTTGGAAAACTAGTTTCGGCTCCTCGAACATCTCATATGCTCCGTGTTGCTCAAAACGCTTTTGGAGCCCCGGTTCTAAGCTGTAAAGCATGCCGCACTGAACGAGGGAGTAATCATCAGCACGAGACTGTCAAGCATTCATAATGTCTTGGTTCTCTGGGACGGGAGCGTCACCTAGCAGTCCTTCTAGGACATATTGTTTCCTGGAAGCTATGAGGATGATCCTCAGGTTCCGGACCCAGTCCGTATAGTTGCTGCCATCATCTTTCAGCTTGGTTTTCTCTAGGAACGCGTTGAAGTTCATGTTGACATGAGCGTTGGCCATTTGATCTACAAGACATATTTTGCAAAAAGTTTTAGACTAAGTTCATGATAATTAAGTTCATCTAATCAAATTATTTTAATGAACTCCCACTCAGATTAGACATCCCTCTAGTCATCTAACTGTTACACGATCCGAGTCGACTAGGCCGTGTCCGATCATCACGTGAGACGGACTAGTCATCATCGGTGAACATCTCCATGTTGATCGTATCTTCCATACGACTCATGTTCGACCTTTCGTTCTCTTGTGTTCCGAGGCCTTGTCTGTACATGCTAGGCTCGTAAAGTTAACCCTAAGTGTTCTGCATGTGTAAATCTGTCTTACACCCGTTGTATGTGAACGTAAGGATCTATCACACCCGATCATCACGTGGTGCTTCGAAACGACGAACTTTAGCAACGGTGCACAGTTAGGGGGAACACTTTCTTGAGATTATTATAAGGGATCATCTTATTTACTACCGTCGTTCTAAGTAAACAAGATGCATAAAACATAATAAACATCACATGCAATTATATAAAGTAGTGACATGATATGGCCAATATCATATAGCTCCTTTGATCTTCATCTTCGGGGCTCCATGATCATCTTGTCACCGGCATGACACCATGATCTCCATCATCGTGTCGTCATGAAGTTGTCACGCCAACGACTACTTCTACTTCTATGGCTAACACGTTTAGCAACAAAGTAAAGTAATTTACATGGCGTTCTTCAATGACACGCAGGTCATACAAAATAAAGACAACTCCTATGGCTCCTGCCGGTTGTCATACTCATCGACATGCAAGTCGTGATTCCTATTACAAGAACATGATCTCATACATCACAATATATCATTCATCATTCATCACAACTTCTGGCCATATCACATCACATGACAATTGCTGCAAAAACAAGTTAGACGTCCTCTAATTGTTGTTGCATCTTTTACGTGGCTGCAATTGGGTTCTAGCAAGAACGTTTTCTTACCTACGAATAACCACAACGTGATTTTGTCAACTTCTATTTACCCTTCATAAGGACCCTTTTCATCGAATCTGCTTCAACTAAAGTGGGAGAGACAGACACCCGCCAGCCACCTTATGCAACTAGTGCATGTTAGTCGGTGGAACCGGTCTCACGTAAGCGTACGTGTAAGGTTGGTCCGGGCCGCTTCATCCCACAATACCGCTGAAGCAAGATAAGACTAGTAGCGGCAAGCAAGCTGACAAGATCTACGCCCACAACAAAATTGTGTTCTACTCGTGCAATAGAGAACTACGCATAGACCTAGCTCATGATGCCACTGTTGGGGAACATTGCAGAAAATTAAAATTTTCCTACGGTTTCACCAAGATCCATCTATGAGTTCATCTAAGAAACGAGTCAAGGGAGTGAGTTTGCATCTACATACCACTTGTAGATCGCGTACGAAAGCGTTCGAGGGAACGGTGATGATGGAGTCGTACTCGCCGTGATTCAGATCACCGATGACCAAGTGCTGAACGGACAGCACCTCCGCGTTCAACACACGTACGGTACGGGCGACGTCTCCTCCTTCTTGATCCAGCAAGGGGGAAGGAGAGGTTGAGGAAGAAGGCTCCAGCAGCAGCACGACGGCGTGATAATGGTGGAGAGGCAGTACTCCGACAGGGCTTCACCAAGCACACAACAGAGGAGGAGAGGTGTTGGGGAGGGGAGGGGCTGTGCCTTGGCTTGGGTGTTGCAGCCCTCCCCTCACCCCTCTATTTATAGGGGAAGGGGCAAGGGGGGGCCGGCCCCTCTAGATGGGATCTAGAGGGGGGGCGGCGGCCAGGGAGGGGGAACTTGCCCCCCAAGCAAGGGGGGCGCCCCCTCTAGGGTTCCCCCCCCCCCAACCCTAGGCGCATGGGCCCAAGGGGGGGCGCCCAGCCCTCCTGGGGCTGGCTCCTGCACCACGCAGCCCATGTGCCCCCCCGGGAGGGGTGGCCCCTCCCGGTGGACCCCCGGAACCCTTCCGGTGGCCCCGGTACAATACCGATATGCCCCCGAAACCTTCCGGTGTCCGTATGACAACTTCCCATATATAAATCTTTACCTCCGGACCATTCCGGAGCTCCTCGTGACGTCCAGGATCTCATCCGGGACTCCGAACAACTTTCGGTAATCACATACAAGTCTTCCTAATAACCCTAGCGTCGCCGAACCTTAAGTGTGTAGACCCTACGGGTTCGGGAGACACGCAGACATGACCGAGACGACTCTCTGGTCAATAACCAACAGCGGGATCTGGATACCCATGTTGGCTCCCACATGCTCCTCGATGATGTCATCGGATGAACCACGATGTCGAGGATTCAATCAACCCCGTATGCAATTCCCTTTGTCGATCGGTATGTTACTTGCCCGAGACTCGATCGTCGGTATCCCAATACCTCGTTCAGTCTCGTTACCGGCAAGTCACTTTACTCGTACTGTAATGCATGATCCCGTGACCAAACACTTGGTCACTTTGAGCTCATTATGATGATGCACTACCGAGTGGGCCCAGTGATACCTCTCCGCCATACGGAGTGACAAATCCCAGTCTCGATCCGTGTCAACCCAACAGATCAGAGATACCTGTAATGCATCTTTATAGTCACCCAGTTACATTGTGACGTTTGGTACACCCAAAGCACTCCTACGTTATCCGGGAGTTACACGATCTCATGGTCTAAGGAAGAGATACTTGACATTGGAAAAGCTCTAGCAAAATGAACTACACGATCTTGTGCTATGCTTAGGATTGGGTCTTGTCCATCACATCATTCTCCTAATGATGTGATCCCGTTGTCAACGACATCTAATGTCCATAGTCAGGAAACCATGACTATCTGTTGACCAATGATCTAGTCAACTAGAGGCTTACTAGGGACGTATTGTGGTCTATGTATTCACACGTGTATTACGATTTCCGGATAATACAATTATAGCATGAATAAAAGACAATTATCATGAACAAGGAAATATAATAATAATGCTTTTATTATTGCCTCTAGGGCATATTTCCAACAGAATCCAATGTACCATGAGAGAACAAAGCACATTGATGTCAGATATCACTATATTCAAGATGTTGTTGATGAAGGTGATTTGAAGGTATGCAAGATAAGTACTCATGATAATCCTGCTGATATGATGACAAAGCCGGTTCCTACCAATAAGTTTGAGCTTTGCTCAGGCTTAGTTGGTATTGCTCACTAGTCTTATGGACTTTGACGCACAAGGTGTTTATGCTGATTTGGATGGAGTTATTCACTTTGTTCGACTACTGGAGGGAATTTGGCTCAAGGTGGAGATTGTTAAATTGTGATCCAAATTATACCATATTGGACTAGACGTAGTACATACAGTGTGGGCTTTGCGTCGGTACCGACGTGTACGAGTACAACTCGTTTACTTGCCCTACAAGGACTCTTATGTGTTACCCCTCATATATACCCCATGTAGTCGCACCTAAGACGGTCTGTCGTCTCGTGCTTGTAATACTCCTCCATCATAATGATTGCACCTTCGTGCGTCCGTGGTTTTCTCCCACAAGGGTTTCCACATAAAACTCCGTGTCTCCGTGTCTCGTTTAATTATCGTTATTATCTAACAGTTACTACCAACCATTCAACAAGTCTTTCTTTTTTGCGATGAACCATTCAACAAATCAATCGTGTTTCCTCAAGGAAGACGAGACTAGTTGCCCTGTTGAGTGAAATATTCTTAGCTTCGTCTTTCAGTTTCATATTTCAAAACAATGTACTATGTATATCAACCTAGTCTTTGCCCAATAGATTCAAAACAGCGTAAATCGACTGAGTTTTCTCCAACAGACAAAAATCTTATTTTCTCACCAAAAACAAAAGAAGAACTACGATAGACCACACAAAGAGATTGCATGATTAATACTAAAAATAATCTTGGGAGATACCGTATGAAATTGAAAGGCACCCCCATCAGTCTAGCCGTGCCAAAAGGAAAGAGTCCACAACTTTTCCCCCGAAACTCCCAGAGCGCTCCTTTGGCGATTAGGGTTTTGAGGGTGGAACCTGGCGGCACGCGTCAATTTACTCGGCGGGGCGAGGGGTCTGCCGTTTGGAGGATGGCAACATCATCGGATCAGCATGGAGGAAAGGAGCCTATGTCGCCCCGTGCGGCAAGGGCGAAGCTAGCGGAAGCCCTGGGAAAACTTGACATCATGGAGGAGGAGGCGACTCCGCTGGTGCTGGATGACCGGGAAGATGGGGCGCCGGCGAAGTGGATGCTGGCAGTAAAGGTACTGCACCGGAATATACTCCACATCTAGACTATTACCAGTGCCCTTCGGCCGGCATGGGGAAATCCTAAGGGATTGACCTTTCGATCTATTGGGGATAATGCGTTTGTAGCTGAATTTGCAAATCAACGGGATCGTGATCGTGTATGGGAGGGATCGCCATGGCATGTGAGTAAGAATGCGGTGATTCTGTCAGAGTATGATGATTGCATGCGTCCTTCTGAACTCAGGTTTGATAGGCTGCAACTTTGGGCTAGAGTTGTAAACCTTCCCTTCAATCTGCAGGATGATAAATGGAGTGCTGCTATTGCTAAACAAATTGATAAACAAGCAACACATGTATCATTTGATCATGTGAATGGATACTTGAGAGCAAGAGTTACGATTGATGTGAGCAAACCTCTTAGGAGGTGGATACTGATTGAGTCAGCTCGTAGAAAATGTTCAGACCTGTATGATATCCAATACAAGAATGTACCACACTTCTGTTTTCTGTGTGGCCGGCTTGGTCACTCGGATCAGTACTGTCCGACGTCGGGGACTAGGGATGCCAATGGAGATTTACCGTTTGGGGAGAATTTGAGACCTATGGATGAATGGAAGAGGGCGTACTCGGGTGACAACTCGTCAAAGGAGTACCAGGGTTTCTAGAGTAACAAAGCTGAGACGAGGAACTCTAGTACTGCTGCAGAAAAGGGTGCAGAGGTCACCTCCCCAATAAAACAACGCGAGCAGTACAAACGCAAGGGGGGATCGACTACTAATCAGCAGGTTTACAGGAGGGTGGAAACACCACTACTGACTAATGAACCATTTGCGGCTAATGGTGAAGATGTAGTTCTTGGGTCATCTGAAAAAGATTTGAGTCACGAAAAGGATGAAGATGAGCCACGGGAACCGAAGAAAAAGAAACCTACGCCGATGAATTCCGGCAGCACGGCAGTGTGATGCAGCCCTGCCATTCGCAATGAGGTTCCTTAGCTGGAACTGTCAAGGGCTTGGGAACCCATCGACAGTTCAAGAGCTTCGCAGTGTGGTGAAGCAGGAAGTGCCCTGTCTCCTGTTTGTTATGGAGACAAAAATTCAGCAAAGAGAGTCGAAGCATTGCAAAATCAGTTAGGCATTGCGGGGTGTTTTGCTGTGGATAGCAGAGGATTGAGTGGAGGTATTGGTCTGTTTTGGTCAGTTGACATTCGAGTCGAGCTCAAAAACTATAGTTCTGGCCACATTGATGTAGGGGTGCAGAAGGTGGAAGGAAGATCAGATAAGTGGAGGTTCACTGGGTTCTGCGATGCACCAAAGGTGGAGGATCGCTATCAGAGTTGGTGTTTTCTCCAAACCCTGTTCGCGATACAACATTCAGCATGGATTTGTGTTGGCGACTTTAATGAAACTCTGTATGGGTCAGAGCATTTCTTGTGAGCCGCTCGGCCTGAATGGTAAATGCGGGCGTTTAGAGAAGTTACGGAAGAATGTATGTGGCAGGATCTTGGATGGTCAGGAACAGAATACACATGGGATAATGGACAGCCAGGACATGCAAATGTGAAGGCTCAGATTGATAGAGCTTTTGGCAATCCAGAGCTGCTTAATATGTTTGCTTATGCTCACGTTAGGCACATCAGCACAACAGAATCTGATCGCTGTTTTGTCAAAGTGGATTTATGTGAATATGTGGCCGAGGGGCGTTCTAGAGCAAACAAACAGTTTCGCTATGAAGATATGTGGCAGTGCCATGCCGATTACGATCAGGTAGTAAATGAAAATTGGCAGACGGGATCTAGCCGGCAGGGGCTTAGTGGTGTTCTTCAGGCACTCTCTTCAATGCAATCAACGCTTTCTGAATGGGGTGCTGCTGAGTTGGGTGTTTGGCACGTAAAATTCGTAAACTGCGTTCCAGGCTTGAGAAATTGCGTGGCCAATCTATAGGTCGAGGGACCTCTATTGAGGAGATATAAGTTGCAAGACAACTCAAAGAGGACCTGCGACAGGAGGAGATCTTCTTGAAGCAGCGGTCAAGAGTGCTATGGTTAAGGCAGGGAGACCAAAACACGAAATACTTCCAGCTGCAAGCTACTCAATGGAAGAGGTTGAACAAGATTGATAATCTTGTGCGCGATGATGGCACCATATGTCGGACGAGGGAGGAAAATTGTACAGTGGTACAAGCGTTCTTTCAAGATCTATACACATCCCAAGGGCACCGACCAATGGATGAGCTTACACAATTAGTCCCTCAACGGGTTATGGCTGATATGAATGAAATACTTGATAGGCCATACACGACAGAGGAGGTGAGAGTGACATTATTTCAGATGGCACCATCGAAGGCCCTGGGGGTGGATGGATTTACGGCGGGTTTCTTCCAACGGCATTGGAATTTGATCAAGGATGACATCATCCATGCCGTGTTGGACTTTCTTCATGGGGGCGAGCTACCAGTGGGGATGAACAACACAACTATAACACTTATTCCCAAGGTGAGACACCCCCAGCGCATTAATCAATATAGACCGATCTCTCTTTGTCCTGCACTTTACAAGATTGCAGCCAAGTGTATAGCAAACAGATTGAGGATCTTTTTGGACGACATCATAGGGGAGAACAAAGTGCTTTCGTCCCAGGTCGCCTGATTACGGATAACATCCTTATTTCCTATGAGAGTGTCCATGCGATGAGAAAGAGGAGGAAAGGAAAGAACAGTGTGTGTGTAGTGAAGCTAGATATGATGAAAGCCTATGACCGTGTTGAGTGGCATTATATAGGAACTATTATGGCATGTCTTGGCTTCAATACGTCCTTCATTCGACTCATCTTAAAGTGTGTTTCTTCGGTGAGGTTTGCTATCCGTGTGAATGGGGAGCTCTTACCGTTCTTTTCCCCTTCTAGGGGGCTAAGGCAAGGGGACCCGGCATCGCCATATCTGTTCCTGTTATGTGCAGAGGGATTTACTACCTTGCTTAATAACTTTCGAAGACCGTATGTGGACAAAGGTATAAGGGTGAGTGTGAATTCACCCTGGATCAATCACTTGCTTTTTGCGGACAATAGCTTGATATTAATGCAAGCAAAACAGCAGAGTGTGCGGCGTTTGAATGACATTCTCAGAATTTATGGTGATTGTTCGGGTCAGTGTGTGAACAGAGAGAAGAGCTCCATATTTTTCAGCCCAAACACCTCTGACATAGATCGCCAAGCAATGACGAGATTGATGGGCATTACTGTAGAAGAGTTTAATGAGAGATATCTTGGTCTTCCGACAGCAGTAGGTCGCGTCACAAGTGGGACGTTTGATCATATAGGGGAGCGAATTAGAAGCAAATTAAATGGCGGATCAGAGAGACTCGTTTCCTGTGCTGCGAGGGAGGTTCGATTGAAATCAGTCATACATGCCATACCAACTTTCTCTATGAGCTGTTTTAAATTGTCGAAGAAAGTCTATAAGGGGATTTCATCTAGTATGGCAAAATATTGGTGGAGTAGTTCTCTCGACCGGTGCTCTCTGCACTGGGTTGATTGGCAAACACTTGCATCACCGAAGGTACAAGGCGGGATGGGTTTTCGGAATCTTGAGATGTTTAATTTAGCCGTGCTAGGTAAGCATGGATGGAGATTGGTCACAAGCCCAGACTCTCTCTGTGGTCGGGTGTTGAAGGGGAAGTATTTCCCTCTCACGGACTTTATGCATGCCACTGTACCAAATAACGCCTTGGCTACCTAGCGTGCTATTATAGCAGGAAGGGAGGCGCTCAAAGTTGGTTTGATCGGGCGAATTGGGGATGGTTCCTCGGTGTCGATCTGGAATGATACTTGGATCCAAGGGAAGCTTTCCATGAAGCCATCTATGCAGGTTGGAAATGACACACTACACACAGTCTCCGATCTCATTGACAACGACTCTTGGTTATGGAAGATGGAAATTGTCAGGAGGAATTTTATCGCTCCCGATGCTGATGCTATATTGAACATACCATTGCGGCAAGGGGGAGGTGAGGACTTCTGGGCATGGGCGTGGGAGAAGACGGGTGTCTATACTATAAAATCTGCGTATCGGGCTCTTATGACTCGCAACGAGCACTCAGCTCTAGAGGAAGGGGTGACGACGGGCACTTCAGAGACAGAGAAGCAGTTATGGACAAGGTTGTGGAAGCTAAAGGTGGTGCCTAAAGTTCGTGTGTTCTGGTGGCAAGTTCTACGGGGCATTCTTCCTGTGGAGCGAACACTGCAGCACAAACACATTGTCACCATGGCTAGATGTACAGTCTACCTAGCTGCAAATGAGGACTTGATGCATGCGCTGATAAAGTGCACTCATGCAAAGAGATTCTAGGGGGAAGCGAGAGAATGGCTACAAGTGAAACTTGCTGATCTCCACCCAGAAACATGGGCGAAGGATATTCTTTGCGACCCAAGGTTTCAAGAAGCTGACAGGGCAAAAATTGTTACTGTGATGTGGGCGATTTGGACTTCCAGAAACGACATAACACATGATAAGGAAAGCTCAAGCCTAGTCCAGTTTTTGAGATCGATCAAGGTTGCTTTGGCAGTGCTAGAACTTCCTATGGAGCACACCAAAGTCCTGACCGGCTATGGTTGGAGACCGCCTGAGGGTTATTTGATTAAAATCAACACTGATGCAGGTATCTCCCGTGAGGAATGTAAAGGGGGTGCAGGAGGGATCACCCGGTCTTCGACTGCCTTCCTTGCGGCCTGGAGCAAGCCTTACCCCGGAGTGACAGATCCATTGGTAGCAGAAGCTTTGACTCTGCGTGATGGTGTTCTTTTTGCTCGTCTCCGAGGCTTCCTGCGAGTTGTTCTGGAGGTTGACTGCAAGGATGTAGACGACCTGTGGGCTTCGCACACTTTTTCGCGCTCGATGATAGCGTCCGTTCTACTGGAGATAGAAGAACTAGCATTATCTTTTTAGTCTTTTGTTATTTAACATGTATCTAGAAAAGCCAATACTTCAGCCCACTTTTGTGCCAAGTTTGCTTGCACGTTAGGGGTTACAAGTTGCTGGATGGACTCCCCTCCTAGTTTTTTCATGACTAGCATTATGGCTCATCATGCAGGAGCTAGAGATGATTGAATAAAGTTTTTATTTCCCCGCCAAAAAAAGAAGTCTAGCCATGCCAAAACACAACACGCCGCACCCAAACTGAACCGAATACTGGTTCCGCGCGCAGCTCCTATTCCGACAGTTGCTGCTTTATAGGGATCCGAACGACCCGGCCCGAACACAACAGTACAACCATCAAAATTGTCCCAAGACTGACAGCAACTCAAGCTCACAAAGCCGCCGCCAACGAAAAAGATAGGGCAGAGAGTAGAGACTCGATTCAGACCGATGTCGACAGAACAATACGGCGGCGGCTGGATTCTTCGGATCGGCAGATCACGCCGCCGCCGGCGCAGCTGCCGGACGACCTGATCCACTACAGCATCCTCGCACGCCTCCCCTTCCGGCTGCTCCTCCGCCTCGCCCCCGTCTGCAAGGCGTGGCGCCACCTCATCCTCCACGACCCCGTCTTCGCCCGCGTGCAGGCGCAGTGCCCCTCGCCGGCCTCCGGCGTCCTCGCCCGCTTCCACCAGGGCCGGCTCGAGGTCCTCACCCCCGGAGCCGCGGCCGCCACCGTCGCCCCGCCGGACGCCGGCCTCTCCTTCTTGCCCGTCGTCGACGCGCACCGGCAGCACCTCCGGCTCTGCTCCACCACGAGCGGCCTTCTTCTGGTCACCACCGGCAGCACCTTCTGGGTCGTCAACCCCGCGACCCGCGCGTTCCATGAGATCCCCTACGCCGGCGAGCGCGCCTTCAGGGCGTGCCTCGCGTACGACCCGGCGACGGCGCACCAGGAAAGCTACCACCTCGTCGTCCCCGCCCGGGTAAACATGGAGCTGTGGAGGTTCTGGATCTTCTCCTTCTCGTCGCTCCCGCGCGGATGGCGCGCGTCGTGGGCGACCGTGCGGATGCCGCCGTACGGCGGTGTGCAGCCCAAGGCTTTACAACTGGGCGGGCTCTCGTACTGGCTTTGCAACCGGGGCGACGTGCTCTGGTACAACTACGGCGCCGACGCGGCGGGCAAGCTGCCGCCGCCGCCGCATGGGAAGAAGAGGCCGTCCTCCCTGGTCGACGGAGGAGGGTACATGGAGGGCAGCAGGGAGCTGGTGGCGTGGCGCGGGAGGATCGCGATGGTGTCAGCGAGCCCCACCCTGCTGGCCGTGTGGGCGCTGTCGTCGTCGCCCTCCTCGGGCAATGCCTCGCTGACGCGGTGGGAGATGGTGCACCGGAGGAGCTGGGACGAAATCCCTGGCATGGCGCCCCCCGCGTCGCGCTTCCTGTGGTCGGTGGTGCCGGCGGGAGTGGACGTCGGCGCGGAGGTCTTGGGCCTGGCGGTGCGGATCGGGTACAGGCAGCGCCGCGGCCACGGCGTGGGTGGTGGTGTTGACAACGAGAATGTGTGGCGTCGCGAGGTGTTGCGGTACGACATGCGTACCGACGCCACGGCCACGGTGGCGGAACTGGTCGGCAGGGAGAAGCACGACGACTTCGTCGTCTTCGGCTACCACTCCAGCATGGCGCCATTGTACTAGCAGCTAATTAAAACCTCTCCATCTCCATCTCAAGGTTTTTTCTGACAGTAATTTGATGGAACTCGATCATCGCAGGTACTCATGGTATTCTGGATATTTCACTTTTCAGCTATCTATCTACCTCTCGGTTTCTAAATATATAAGGCTTTTTAGAGATTTCAATACGGACTACAAAAGAATGTATACATACATATTTTACAAGTATATTCACTCATTTTGTTTCATATGTAGTCCATATTGAAATATCTAAAAATACAAACGGAGGGAGTATCATATTATCAGAACATAATGGTCTATTTGAGTCTCTGAAAAATCCTAGCTATTCTTAGCATGATTTTACGGAATCTCAAAGAGGAAGGGGTTATTTCAGGGGAGTGGGAGATGTTTATTTTTGCAGAATCTTTTTGGTCCTGCAGAATCTAATGTACGTGTTTACTTAGGACCTGAGAGTTATTAGATAAGATGTTCATCATGGAATTAAGAAGTAATACTGCCATTTTTCAATTAAAGCATAACAAGGCTGCTGGCCAGATGGTTTAGCTAGTGAATTTTATCTGCGTTTTTGGCCATTCGTTTATGGGGATTTGTATTTTTTTTTTAGTTCTATATATCATGGTAGGCTTGATCTTGCTAGGTTGAACTATGGTGTGTTAACTTTGTTGCTAATTAAGGGTACATGAGGTGATAAAATTCAGATGTTTAGGTTGCATTGCTTTCTTAATACATTTTTGTAAATCTTTACAAAAGTTATTAAGAATATTTCTATTAGTCTAGTTGATAAGATTATTTCTTCTCTGCAAACATAT
>NC_041391.1:146464254-146466388 GCF_002162155.2 Triticum dicoccoides
CTCCTGTGTCGCTCTCGCAAGTGACGTCAGGGCGAACCCTAGCCCCAACCCCCGCGTCATCCACAAACTGCTCTACACTCGCCGCCGTTGAAAGGCGGCGTCGGGCGAAGCTCGGTCGGCGGCGGGGCTCGTCCTACCTCCCTGGCGAGCAGCGGAATCACGAGACACGGCGGAGCGGCGGGGGCGCGGCAACAGCGAGGCGCTCAGCGGGCGGTGGTGTGGGATGACCTTCAAGCCGTGGTGTGTGGCAAAGGCGTGGCGCTGGTGTCGGACAGGCGTAGGGGCGGCGGCGTGAATGTGGATCGAACGCTGACCTGGCGTTGGGGGTGCGTCTTTGGCCTACCTTGGTCGGGTGGCGACGAGGCGCTCGGTGCCTCCATTGGCTACCTTCGGCGCGGATCCGTCAAGCAGAGGGCTGGGACATCGCGGGAATCTCATGTGCCCTGCCATGATCAGGTTCGATCTCGTGCGATGGATGCACTAGTTGGTGATGTGGTCACAATAGCTCGAGTGACGGCGGTTGGCGTTCCGTGGCGGGACACGGGTCGTGCTGGCTCCTCCCTTCTCCTAGGTACATGTCGGCAGCGCAGACCACTTGCGTGGTTGAGATGGCCACATCGTGGGGCTCATACTTGGGAAGATCAGATTGGGGCTTGTGGCGGTTCGCAGCTCCTGCTCCAGGTAAGTGATGATGTGCTCGGTCCATGTTGTGCCTATGGGCAATGAGGTCCCTCTCCCCATGGGTGCTCTATGGTGGTGGTCGGGTCGCTGCGGTTCTGTCAGGCAGACTAACGTCGAAGGTCACGGGCATGACGTCATGTGAGCTTGCTCAGCGACAGCCCTCAATAGTCACGGGGTTGTATCTCCATAGGCCCACTGGGACCGGCTGGAGATGCAGGTGTGGGCACCTCCTACCCAGGCCCGGCCTTGAGGAGGGGGGGGGGAGAGGGGCGGCCGCCCCGGGCCCCCCAAGGCCAAGGGGCCCCCAAGTATGTTTCTGCTTTTGTATGGGCCTATTGCCCTGACCCAAATGCTAAACAGATGAAGTATTACATACTCCGTCCGACGAAAAAATGAGCGCAGATCGTTTTCCTCTGATTTCCTTCCTGTGACGATTGAACTTGAGATCTGTTTGCTGCTACGATTGATGAATGGTTCAGTTATTGCATGTGAATAATTAGAAGTTGTTGCCAAATACCCTCCTGATTTCCTCCCTTATTCACCAGCCGAAAATAGTGCATCCAATTGTTTTGTCTTGAGATGTGCGTCTGATTTTTGGACTAACTTGTAGCGTACAGCCAGGCCAAGTGGATCGAGGGAGATAATAGATCGCTTCCTGATATCCATCTCCTGTAGAGCCCCAGGTCAGGGGAGGGCCGGACCGCCGGAGTTAGCCATGTCGCTGCCTCCCACGCAAGACGCAGCCATAGCCGTCTCGCCGAGAGGCCTCGCACTGTGACGGCGAGATTACAGTTGCAGCAAAGATTAGACCTGGCCATGGGAAACCCGGCCCGGACGGCCCGGCCCGACCCGACCCGAAAAAGCCCGACCGGCCCGACCCGACCCGACCTTGCCCATGGGCTGGGCTTGGGCCTGATTTTTAGGCCCGATGGCTGGGCCGGGCTCGGGCCCAACATATTTGCCATTTAACGAAGAGGCCCGGCCCATGGCCCGAGGCCCGCCGGGCTTTTTGACTGATGGGCCGGTCTCGGGCCTGAAATCTAGGCTCGACGGCCAGGCCGGGCCGGGCTCGGGCCCGGGTTTTTGCAACGGGCTTTGTTTGGCCCGGTCCGGCCCAACGTTTGGCCAAGTATAGCGAAGATAGGTATGCCTATGATCTCTGTGTATAGCTAGCGTATGCCGTATCGGAGTTTATCAGGAGGATTTATCAAAATTTATAAATGTTCATCCAAATTTCCTCTGCATTGGTGCAACATTAGACATTATTTATGTAAAGATGATATTGGTTCCGCGACCGAGCGTGGCGACGCGCGATCCCCTTCGCACAGCCATACTCAGCTTTCGACACGCTCTATCTCTTTCCAAATCAGTTATAGTCGTTGTTTCCATGTATTCAAATGATGGCCCCACTATTCCATTGAGCATGCAACTAACCCATACGTGCATGCACGTT
>NC_041391.1:146466818-146482406 GCF_002162155.2 Triticum dicoccoides
ATTTTAACGAGGTGGTGGGTTGGGGCCCCTTTTCTTAATTAGCAATAATGTGTCCACACACAGTTGCTTAGTCGGGAACAGGTTGCCTGGTCGGAAAATCGAGCGTCGGAGCGCTCGCGCGCGCATTAGCCGTCCCCCGAAAGATTTGAGTTTGTCGACTCACTGATAGTTGCCACATCCATAATAATGTCGATTTGGATTACAAGGATTTTGCATATTACAATGTTGACATCAACATGAATAATAATAATGGGAGTGATCTTTGGCTTTTAAATCACCTGCAAGTCCTTGGAGGTACCAAGTTTTACTATGGGTGCTTATGATCTAAGAAATTGGGATAATCTCAATGAAATATCTATTGGGCATACTAGTGAAGAAGAGACTTGTATAAAACAAAACCAAAATTGTATTTCCTTTAGCTGACAATTCAAGATACTTATTTAATAGTCTTTTATGGTCTACGGTAAAGGCCCCGAGCTATAGTTTCGTCCCGGGCCCCTGAATTCTCAGGACCGGCCTTGCTCCTACCATGAAGGCATCTACCCATAATTCATGGTTGTGCTGGGCTAGAAGTGAAAGAAGACACTTTCTACTCTTTATACCGCAATGTGGGCAGTTAGCGGTATCTCGAGCATGGATGTTGTGGGGGCGGGACACATTGAGTCCCACCCATTAGAATTCCACGGGGAAGAGAATTTTGGATGGTCAATGCATGGAAAGACAACGACCAACGCGTGATGCTCGATCGAGCGTTCCAACAGCGCGGCCGCGAAGGAGCTGTCTCGTCTTCCTACATGCTTTTTGATGCTTCGCAGGACCAAATTTTCTTGTTTCCTTAAGGGTTTAATATGTCCTTTTTCCAGATTTTTTTCCTTCCAAAAGTAATAGTACCCCGTGTTTGTATTTTCTACCCTTTTTATTTTACTCCACCAATTTTAACGGCATCTGCATTTGATAGCCGAGTTGTTCATCATGTTCCGAGCGACCTGGGTGATATGAAAGTTCATCACTAGGAAGCCGGTGGCACCATGGCTGCGGTGATGGCTAGGATAATTAATTTTATGCCCCTACTTGTATCCCATCGGTTTGATTTGCCGCTAGTTTAAAAAAAATCAGTTTTGCCCGAGTGTGTTTGCTCCACTTATGCTTTTGCCCTTTAACCATTTGAACGTTATTTTAAAAACTTCATAACAAATTCATCCTAACCAGAAAAATGAAAATAAGATATCTAAAATATTCTAGAAAAATATTATCTATATGTGCATGTCATTTGCATTCATGACAAATGTGTTCGACTCCATCAATTTTAACGGCATCTGCATTTGATAGCCTAGTAGTTCATCATGTTCCGAGCGACCTGGGTGATATGAAAGTTCATCACTAGCTAAGAAGCCGGACGCGAAGGAAATGGTACGTCTAGATGTCCTTCCAGCATTAAGATGGCGGTTTTGATGGATGGCCTAGACTCAGGTTCTCCTTGCACGCACAAGAGCCCAACCTTCACCACCCGCTCCACGGCCGCCATATCGACCTCCTCCTCGCTTTTTATGGCCCTCTTCACCTCACCCTTCCGGAGGCACTCATACACTAGCTCCATCAGGGTTTGCTCCTCGCCGGCCTCCTCCATTTCCATGTTCCTCCTGCACGTCATGATCTCGAGCAGCACCACGCCGTAGTTGTACGCATCAATCTTCGCCGTGACAGGGCCTGTGCCCCTGTACCACTCGGGGGCCAGGTACCCACGCGTGCCACGGACACCGGTGAAAGTACGTGTCTGGTCAGGTTGGAGTAGTTTGGCGAGCCCGAAGACGGCGATCTTGGCTGTGCCAGCCGCATCGATGAGGATGTTCTGCGGCTTGACGTCGCAGTGGATAACGCGGCTGTCGAGCTCGTCGTGGAGGTAGTGCAGGCCCCGGGCCACGTCGAGCGCGATGCCAAGGCGGTCGGACCACGGAGGCATCGAGGTAGCACCCCTGAAGAGCAGGTCGGCCACCGAGCCGTTGCTCATGAACTCGTACACCAGGAGGCGGTTGGCGCCCTCGTGACAGAAGCCGAGGAGGCGGACCAGGTTGCGGTGGCTCGTCCGCCCGATGGCGCGCACCTCTCTCTAGAACTCCCGTTCGCCGTCCTCCACGAGCTTCTCCAGCCGCTTCACAGCGATAGCCTGCTCGCCGTTGTGCATTGCGCCTTTGAACACCGTGCCGAACGCGCCGCGACCCACCGGGTCACGAAAGCAGTACGTGGCGCGCTCCAGCTCCTGGTAGCTGTACGACCTCAGGGGCGCCGCCTCCTCATTCTCCTCCAAGCCTTCGCCGCCGTCGGTGTCCGCGTTCGCTGGTGCCACGTTCCGGAGCACGGCCCTCCGTTTCACGTGGAGCAGCCACCCGATGCAAACCAGCACGATGATGGTCGTGCGCCCGACGGGTTTGCTGTGGGTGCCGCTGCCGCCTGTCGCCGCTCCCGCGGTCTTGACGAACAGCGTGTATCTGCCTCCAGCGCGGCCGTACTGCAGAGGGAACAGTGTCCCGCAGCACTGCGACGCACAAGCAGTCGGCCATGCATGCCGCGCTCGTGGCATTGCGCACCACCTCGTACGGTACGTCCGCCCACTCCATGTTTGGCATCAACTTCACGGAGAAGTCTGCGGCATCTTGTTGCTGCCCCCTTTTACAGCCGCCGGCGCTGGAGTTCACCGTGCAACCGAGCTCCGCATTGCTCGCGTCGAGAAAATCGAACCCGGACGGGCACAAACAGCTAGGCCGATCCTGGTCGAGGACACAGTAGCTGTTGTGCCCACAAACGCCATGGACATCGCACCGATCGGTCAGAGCGCTCCAGACGACGGTGGTGGTATTGGACGCACCGCCAGGGCAGACACGAAGGTATGACGGTACAAACGCAGAACTCCATCAGGATCAAGCGTGAGGCGGTAGTAGGCTTGCTCTCCTGCTTTCAAGGCCCCATGCCGTGTCACCTGGTAGAGCAGGCCACTGGTATGTGGTATGAAGGCGCAAGGTGAGGGTGAAACCCAGATCGAACGTCCCCGTGTTCCAGTACGACGAGGCTGCGTCGTTCGGCGTGCCCACCGGGTACAACACCAGGTTGCCGTCCAGTTGCTGGTTGGCGAGCCGGTACTTCCCGATGACCTTGTTGGTGTCGGACACGCCGGAGAAGAGCTGCGCCGCGGGCACGAGGTCCTGCCCGGCGACCAGGTTGTCCGTCGGGGACTCAAACGTCTGCCACGCCACCGCGCCGTCGGAACCGAACAGCACAAAGTCGTCATCGCGCATGGCGCCCGCCACGGCCGGCCTTGACGGCTGCACGACGGTCCTGTCATGGTCGCTCGCGCCGGCCCAGAGGAGACGACCGTCGTCGGCGAGCCTTAGCGCGCCGCCCGTTGCCGTGTCGTTGCGGTTCGCGGTCCACGTGATGGTTACGTTGGGCGCGGTGGCGAGTCAGGTGCCGACTGTGAGGCCGCCTTCCGTGGCGTAGAAGCCGAAGGAGAAGCGACCTGACGGGGACGGCCAGCCGGCGCCCGCGGCGGCCTTCAGGGTGGACCCAGATGTGATGCCCGTTTGTGCGCATGAGAAGTCGAGGGAAACAAGCATGGCTAGTGCTAAGCACAACAGCAGATGCAAATGGTTTGCAGCCATTGATGCTGAGCTGCGAAGCGCTAACTAGGCTCAATCTATACTTGCTCGCTACTGCGTACAGTACGACGATTGGAGTTACTACCAACCATTCAACAAGTCTTTCTTTTTTGCGATGAACTATTCAACAAGTCAATCGTGTTTCCCCAAAGTTATGGCGAGAAATATTTACGCAACCCCGCATGAACCCGTTACACTGATGGCAGAGGCTTGGGGTGTCTTTCAATTTCATATGGTATCTCCCAAGATTAGTTTCAGTATTATTCATGCAATCTCTTTGTATGGTCTGTCGCAGTTCTTTTGTTTTTGGTGAGAAAAAAAGATTTTTGTCTGTTGGAGAATTACGTTGTTTTGAATCTATTGGGCGAAGACTAGGTCGATACATAGTACATTGTTTTGAAATATGAAACTGCATATGGGTTTGTACACATCCAGATGTGAGCTGATGCCCATTATGTTTGTGGTTTTTTTTTTTCTTGTCTTAGTTTTTTTGTTGCTGCATTATATATTTATAGAAGTTTAAATGTGACATCCTTAAAAGAAATCTAAATGTGAATTAGACAAACTAAAAGTCGAAGCTAAGAGTATTTCACTCAACAAGGCAACACGTCTCGTCTTCCTTGAAGAAACACGATTGACTTGTTGAATGGTTCATCGCAAATAAGAAAGACTTGTTGAATGGTTGGTAGTACAATGTTTTAACAGTTTGTCTAATTCATATCTAGATGTTTTTTTAAGGATGTCACATCTAAGCTCCCACAAATATATAATGCAGCAATAAAAAAAACTAGGACAAAAAAATAGACCACAAACAGAATGGACATCAGCTTAGATGTGACATAACTATGTCACATCTAGATGTGGCCTACACGGACCCATATGCAGTTTCATATTTCAAAACAATGTATATCGACCTAGTCTTCGCCCAATAGATTCAAAACAGCGTAAATCGACTGAGTTCTCTCCGACAGACAAAAATCTTATTTTCTCACCAAAAACAAAAGAAGAACCGCGACAGACCACACAAAGAGATTGCATGATTAATACTGAAACTAATCTTGGGAGATATCGTATGAAATCGGAAACACTAACGTCGGTGATTGCTGATATTAAGTTTGTCGGTCTTCCTACCCCAGAAGGATGGCGGTCTCTGGCGACGCTCCTGGCGACGCCCGGGGCGACGCGCCCCCGGCCGCGACGCCCTTTGCCCTCGCCTGCCCCTCTGCGGCCCTCGCTGCTCCGTCCCCTCCGCCGTCACCGGCGGCTGTGGCCCCCGTGGCCGTTCCCCCTCCTGCCCCTCGGCCGCGCTGGGCTGACCTTGCCGACGAGCCGCCCTTCCCTCCGTCTGCCTCCCCGACCGTCGCCCCCACGCGCCGCACCGCGCTGCCCTGCCGGGCCGGTGGCTCAGCCCCCCAGGAGCGGGGTTCTGCCACCGGCTCGCGGCCGCCGCGGTTGCCGGCGCTGCCCTTGAGCCCGTCTCGGGCCGGTGGGTGCCATGGCGTGGCGGTGAGGCCCGGGGCTGCTCGCCGCCGGTGCGCTCGGGCCTGGGGCGTGGCCGGTCGCTCCAAAAGGGGCGCCACCCGCTCCTCCTGGTGCCGTCTGGTGCTCGGTGTCTGCCCGGCGGCGCCCCTAACGCCGCCCGTGGCTCGCAGCGGCCTGGCGCCCTCGCCTCCGGTGCGGCGCGTGTCTCCCTTTCGACCGTTCATCGCTGCTCTCGTCTCCTCCATGCTCCATTTCGGTGCTCCCTCACCCCATCTCGCCGGTCGCCGGCACGCTCCGGTGCCTCGCCGGCGGTGGCGGCGGCGCCTACCGAGGGTGGGGAAACCCTACGCGAGGCCAGTCCGCGCCGCCTGCTGGGCCGGGCCCCTTCCGCGCCGAGTGTGCTAGGCCCCGGCCCGGCCCATCCGCGCCTGCCGCCGGCTGGGGCCCCTCCCCCTCTGCTGGGCCGGCCCATGGGAGCTGGGCCGCCTGGATGCCCTAGGCCCAGCTCCCCGGTGCCCTCGATCTGGCTTCCCAGGGGCCTCCCGGTTCCCCCAGATCCCTCGTCCACTGCCGCCTGTTTCCTCTCGGTCTCCTCTGCTTCCCCGAACCCCCCTCTGCTTACCTCCACCTCCTCTCCCTCCCGGCCGGTGTTCGGTGCGCCCCCCCTCCCCCGCATCCCCCGCCCCCCGCGCCTCGGCCCCCGATGCCCTGGGAGTGGGACGACGGCGGTGTGCGGCACAAGCGTCGCGCCGACGAACGGTCCGACCGCCGCGACCCTCCCCGGCCGTCGCCCGACGCGCTCCGTCGCGAGGAGGAGCTGCGTCGTGAGCTACGGGACCTCCGCGAGGGCCGTCGCGATGTCCGTCGCTCTCCGAGCCACCGTGACTCGCATGGACGCTCCCGCTCCCCCCATCCGGCCGCTTCGGGCGACTGGCGTCCCCGACGCCGCTCGCCCTCCCCTGCTCCTTGCCGTGCTTGATCTCCCTCTCTGCCCCGGTCCTCTCGGCGGGCTTCTCCCCGCGGCCCCGTCCAACCTACGACGCCTCCCACACGGAAGTACGTGCCGCCTCATGCGGTGGCATCCGCGCCACCAGCCGCGGCTGCTGCCCCGGGCGGGGGCCCTGCCCGTGGGCGTTCCGGACCTGTCAAGAAGAAGAAGCGCCGCGTCGCGGGGTGGGGCGCCCAGTCCGCCCCTCCGGTTCCGGGCTCTTCTTCCGCTCTAGGTCCCGTCTCCGGCCTTCCCTTCCCCCTGTGCTTCAATTGCAGGGTGGCGGGCCACTCGCAAGTCGAATGCGCCAACCCCCATTGCTGCTACCTCTGCAAGGATCTGGGGCACCCCGCCGTCCTGTGCCCGGACCATCCTGTGGTGTCCGAGCTCATGATGTACGACCACGGCATCGAGGGGCTGGGATTCTTCCACCTCGAGGTCCCTGACGTGTGTAACACCCACGATGCGGCTATATCTCCCACGTGTCGAAGCACGACTTAGAGGCATAACCGCATGGTGATTTTGTCGCAAGAAGGGTCATCTTCACACAATCCCATGCAATGAACAAGAATGGGATAAAGAGTTGGCTTACAATCGCCACTTCACACAATGAACATAAATAAATCATACATCATTCAGAGTACACACATATAGTCCGACTACGGACGAAGCCAAAAGAAAAGAAGATAACCCAACTGCTAGATCTCCGATCGTCCCAACTGGGCTCCACTACTGATCAACATGAAACGATACATAGCAACGACCAAGGTCTTCGTTGAGCTCCCATCTGAGCTCGGTTGCATCACCTGCACTGGTATCATCGGCACCTGCAACTGTTGTGATAGTATCTGGTGAGTCACGGGGACTCAACAATCTCAAAACCCGCGAGATCAAGACTATTTAAGCTTATGGGTAGGAAGGGGTAATGAGGTGGAGTTGCGGCAAGCACTAAGCAAATATGGTGGCTAACATACGCAAATGAGAGCGAGAAGAGAGAAAACGGAACGGTCGTGAAGCTAGCAATGATCAAGAAGTGATCCTGAACTCCTACTTACGTCAAACATAACCCAAAACCGTGTTCACTTCCCGGACTCCGCCGAAAAGAGACCATCACGGCTACACACACGGTTGATGCGTTTTAAATCAGATCTGGTGTCAAGTTATCTACAACCGGACATTAACAAATTCCCATCTGCCTATAACCGCTGGCACGGCTTTCGAAAGATTATACCCTGGAGGGGTGTCCCAACTTAGCCCATGATGAGCTCTCACGGTCAACGAAGGATATTCCTTCTCCCAGGAAGACCCGATCAGACTCGGAATCCCGGTTTACAAGACATTTCGACAATGGTAAAACAAGACCAGCAAAGCCTCCCGCTGTGCCGACAAATCCCGATAGGAGCTGCACATATCTCGTTCTCAGGGCACACCGGATTGTCCAAACTTCCGATAGGCCAGCCCAGAGTTGCCCCTGGTGGCCACCGGCGGTTGACAGGTTGGACCAACACTCACGACGAGCACTGGCCCCGGGGGGGGGGGTAAAATAAAGATGACCCTTGAGTCTACAGAACCCAAGGGAAAAAGGCTCAGGTGGCAAATGGTAAAACCAAGGTTGGGCCTTGCTGGAGGAGTTTTATTCAAAGCAAACTGTCAAGGGGGTCCCATAAATCACCCAACCGCGTAAGGAACGCAAAATCCGGGAACATAACACCGGTATGACGGAAACTAGGGCGGCAAGAGTGGAACAGAACACCAGGCAAAAGGCCGAGTCTTCCACCCTTTACCAAGTATATAGATGCATTAATTAAATAAGAGATATTGTGATATCCCAAAATAATCATGTCCATCATGGAGCAATCTTCAACTTCACCTGCAACTAACAATGTTATAAGAGGGGCTGAGCAAAGCGGTAACATAGCCAAGCAACGGTTTGCTAGGAAGGGTGAAAAGGTTAGAGTCTGACATGGCAACTTGGGAGGCATGGTAAACAAGGGATAGGCAGCGCATCATAGCGATAGAACGAAGCAACTAGCAAGCAAAGATAGAAGTGATATCGAGGGTAAAGGTCATCTTGCCTGAAATCCCGATAGGAAGAAGAACGAGTCCATGAAGAAGACAAACGGACGTAGTCGAACGAATCCTCACAACTCTGGAACGAAACCGAAGCTAACGAGAGAAGTAAACCGGAAAGAAGCAAACTAAACACACAGGCATAAACATGTCATGATGCACAAACAAGTATGATGCATGTCCGGTTTAAATAGCATGGCATGGCAATATGCACAAACAAAACTACAAGTTAAATGGAGCCCAATATGCAACGAGTTGCATATTGACGGAACACCACATCAATTATTTAGTTCTCTCTCGGTTATGTACCCAACAGTATTAAATGTTATTAAACATGGCAAAAGGGGGTGAAGCATATTAAAACTACCTAGCTAGGAAATTTTAAATGAGGCCGGAAACATCGAACAACAATTCCGAAAAGTCCCCATGTCATTTAGTAGTTTAATGCAAACACAATTATAAACATTTTAATTGTTGTTATCATGATGCGGATGACATATACAAGTTTTATACAATTTTAATGAAAACGTTGACATGAGCATGTTATGAAGCATTTGATCACCATGGCGGAACGAAAACGGGTGCCACGGCGGCGAAACAAAAATGATGCCACGGCAACATATCCGAAAATGATGCCACGGCAACATATCGGTTCCGGTAACTCATGGAGATACCGGTGCAAAAGGAGGCGTGACGTGAGCGAGTCATGCAAGAATGGTGGGGTGCTCCCGATTACCAGGTGTCCCACATGTCGGTGGCATGGCAAAAGAGGGGCATCGCAAGGACAAACGGGCACGGTGCAAACACGAGCATCTCATACAACACACATTCATTCGTTCACGGGCGGTCATCTCAAGGTTATACCTTCGAAGCGTGCGTTTCAGAGCGGTTCGTGTTCGGCGAAGGAAGTAGTCGTTCACGGCCGTAGGGGAAGTAGTCGTTCACGTTCGTCTCGGAGAGGTACTTGACGAATCCAACATCTTCGGGGCGACGGTAGTGGTTAACGAACGTCGTGGGAAGTAGTGGAAGTAGTTGTACACGACGATGGTAGTTGTACACGTTCGTTTCGTAGATGTCTGGGGTCGTCGATAGAGGTACTTGGCGGACCATGTAGTCGAACTTGGCGCATCCGAAGGGGTACTTGTACTCGCATCGTCGTGGAAGTAGTCGTTCGGGCTCCCGTGCGGACTTGGTGGTGGTGTACTTGGCGAATCCACGTAGTCGTACACAGGTAGAAGAGGAACTTGATGCATCCAAACGGAGCAACACAAAAGGCCTCGGGTCTTGGCAGCAAGGCATCGCAAAAGGGGCTGGCGCGAGCAAGGCAAGGCAGCAGCATGGGCATGGCTGCTACCTGAGTCCAAGGCAGAGGGCGGCCGGGGCTGGGAACGGGCGCCGGAGCGATGACGAGCCGAAGGATGGCGAGGAAGAGGGAGCTCCTCTCCCTGGCACGAGGAGGAAGGCGAGAAGGGGCGTAGAGGAGGTCCCTGGTGAAGCGCAGCCTGATTCGGCAGCGGCGGCGGGCTCCGGTGGTCGACGGGGAGGCGCGAAGGCGGCGTGGCCATGGATGACGGCGAGGAGGGTTGAGGGCGGTGGCGCTCCTGGTCACAGCGACCGGAGGGGCGACGGGGCATGGTGGCATGGCGGCCGGACTTGGCGCAGGGGAGGTCGATGAGCGACGGGCGGCGGGGACGCGACCTCGGGGCTCTGCGCCTGCAGGCGGAGGCTGTGGTGCTGGAGGTCAAGGAGCGACGGGGAGGAGGCCGCAGGGCAGCGCAGAGATGGAGGCGGGGCGCGGGCGACAGGCCATGGCGATGGGGTGACGAGGCGGCAGCGCTACGAGGAGGGGAGGCGCCATGGAGGAGGAGAGGAGCGGTCGAGCGAAGAGGCGCGGCTTCCTGGCGCTGGTTGCGGGCGTGCGCGAGGTGAGAGACGAGAGGGAGATGGGGATCGAGAGAGATGCGGGATCGGGCGATGGGGTTTGCGGCGCTGAGAGAGGAGACGAGGGAGAGATGGAACGAGGGGATCGGTTGGGGCTAGGGTTAGAGCAGCGGTTGCGGCTGGGCCTTGGGCCGGCTGGGTTAGAGCTGGGCCTAAGAGGCCGGCTAGGCACTCTTCTCCCTCTCTCTTATATTTTCTTTAGCAGAAAACAATTAAAGAGAAGAAAAAGAAAGAGAGGATTAGGGAAAGATAAAAGTGCAAGGGGATAATTTTCCCGGACTCACAAAAATGAGTTTGGTCCAAGAAAAATAGGAATGGCCAAGATTGCAAGATGTAAATTCAAACTCATTTGAATTAAATTCAAATTATTTGAATAGGAAGTGAGGTTTGGGAAGGTCCAAAAATGTTCGGATTTTTGGTGGAGCTCCGGAATATGATGAAAGAAATATTGGCAAGGTTGGAGACCAAGAATTGAGATAACAACGACATGGGATATTTTGCAAGTGGGTTATGGTTAATTCCAAATAAATGGAATAATTTTATTATAGCTCCCTAATAATAGTAGGAGACTTTAAATATGTTTTAAAGAGAAATCACCATGTGAATATCCCTCGATTTAAATGGATTGAAAAATCCATACAATTTATTTAGAAGAGTTATAAAAATTAATGACATGATGGCATGATGACATGATGCAAAGCAAAAATAAAAGAGCAAGCACAAAAGAAACACACGGCGAAACTTGGAATAACTGGAAGTCTTCTGGAGCGTCGGTCTCGGGGCGTTACAACACTCCACCACTACAAGAGGATCTCGTCCCGAGATCTAGCATGGCACCGGAGAGAAACGGAAGAGGAAGAGAAGAGGTAAAACTAAGTTGCTTCTTCGACCAATGAGTGAAACCAAAGAACCTTGAGAGGTTGAAAAGTTGAAAGAGAGAACACGACGGAGTAGAACACAATTGAGAGCACTGCGGTAGAAAATAGAAACAAGGAACACCATTTGAACCTTGGAGGTTGCAAAGCTATGAATGACGAGTACAATGGACAAGAAGGAATTGGAACCACTCTGGTTGAAACGAGATAAACAAGGAACAAGGAAGATCAAATTCAGACAACACTCTGGTTAAATGGATAAGCAAGAAAAGAACATGATCCTCACAATTCGAGATGATGAGTGAAGAGAGCAACATTACCATGCCTCCGGAAGAAAGAATAGAAGATAGATCATTGGAATAAAGGAATGGAGAAGAAAATGCCAACTTCTGCCACAAATGAGCTTGGAAAGCATCCTTGCAAAGAAGAATTGAACAGAGTTATTGGAAAATCAACAACGAAAAGCACAAGCTTGTTGTGGGCTTATGGAAAACGTCTCAAAATGATGAGGTGACAGCCGGCCACTAACGAAAAACAATTGCTTGCTTGAGATCAACGAAGAGATGAAAACTGCTTTTGCCGAGAGGATAGGAGAAAACTTGGATCATTGATAAGCACCACGATACAACATTCCTTAGGGAAGGCTTTAGGTGAAATCTATACCAAGATAACTCCAACGAAGAGATTGATGGATTTAAAATACCTCGTTCTTGACAACATATGAATCATGAAACAAGAATGGAAAATTGTCAAGAGTGACATAACACCATCTCAAAAGATAAGGTAGGAAGAATTGCACTTTGAAATGCAAGAAGAAGAATACTTGAACTCCTCAAAACAAAACATGTGTTAAGCACCCTATTTAATTTTGAGTATAGCTTGGCGGAACTTAACTCCGAGAGAAATCTTGAAGAACAATTGAAGAATGAAAGGAATCCTTGACGAAGCACCATGTAGAGCCTCCATGAAGAACTCAGGTAAAAAAAGGATGATATAAAGAAAGAGAAGTTGAAAATACAAGGTGAATCCTTGCAATGATTTAGATGGAGCTTCGCGATGATATAACCGAGAAAACTTGGAACTCCGGAAAAGAAAAGATGAAACACATGAAACCGAGAATGTGATATGATGAACAACTCTAGAAAGAAGAAACTAGATCACTTGGATGAAACAATAATACGAATTACGTTATGCGCATCCTTCACCAATTTAAATTGATGACAAGCAACAGATTTGGCATACTACTTATTCTCGCAGAAAGGATTAAGAGAGATATAGCGCAAACTTGAGAAGGTATAGATGGAACCACCGGTGGGATTGAAACAATGAAAGAATGAATGATAACCAAGGAAGAGAACTATTGAACGAACCACCGTAAGAATTGAAAATGAAAGTACCAAAGGCACAAATCACCGAGAAGAATTGGAAAACGAACGAAGATACTTGAGGGGATTTAGATACATGAGAACGAAGAGGCCATGAACTGATTAGAGGATATTTGAACGATGCACCGGTAAGATTTGTAGAACAAGAGCTGAAGGCTGAGAATGAAGAATTATGACATGATGGCCTTTGGAGGAAAAGAAATGGAAACAACTCATGAAATGCTCCGGATGGGTGAAAAGAATTCTCACAATCGAAAGCAATTATGAGAGGATGGTATAAAGCTAGAACCATGAATCTCTGGAAGAACGGGTAAGGATTTAAGAGGAACTGTTCTTCGGTCTTCAAAATTCGAGAATGACGACGAGAAACACCACCATGAATTGTTGAGATACTCCGGGATGAAAATTAGAAAGGTTGAACCAACAACGAAAGAATTTGAAAGATCTTGGAGAAAGACATTTGACTGATGATAATTCATTCTTACGTCAAACTTCGAAAAGAATTTGGGAATGACTCCGAGAAAAATTAGAAGAGTCAGGTAAGATCATGGGAAAAGACCTGTGGGTTAGGGCCCACTCAAAAGAAACACCGTTGAACGATTGATTGAAAGGGGGGATTGCGCCGGTTGAATTAAATGACTTGAATGAGATAACAACCTCAAAATAACTTGAATGGATTGAGAATGGAAACACGAATTTTCTGAGATAATCTTAAGCACTCTGGAGAAGAAATAGAGGAAGGGAATATGATCAACACCGAAAGCTTGAGTTAAATCCACCGGAGAAGAAAAGAGACGAAGAATAATAAACTTGAAGCTCCATTAGTATCTTCCTGAGAATCACCGGATAAGAACATTGACGAAAAGGAATGGAGAGACTTCCCATCAATAAAATGATACCTGATTAAGAAATCTGAGTCCTTGAAGAAAAGGGTGGGAGGGCGGGAAAAACAAAGGCAACTTGGGGAAGATGGAACAAACACCGTTGAGAAAACTTAGAATTGATCTTGCGGATGTTGAAATGATCAGATCCACTTGAAGAGAAGCACGCCGGTAGGAAAAGAATTAACATGACGACCTCGATGATCAAGAAGGATTAGTATTCACATAGCAATATGAGAACACCGTTTAGGAAAGGTATGGATTCAATATTTGACTTCGAAGCAACTCGAATACCACATATAAAACAAAACAAAGGATTTGGCTTGCAGAATAAGCTGGAAACAAACATATGATAGAGATTCCATCTGAAGTTTTCGTGGTGGGGCCCACACGGGCTCGAGTGTACAGCACCATCATGTACAAGGCAGTGCACATGACATACGAAGTGTCCCCGAACCAGCATAGCCAAGGGTTCTTTAAGACACAACGAGACCATTGTAAAAACGACCATGGAAAGGCGGACCACTAGACGTCGAACCCCAATCTCATATCATGCATCTGTCGAAAAGATATTCTAGGAGCTACTTGAATTCCCACCTATAAAACTCCCAAAACTTTCTGGTTATGCAATCTGGTGTTGGGGATATAGGGGAAGCAATATATATCTCACCCAAAACTAACAATCCCTACATCCAAGCTGTATCCATCGGTTAACACATAACCAAGAAACCTTCGGAAATCGTGTACCTCAACCTTCGAAAAGCATCCGTTATACAAGCTATGGCAATACTCCCGAACTCCCGCCCCAGTACTGGGTGGCGTCGAGGTTATCTCGCCAACAACTGCATAAAAGAGATTTTCGATGTCGGCAAAACTCAGGTATTCCAGAATTGCAACGATAAAATTATGATGACAACACCTCGGAGCTCAACTCCCCGGGTCAATGCCACATAATAGACAGGAGGCACCAAGAACAATGTTCTCGTCACAAGACCATCAGAACGATTCCAAGATACCCGCGTGATCCTAAAAATATTTTTAGTGAAATTTGAGGAGAGGAAAGTCAAAACATCTACGTCAGGAGACCTCACCAGAGCGACGAAGGGACTGAGGAGTAAAAAGAATCCTACTCTCCGATATAAATAATCCTAAGACTCAAAACATTTTTCTAGACTCAACAACGCCAGCAAACAATCAAGCAGGGGGCTCCTAAGTCGGGGATGGCTCTGATTACCAACTTGTAACACCCACGATGCGGCTATATCTCTCACGTGTCGAAGCACGACTTAGAGGCATAACCGCATGGTGGTTTTGTCGCAAGAAGGGTCATCTTCACACAATCCCATGTAATGAACAAGAATGGGATAAAGAGTTGGCTTACAATCGCCACTTCACACAATGAACATAAATAAATCATACATCATTCAGAGTACACACATATAGTCCGACTACGGACGAAGCCAAAAGAAAAGAAGATAACCCAACTGCTAGATCTCCGATCGTCCCAACTGGGCTCCACTACTGATCAACATGAAACGATACATAGCAACGACCAAGGTCTTTGTTGAGCTCCCATCTGAGCTCGGTTGCATCACCTGCACTGGTATCATCGGCACCTGCAACTGTTGTGATAGTATCTGGTGAGTCACGAGGACTCAGCAATCTCAAAACCCGCGAGATCAAGACTATTTAAGCTTATGGGTAGGAAGGGGTAATGAGGTGGAGTTGCGGCAAGCACTAAGCAAATATGGTGGCTAACATACGCAAATGAGAGCGAGAAGAGAGCAAACGGAACGGTCGTGAAGCTAGCAATGATCAAGAAGTGATCCTGAACTCCTACTTATGTCAAACATAACCCAAAACCGTGTTCACTTCCCGGACTCCGCCGAAAAGAGACCATCACGGCTACACAAACGGTTGATGCGTTTTAAATCAGATCTGGTGTCAAGTTATCTACAACCGGACATTAACAAATTCCCATCTGCCTATAACCACAGGCACGACTTTCGAAAGATTATACCCTGCAGGGGTGTCCCAACTTAGCCCATGATAAGCTCTCACGGTCAACAAAGGATATTCCTTCTCCCAGGAAGACCCGATCAGACTCGGAACCCAGGTTTACAAGACATTTCGACAATGGTAAAACAAGACCAGCAAAGCCTCCAGCTGTGCCGACAAATCCCGATAGGAGCTGCACATATCTCGTTCTCAGGGCACACCGGATTGTCCAAACTTCCGGTAGGCCAGCCCAGAGTTGCCCCTGGTGGCCACCGGCGGTTGACAGGTTGGACCAACACTCACGACGAGCACTGGCCC
>NC_041391.1:146482676-146513793 GCF_002162155.2 Triticum dicoccoides
GGTAAAATAAAGATGACCCTTAAGTCTACAGAACCCAAGGGAAAAAGGCTTAGGTGGCAAATGGTAAAACCAAGTTTGGGCCTTGCTCGAGGAGTTTTATTCAAAGCGAACTGTCAAGGGGGTCCCATAAATCACCCAACCGCGTAAGGAACGCAAAATCCGGGAACATAACACCGGTATGACAGAAACTAGGGCGGCAAGAGTGGAACAGAACACCAGGCAAAAGGCCGAGTCTTCCACCCTTTACCAAGTATATAGATGCATTAATTAAATAAGAGATATTGTGATATCCCAAAATAATCATGTCCATCATGGAGCAATCTTCAACTTCACCTGCAACTAACAATGCTATAAGAGGGGCTGAGCAAAGCGGTAACATAGCCAAGCAACGGTTTGCTAGGAAGGGTGAAAAGGTTAGAGTCTGACATGGCAACTTGGGAGGCATGGTAAACAAGGGATAGGCAGCACATCATAGCGATAGAACGAAGCAACTAGCAAGCAAAGATAGAAGTGATATCGAGGGTAAAGGTCATCTTGCCTGAAATCCCGATAGGAAGAAGAACGAGTCCATGAAGAAGACAAACGGACGTAGTCGAACGAATCCTCACAACTCCGGAACGAAATCGAAGCTAACGGGAGAAGTAAACCGGAAAGAAGCAAACAATATGGTAAACACACAGGCATAAACATGTCATGATGCACAAACAAGTATGATGCATGTCCGGTTTAAATAGCATGGCATGGCAATATGCACAAACAAAACTACAAGTTAAATGGAGCCCAATATGCAACGAGTTGCATATTGACGGAACACCACATCAATTATTTAGTTCTCTCTCGGTTATGTACCCAACATTATTAAATGTTATTAAACATGGAAAAAGGGGGTGAAGCATATTAAAACTACCTAGCTAGGAAATTTTAAATGAGGCCGGAAACATCGAACAACAATTCTGAAAAGTCCCCATGTCATTTAGTAGTTTAATGCAAACACAATTATAAACATTTAATTGTTGTTATCATGATGCGGATGACATATACAAGTTTTATACAATTTTAATGAAAACATTGACATGAGCATGTTATGAAGCATTTGATCACCATGGCGGAACGAAAACGGGTGCCACGGCGACGAAACAAAAATGGTGCCACGGCAACATATCCGAAAATGATGCCACGGCAACATATCCGAAAATGATGCCACAGCAACATATCGGTTCCGGTAGCTCATGGAGATACCGGTGCAAAAGGAGGCGTGACGTGAGCGAGTCATGCAAGAATGGTGGGGTGCTCCCGATTACCGGGTGTCCCACATGTCGGTGGCATGGCAAAAGAGGGGCATCGTAAGGACAAACGGGCACGGTGCAAACACGAGCATCTCATACAACACACATTCATTCGTTCACGGGCGGTCATCTCAGGGTTATACCTTCGAAGCGTGCGTTTCGGAGCGGTTCGGGTTCGGCGAAGGAAGTAGTCGTTCACGGCCGTAGGGGAAGTAGTTGTTCACGTTCGTCTCGGAGAGGTACTTGACGAATCCAACATCTTCGGGGCGACGGTAGTGGTTAACGGACGTCGTGGGAAGTAGTGGAAGTAGTTGTACACAGCGATGGTAGTTGTACACGTTCGTTTCGTAGATGTCCGGGGTCGTCGGTAGAGGTACTTGGCGGACCATGTAGTCGAACTTGGCGCATCTGAAGGGGTACTTGTACTCGCATCGTCGTGGAAGTAGTCGTTCGGGCTCCCGTGCGAACTTGGTGGTGGTGTACTTGGCGAATCCACGTAGTCGTACACAGGTAGAAGAGGAACTTGATGCATCCAAACGGAGCAACACAAAAGGCCTCCGGTCTTGGCAGCAAGGCATCACAAAAGGGGCTGGCGCGAGCAAGGCAAGGCAGCAGCATGGGCATGGCTGCTACCTGAGGCCAAGGCAGAGGGCGGCCGGGCTGGGAACGGGCGCCGGAGCGATGACAAGCCGAAGGACGGCGAGGAAGAGGGAGCTCCTCTCCCTGGCACGAGGAGGGAGGTGAGAAGGGGCGCAGAGGAGGTCCCCGACGAAGCGTAGCCTGATTCGGCAGCGGCGGCGGGCTCCGGTGGTCGACGGGGATGCGCGAAGGCGGCGTGGCCATGGACGACGGCGAGGAGGGTTGAGGGCGCGGCGCTCCTAGTCGCAGTGACCGGAGGGGCGACGGGGCATGGCGGCACGGCCGTCGGACTTGGCGCATGGGAGGTCGATGAGCGACGGGCGGCGGGGACGCGACCTCGGGGCTCTGCTCCTGCAGGCGGAGGCTGTGGCACTGGAGGTCGAGAAGCGACGGGGAGGAGGCCGCAGGGCAACGCAGAGATGGAGGTGGGGCGCGGGCGACAGGCCATGGCGATGGGGAGACGAGGCGGCAGCGCTACGAGGAGGGGAGGCACCATGGAGGAGGAGAGGAGCGGTCGAGCGAAGAGGCGCGGCTTCCTGGCGCTGGTTGCGGGCGTGCGCGAGGTGAGAGACGAGAGGGAGATGGGGATCGAGAGAGATGAGGGATCGGGCGATGGGGTTTGCGGCGCTGAGGGAGGAGACAAGGGAGAGATGGATCGAGGGGATCGGTTGGGGCTAGGGTTAGAGCAGCGGTTGCGGCTGGGCCTTGGGCCGGCTGGGTTAGAGCTGGGCCTAAGAGGCCGGCTAGGCACTCTTCTCCCTCTCTCTTATATTTTCTTTTAGCGGAAAACAATTAAAGAGAAGAAAAAGAAAGAGAGGGTTAGGGAAAGATAAAAGCGCAAGGGGATAATTTTCCCGGACTCACAAAAATGAGTTTGATCCAAGAAAAATAGGAATGGCCAAGATTGCAAGATGTAAATTCAACTCATTTGAATTAAATTCAAATTATTTGAATAGGAAGTGAGGTTTGGGAAGGTCCAAAAATGTTCGGATTTTTGGTGGAACTCCGGAATATGATGAAAGAAATATTGGCAAGGTTGGAGACCAAGAATTGAGATAACAACGGCATGGGATATTTTGCAAGTGGGTTATGGTTAATTCCAAATAAATGGAATAATTTTATTATAGCTCCCTAATAATAGTAGGAGACTTTGAATATGTTTTAAAGAGAAATCACCATGTGAATATCCCTTGATTTAAATGGATTGAAAAATCCATACAATTTATTTAGAAGAGTTATAAAAATTAATGACATGATGGCATGATGACATGATGCAAAGCAAAAATAAAAGAGCAAGCACAAAAGAAACACACGGCGAAGCTCGGAATAACTGGAAGTCTTCTGGAGCGTTGGTCTCGGGGTGTTACAACGTGCCACCTCCCTCCCCCTCTCTCCAAGTGGTCGTCACAGTGGTCGACGGGGTGGCTTCCCCGGAGATGATCGAGGTCGAGCTCAACCACCTCTACCAACGCCAGTGGGACTGGGTGGTCACCCCCACCGCAGGCCACATCTTCTCCGTCGTCTTCCCCGACTCCATCAGCTACGGATACGCCACCCGAAGTGGTCGGATCACCCTCGCTCTCAACCAGCTCGTCGTCGACATCTCCGAGCCGATCCTTGACGCCCAGGCCGTGGCCGTGCTGGAAACTGCTATGTCTTGAGCTTGCGTTGGTTTTCCTTGAAGAGGAAAGGGTGATGCAGCATAGTAGCGTAAGTATTTCCCTCAGTTTTTGAGAACCAAGGTATCAATCCAGCAGGAGGCTTCTCAACAAGTCCCACGAACCTACACAAACAAACAAAGAACTCGCAACCAACACAACAAAGGGGTTGTCAATCCCTTCACGGCCACTTGCGAAAGTGAGATCTGATAGAGATAATATGATAAGATAAATATATTTTTGGTATTTTATAATATAGATGCAGAAAATAAAGATGCAAATAAAAGTAGATTGGAAGCAAATATGATAAGATATGGACCCGGGGGCCATAGGTTTCACTAGTGGCTTCTCTCAAGAGCATAAGTATTACGGTGGGTGAACAAATTACTGTCGAGCAATTGATAGAAAAGCGAATAATTATGGCGTTATCTAGGCATGATCATGTATATAGGCATCACGTCCGCAACAAGTAGACCGACTCCTGCCTGCATCTACTACTATTACTCCACACATCGACCGCTATCGAGCATGCATCTAGAGTATTAAGTTCATAAGAACAGAATAACGCATTAAGCAAGATGACATGATGTAGAGGGATAAACTCAAGCAATATGATATAAACCCCATCTTTTTATCCTCGATGGCAACAATACAATACGTGTTTTGCAACCCTTTCTGTCACTGGGTAAGGACACCGCAAGATTGAACCCAAAGCTAAGCACTTCTTCCATGGCAAGAAAGATCAATCTAGTAGGCCAAACCAAACCGATAATTCGAAGAGACTTGCAATGATAACTCAATCACATCAAAGAATACAGAGAAGATTCAATTATATTATCCATAGATAAATCTGATCATAAACCCACAATTCATCGGATCTCGACAAACACACCGCAAAAAGAGATTACATCGAATAGATCTCCACAATAGAGGGGGAGAACATTGTATTGAGATACAAAAAGAGAGAAGAAGCCAACTAGCTAATAACTATGGACCCGAAGGTCTGTGGTAAACTACTCACAACTCATCGGAAGGTCTATGGTGTTGATGTAGAAGCCCTCCATGGTGGATTCCCCCTCCGGCAGAACGCCGGCAATGGCTCCAAGATGGGATCTCGCGGATACAGAAGGTTACGGTGGCAGAAATTGTGTTTCGGTTGCTCCCTGGATGTTTTCGAGGTACGTAGGCTTATATAGGGGGAAGAAGTACGTCGGTGGACACCCGAGGGGCCCATGAGATAGGGGCGCGCCCTATAGGGGGGGCCTACCCTCTCATGGAAGCTTCGGCTACTTCTTGACTTGCACTCCAAGTCCTCTGGATCACGTTCGTTCCAAAAATCACGCTCCCGAAGGTTTCATTCCGTTTGGACTCCGTTTGATATTCCTTTTCTTCGAAATACTGAAATAGGCAAAAAAATCACCAATACAGGCTGGACTCTGGTTAGTAGATTAGTCACAAAAATGATATAAATGTGTAAAATAAAGCCCATAAACATCCAAAATAGGTAATATAATAGCATGGAACAATAAAAAATTATAGATACATTGGAGACGTATCAAGCATCCCCAAGCTTAATTCCTGCTCGTCCTCGAGTAGGTAAATGATAAAAAGGAAATTTTTGATGTGGAATGCTACCTAGCATAATTATCAATGTAATTTTCTTTATTGTGGCATGAATATTCAGATCCAAATGATTCAAGATAAAAGCTTATAAAACATAAATATAATAATGCTTCAAAGCATACTAACAAATAATCATGTCCTATCAAAATAGCGTAGCCAAAGAAAGCTTATCCCTACAAAATCATATAGTTAGGCCATGCTTCATTTCTATTACACAAAATACTCCCATCATGTACAACCCCGATGATGAGCCGAGCAATTAGTTCATACTTTTTAATGCGCTTCAGCTTTTTTTCAACTCTTACGCAATACATGAGCGCAAGCCATGGACATAGCACTATGGTGGTCTATTGTGGTGGTTGTAAGGACAAAAAGATGGAGAAGATAGTCTCACATCGACTAGGCATATTAACGGGCTATGGAGATGCCCATCAATAGATATCAATGTGAGTGAGTAGGGATTGCCATGCAACGGATGCACTAGAGCTATAAATGTATGAAAGCTCAACAAAAGAAACTAAGTGGGTGTGCATCCAACTTGCTTGCTCACGAAGACCTAGGGCACTTTGAGAAAGCCCATCATTGGAATATACAAGCCAAGTTCTATAATGAAAAATTCCCACTAGTATATGAAAGTGACAACATAGGAGACTCTCTATCATGAAGATCATGGTGCTATTTTTTTGAAGCACAAGTTGGAAAAAGAGATAGTAGCAATTGTCCCTTCTCTCTTTTTCTCTCATTTTATTTTTTTTCTTTTTCTCCCTTTTTTCTTTCTCTTTTTTTCTTTTTTTTTCTTTCTTTTCTTTTTTTCTTTTCTTTTTTTTCTTTTTTCTTTTTGGTGGGATTCTTTGGCCTCTTTTATTTTTATAAAGTCCGAAGTCTCATCCCGACTTGTGGGGGAATCATAGTCTTCATCATCCTTTCCTCACTGGGACAATGCTCTAATAATGAAGATCATCACACTTTTATTGATTTTAAACTCAAAGCTAGAACAAGATATGACTCTATACGAATGCATCCGGCGGTGTACCGGGATATGCAATGAATCAAGAGCAACATGTATGAAAATTATGAAGGTGGCCTTGCCACAAATACGATGTCAACTACATGATCATGCAAAGAGCAATATGACAATGATGAAACGTGTCATAATAAACGGAATGGTGGAAAGTTGCATGGCAATATATCTCGGAATGGCTATGGAAATGCCATAATAGGTAGATATGGTGGCTGTTTTTAGGAAGGTAAATAATGGGTACATGATACCGGTGAAAGTTGCGCGGTAATAAGAAAAGCTAGCAAAGTGGAAGGATGAGTGTGTGTATATCCATGGACTCACATTAGTCATAAAGAACTCATATACTTATTGCAAAAATCTACTTAGCCCTCAAAGCAAAGTACTATTATGCATGCTCCAAGAGGGATAGATTGGTAGGAAAAATCCATCACTCGTCCCCGACTGCCACTCATAAGGAAGACAATCAAAAGAGCACCTCATGCAACAAATTTGTCACACAACTTTTACTATACGTGCATTCTACGAGACTTGCCAACTTCAACAAAAGTATTTCTCAATTTCATAATTATCCACTAGCATGACCCTAACATTACTACCTTTATATCTCAAAACAATTATCAAGCATCAAATTGATCCTAGTGTTTTAATGCACTTTCTGTGATAGTTTTTATTATACCCAACTTGGATGCTCATCATTCTAAGACCAAATTTGTAACCATGGCAAATACCATGCTGTTCTAAAAGACTCTCAAAATAATATAAATGAAGCATGAGAGACTATCAATTTCTTCCAAATTAATCCACCGTCATGCTCTAAAAGATATAAGTGAAGCACATAGAGCAAAAACTATCAAGCTCAAAAAGATATAAGTGAAGCACATAGAGTATTCTATCAAATCCTAATCAAATAGGCTTCTCCCAAAAGGTGTGTACAGCAAGGATGATTGTGGTAAACTAAAAATCAAAGACTAATATAATACACGACGCTCCAAGCAAAACACATATCATGTGGCGAATAAATATATAGCTCCAAGTAAAGTTACCAATGAACGAAGACGAAAGAGGGGATGCCTTCCGGGTGCATCCCCAAGCTTAGGCTTTTGGCTATCCTTGAATATCTTGGGGTGCCTTGGGCATCCCCAAGCTTAGGCTCTTGCCACTCCTTATTCCATAGTCCATAAAATCTTTACCCAAAACTTGAAAACTTCACAACACAAAACTCAACAGGAAATCTTATAAGCTCCGTTAGTGAAAGAAGACAAAACCACCACATAAGGTACTGTAATGAACTCATTCTTTATTTATTTTGGTGTTAAACCTACTGTATTCCAAGTTCTCTATGGTTCATACCCTTACATACTAGCCATAGATGCATCAAAATAAGCAAACAACACACGAAAAACAGAATCTGTCAAAAACAGAACAGTCTGTAGCAATCTGTAACTAACGCAAAGTTCTGGAACTCTAAAAATCCTACCAAAATAGGACGTCCTAAAAATTTGTTTATTGAACATCAGCAATAAGAATCAACGCAAAATCTCGTTCCTGTGATTTATTGAATTTTTTCTCGAGAGCGCAAAGTTTCTGTTTTTCAGCAGAATCAAATCAACTCATATCATAGGTTATCCTATAGGTTCTACTTGGCACAAACACTAAATAAAACATGAAAACACATCTAAAAAGAAAGTAGAAACAAAATTTATTACTAAACAGAAACAAAAACAAAAAACATTAAGAAAATTGGGTTGCCTCGCAACTAGTGCTATCGTTTAACGCCCCTAGCTAGGCATAAAAGCGAAGATAGATCTAAGTAGTGCCATAATAATAACATAGATCTTGAAAACTCATCTCATATTCTCTACGTTCGGCAGCAATTTTCCTTTGAGGCAAGCAAAAATAATCAAAAGGGCTAAATTTAGTAGGACAAAAGTCCCCAAGATCAATCTCAGGAGGAAAAAGTTCCTCCCTTGGCCCTTCATAATGCACAACTAATTCATCACTAAAAGCATTCTTTTGACAAAATTTCGTGAGCCTATACTCAAGAGAGTATCCTAGCTCATTATTTCGAAGAGAAAAATCATTATTAAGTTCATTAATTCTATCAATCAAGACATTGGTAGGAACCTTTTTTCTAAGGTTTTCATTGAAAGCAACATAGTCAGAAGATTGAAAACGCCTAATTTCCTCTTCATCAAAGAGGACCGCCTCTATGGGAGGACGACCAGCGTCCACCCTATAGTGCGCAAAGATTTCTTTGGCCTCTCTTATTATGAATCTAAACTCATGAGCCAAAAAGATAGTAACAACATGATTAACAGAAGAATGCTCAATATTGGAAAATTCTAGGAAGATTCTCTGTATGCAAGTGAAAGAACATGTGGTGCCCCCATGTTTGGTTTTGGTAATTGATGACAATCTCTATGGACTAATGGTTGTCTTGAGTTATATTTGAAGGATTTGTCTATAGGCTTTTCTTGAAGTCCATGTGTTGGTTTCAAGGAGTTTATGAGTTGACCAAGGTGCTATTAAGGAATTATCCAAAGATTGGTCATGTGAGTGTTGAGCTTATTGCAAGCATGTCTTGAAGAAGAAGATTGTGTGATCATTCATGTTTACCTTCAAGACATCATCCAAATGAAGAGAGTTGGAAAGATTCAAGGTTGATCAAGACTAAGTCAAGAGTGGATCAAGTGATCCCATGGTATGGTAAGAATTGTCCATTGCACTTTGTGTACTAACCCATGGTCTATGTGAGAGTTCTATGTGGGGTTAGGTACGTGTCCATGGGCTTGCGTCAAGAGGAAGATATCATACAACCCATGGAAAGGATGACATCAAGTGGTGATCGTCATCAAGATTGTTGTGTGCAAGTTCAAGTGGAGCATCACGAAGAGATCAAGTGCTTGAAGCTTGCATCCATTGTGGTGTCAATGGACTTGTGAAGATGTGCCGAAGAGTGGCTCACCCATAGTGGAGTATGGGGGAGCAATCATCTAGTCTCCATCGACCCAACGCAATCAAGAAAGGTGGTCCATCTTGAGGAGGACAAGATCGTCATCATCTAGCTCAAGTGGATCATGTGCAAGGCAAAAGTTTGCCCTTGATAGGTTTTCTATTTTACCGATCTCATGGTGGTGGTTGGGAGATCGGGTTATAGGATCGATAGCCTTACTATCAAGGGGGGCTCTCAAGTGAGTAGCTTGATTGTATCATTCGTCGAGAGCTCAAACCATTGCATCCTTGCATCATGTTTCTTGGTCCTTGTTTGTTTATCTTTTTGAGTCTTAGAGCTTATGGTCATCTTGATGACAAGCTTGAGTTCATCAAAAACGGAGTTTGCATGCGTCTTCTATGATGTTTTCGGTGTTGGAGGTTTTACCGGTCTTATCCGAGGAAGGGTTCTCACCATTTTATTTTGGGACTTTTCTCATTTGCTTCTTATTGATTTTTCTATCAAGATTGTCTTAGCCCTTGTCGCTAGCTTTCCAACAAACTTGGTTTCGTTGAATTCGGAGTCCGTTTGCAGAAGTTGTGTCAGTTTTGGTGTTCTGAAAAGGCTGCAACGGTACTACCGCGGACAGGAGCGGAAGTAATTTTTTACTACCGCTCTTGGGAGCGGTACTACTGCTTGGAGCAGTACTACCGCGACTACTTCCGTGGCTACTTCCGCTCGGGACCAAAAACTCGTGTTTCCTCTCTTGTTGGGCTGTTTTGACCGTGCTAAGCGGTAGTACCGCTCCTCCAAGCGGTAGTACCGCTTGTGTACGACCTGGGCACATAACGGTTGGATTCGGGAGGTCCTATAAAAGGGGGTCTTCTTCCCCAATGAACCTTATCCTTTGAGCTCGTGTTCTTCCCCCATTGTTGACCTTCTCCGAGCTTGCTTTCTCTCAATCCCTCCATGGATTCTTGCTAGTTTTTGGGGAAAAGAGAGAGGAGATCTAGATCCACATTTCCACCAATCACTTTCTCCTCTATGTGAGGGGAACCCCTTGGATCTAGATCTTGGAGTTCTTGGTGTTCTCCTTCTTGTTCTTCCTCTCATTTTCTTCCCTAGCATTAGTTGCTTCGGTGGGATTTGAGAGAGAAGGACTTGGGCACTCCGTGTGCCCTTGCCATTGCATTTGGTGCATCGGTTTGAGTTCTCCACGGTGATACGTGGAAGTTACAAGTTGAGAAGCTTATTACTCTTGGGTGCTTGGGCGCCCTAGACGGTTGGTGGTGTTCGGAGCTCAATCATTGTGGTGTAAAGCTCCGGGCAAGCGTCGGGGTTTCCAATTAGGTTGTGGAGATCACCCTGAGCAATTTGACGGGTACCGGTGACCGCCCCCAAGGGTTGCCAAAGTGTACGGGTTCGGTGACCGCCCCCAAGGGTTGCCATTTGTACGGGTTCGGTGACCGCCCCCAAGGGTTGCCATTTGTACGGGTTCGGTGACCGCCCTCAAGGGTCCCTTAGTGGAATCACGCATCTTGCATTGTGCGAGGGCATGAGGAGATTATGGTGGCCCTAGTGGCTTCTTGGGGAGCATTGTGCCTCCACACTGCTCCAAACGGAGATTAGCATCCGCAAGGGTGTGAACTTCGGGATACATCGTCGTCTCCGCGTGCCTCGGTTATCTCTTACCCAAGCTCTTTACTTATGCACTTTACTTTGTGATAGCCATATTGTTTCTTGTCATATATCTTGCTATCACCTAGTAGTTTATGTTGCTTAGCATAAGTTGTTGGTGCACATAGGTGAGCCTAGTTGTTGTAGGTTTTGTGCTTGACAAATTAACCGCTAGTTGCATTTGTTTAAGCCTAAACCATAATTATTTTAAAATGCCTATTCACCCCCCCCCCTCTAGGCAACATCCACGATCTTTCAATTGGTATCAGAGCCTCGTCTCTCTTTATTAGGCTTTACCGCCTAGAGAGTAAAGATGTCGACTAGGGGATTAGGATTCTCTGACACTCTTAGTTTCGATGGCACAAATTTTGATGTTTGGGTAATTCGCATGCTTAACCTCTTTAGGGTCATGGACCCAAATTTAGAGCGTATTGTAGATATGGGTTTTTCTCCTCCAAAGGATCCCCAAAGATTATCTTTAGAGGATGAGAAAAACTCTTATCTCAATGCTCAAGCTTCTAATGTGCGTTTCGATGCTTTGAGAAATGTAGTTATATTTCAACTCATGTCGTTCTGGGATGCTCATGAGTTGTGGACAAAGCTTCAAGATAAATATGGCGTGTCCAAGATTTGTAAGGATGATTGTTCTCCCTCCACCTCCGGCCATGTTGCATTCTCAACTTCTTCTACTTCACCTACATGTGGTTTGCCACAAGGTAATGATATGGTGAGTAGTGTTGGTCATTGCAATGATGATAGTATGCTTATTATGGATGATCCTTCATCACTATCTTATTGCAATGCTCCCTCTTTGGGCTTTAACACTTCGAGCACTCCAAATGTTTCACATGCTTGTGTTGATAATCCTTGCATATCATGTAGAAACTTCTTGACTAGATCTCATGATGATATGCTTGCTATGTCTTGTTGCCATGATAAAAATGCATCTATTTCCTCGGATTGTTGTGCTAACAATGTAGAGGAAACCGAACACTCCATGGAACAAGATGTGGTGTTTAATGGTGCCTCAAGGGATCCTAAATCATCATCTATTGCTTTTTGCCTTATGGCTAGGGCATCAAAGGTATCTCCTACTTTGTACCCCAATATGTCTCTTGATGATGATGTTGAGGATAATGATGAAGAGAATGATAATGTTGCCTCCTTAAAAACTAAGGGGGAAATGATTTTTTAAAGTTCTTCATAAAAATAAAATTGCTCGTTCCAACTTCATGGAAATAATGTCCATTGCCATTTATGGCAAGAAATACATTGAGGAGTTGGAATCTCATCTAGAGAAGCATGAGGTCACCATTGAGAAAATGGAAGCTCATGGGCGTGATTACGCTAATGAGATTGCGGACCTCTCTCAAGCTCTTGAACTTGAACAAACCACCAAGGAATCTCTTGAGGAGACTTTTGCTCTAGAATTATCTAGAGTGAAGGAATCTAATGATAGAGCTCTTGAGGTGGCCAATGTTTTTGAAACTAAAAATGCTAAGCTTGAAGTTGCTCATGCTAGACTCCTTGAGGATTTTGAGCATCTCGAAAATGGCTCAAGGGTCATCAAGGGTGAGCTCATCAAACTCACCGAGTCTCATGCTCAACTTGAAGCTTCTTATTTAAAAGAGCTTGCCAAGTTGCCTTATCCTCTTGTTGTTAATGATGATGCTTGTGCTACTAATTCTATTACTTGTGAAGCATCCATTTTGAAGGAGAATGTTGAGCTACGGGCTCAACTTGAGGTGCTATCTAGCAATTATGGGAAATTGGAAGAAAGTCATGAAAATCTCTCAAGCTCTCATGATGATCTTCTAGTATCCCATAGTGTGTTAAAGATAGCTCATGAGGCTATGATTGCTAAGGTAACATCTAGTCAGCCTCATGTGGACATTAGCACCACTTTTAGTCAAAATGCAATATTGCCTTGTGCTAGTCCTCGTAATTCGTCCATGCATAACATTGGTACATCTTGTGATGAATTGCTTTCCTTGCCTTGTTGCTCTAATGATGAAGATTATACTTCCTCTAGTACTTGTGTTGAGACTAACCATGTAGAGGAAATCAAAGAGCTCAAGGCCCAAGTCACTTCTTTGAAGAAAGACTTGGAAAAGAGTCATGAAGGGAAATCCACACTCAACAATATCTTGAGTGTGCAAAAATCCCCCAATGACAAAGGTGGACTTGGATTCAACTCCAACAAGAAGAAGAAGTCCAAGTTTAACAAGAAGAAGGGCCAAGAACAAGTCAAGAATTCGGCCAATATTGTTTGCTTCAAGTGCAAAATTGAAGGACATCATGTTAGATCTTGCCCATTGAAGAAGAAGGACATTAGTGTCAAGCAACAAGGGAAGAGGCCACAAGTTCAATCTCATGCTCAACCTCAAGTTGAAGAAAGGCCACTTCCCAAGAAGACTCAAGTTAATGCTTCTCTTGTTGAGAAATCCAGTGAGAAGAAAGTGAAGAGTAGACGTTGCAACTTATGTCGTGAGAAAGGTCACGTCGCTTCTTCATGAACTCGTGGTAACTTATCCAACCCAATTATTATTGATGATATCTATTCTCTTGGTATGGATAAGATTGGCAATGTGTTTGCCAAGTTTGTTGGTACTCAAAGTGGTGTCAAGCAAAGAACCATTTGGGTAGCCAAACCTATTGTGACTAACCTCTTAGGACCCAACTTGGTTGGGGACCAACAAGCTCAAACTTGATCAATAGGTGTTGATGGAGGTCATTGGAGACTTGGCTACATTATTAAGAATTAAGGGGACTTCATCATTCTTATTGTCTCAAGCCAAGTCATTCGGATTATCAAGTTTCTATCTTATATCCAATGTTCCTCCTTGCGGTAACTCGTGCTTAAAGTGTCTACATTGATAGTTACTTGCCCCTTTGCATGTTTGGTTTCGTTCCTTGCATGTGTTTGTATATGGTGTGCTTCCAACTTGATTATCTTGAGCAATCAACTATGTGTGTGTTGGTTTGCACATCATGTACATGTGTGTCGTTCGTTGAGCTTTTGTGCATCTTGGTCATATCTTAGTTGGCTCTTGTGAGAGATTAATGGAATATCCCGTTGTGGGGGAGTGATGTGCTTTGTGCAGCTCACAATCCTATAAATGTGTGTACATGAGGAATACCATATAGTATTGATATTACAAGATTATCTAGTCGCTATGTGGTATGTCTTCTCATGTGAAATTCAAATTCTAAATAGTCCATTAATTATCTCTTGTTGGATCATTTAATTGCCTCTTGTCTATCTTTAATTGGTATCACATTATGGGGGAGTAATATGCTATGTGTATATTACTATCCTAGAAAATGTGTACATTTGAGATATTGTCATCTAGAGTTGATATTGTAAATTATCTTGTTCCTAGGTGGCATGTTAGCTCTACAAGTTGCAATTTGCTTTTTTTTTTGGAGTGAAGATGATGTCGGATATCCTTGCTATGTACCACCGGGAATTATTTCCAAATACTTCTTGTCTTTTGACAATTGGTAATCACTTATGTGTGGTAGAATTTAATTGATCATCTTTACATTGGCTTTTGTTTTTATTTGCCTTTTCTCTTGCCAAGGTTTGTGTCAACTCCTGTTGTCTTCCATACCACTTGTGGATCTTGTTAATTCCTTGTTCTTGTCTAGTGTTTTCTAGATATAGTGGAAGTGGTGATCCCACCTTGTGCATTTTGTATTCAAAAGGAAATTCTCTATAATGCACAACTCGTGGGGGAGCTATCCTATTTTCTTTAGAACACTCTTCTTGTGATCCTTATCAAGTGTATGTTGGTGGAAGGCAAGACGTTTTCTTTTGGTACCTTGTGCCATCATGAAACTTTGTTGAGAGCTTGGTTTGTTTGGAACCATCCTCTCTTTGGGAGTTTGACATCTTTAATTTAGTGTGTATCAATGGATATCTCATTCCTTGATGTATCTTTAATGATATCTTCCAAGTGATGATTTAGCCATTTGGTATCCTTTTCACTTAGCATTTCTTTGTCTTTTGGTATCGGTTCTTGAAAGTTTTGAGCATGCATATTTACTTCATGTATTCTACTTGGCATGCTTTCTTTCGTTGACCCAATATATAGGGGAAACTCCACCAAGTCTCAAATTGGATGAGATGTGCATGAAATTCATTTCCATATCTATATGCACATATTTATGTGGAGTTTGTCCTATGTATTGGTGTTTCTAACTATTTGGTCCCAATGAGTTTGGGTACCGTTTAGTTTGTGTTGTTCTTCTAGGAACGGTTGGAGATGCATTGGATGCTCGGCTCACTCACAAGGAAGGTGTTGTCACCATGTGCTTATTGGAGTTAAGCTAGGATGATCAATGAACTACTATCTACCTTCAATTGGTATCTACTACATCCTTCCAATGGTATCTCGGTAACAAGTATCATCATCTACTTCATGCACACATTTCTTGCATCAACCTTGTGTAGGTTGTATCATGGCATGTAATTCATTCTTTCTTGTGATACTTGTTTCCTTTCTCAAAGCATCTCAACGATGATCTCTGTTGGAAATATGCCCTAGAGGCAATAATAAAAGCATTATTATTATATTTCCTTGTTCATGATAATTGTCTTTATTCATGCTATAATTGTGTTATCCGGAAATCGTAATACATGTGTGAATAACAGACACCAACATGTCCCTAGTGAGCCTCTAGTTGACTAGCTCGTTGATCAACAGATAGTCATGGTTTCCTGACTATGGACACTGGATGTCATTGATAACGAGATCACATCATTGGGAGAATGATGTGATGGACAAGACCCAATCCTAAACATAGCACAAGATCGTATAGTTCGTTTGCTAGAGTTTTCCAATGTCAAAGTATCTTTTCCTTAGACCATGAGATCGTGTAACTCCCGGATACTGTAGGAGTGCTTTGGGTATGCCAAACGTCACAACGTAACTGGGTGACTATAAAGGTAGACTACGGGTATCTCCGAAAGTGTCTGTTGGGTGACATGGATCAAGACTGGGATTTGTCACTCCGTATGACGGAGAGGTATCACTGGGCCCACTCGGTAATGCATCATCATAATGAGCTCAGAGTGACCAAGTGTCTGGTCACGGGATCATGCATTACGGTACGAGTAAAGTGACTTGCTGGTAACGAGATTGAACGAGGTATTGGGATACCGACGATCGAATCTCGGGCAAGTAACATATCGATAGACAAAGGGAATAGCGTACGGGATTGATTAAATCCTCGACATCGTGGTTCATCCGATGAGATCATCGTGGAGCATGTGGGAGCCAACATGGGTATCCAGATCCCGCTGTTGGTTATTGACCGGAGAGTCGTCTCGGTCATGTCTGCTTGTCTCCCGAACCCGTAGGGTCTACACACTTAAGGTTCGGTGACGCTAGGGTTATGAAGATATGTATATGCAGAAACCCGAATGTTGTTCGGAGTCCCGGATGAGATCCCGGACATCACGAGGAGTTCCGGAATGGTCCGGAGGTAAAGAATTATATATAGGAAGTGCTATTTCGGGCATCGGGACAAGTTTCGGGGTTATCGGTATTGTACCGGAACCACCGGAAGGGTCCCGGGGGTCCACCGGGTGGGGCCACCTGTCCCGGGGGGCCACATGGGCTGTAGGGGGTGCGCCTTGGCCTAGATGGGCCAAGGGCACCAGCCCCTATAGGCCCATGCGCCTAGGGTTTCCACCATGGAAGAGTCCATGTGATGGAAGGCACCCCTAGGTGCCTTGGGGGGGGAGGGAAACCTCCCCTTAGCCGCCGCCCCCCCTAGTAGATGCCATCTACTAGGGCCGGCGCCCCCCCTAGCACCCCTATATATAGTGGGGGGGAGAGGAGGAATTTCACACCAGCCCCTGGCGCCTCCATCTCCCCCCGTTACGTCTCTCCCTCGTAGTCTCGGCGAAGCCTTGCTGCTGTGACGCCCTGCATCCACCACCACGCCGTCGTGCTGCTGGATCTTCATCAACCTCTCCTTCCCCTTGCTGGATCAAGAAGGAGGAGACGTCTCCCGTCCCGTACGTGTGTTGAACGCGGAGGTGCCGTCCGTTCGGCGCTGGTCATCGGTGATTTGGATCACGTCGAGTACGACTACATCATCACCGTTCTTTTGAACACTTCCGTGCGCGATCTACAAAGGTATGTAGATGCATCTAATCACTCGTTGCTAGATGAACTCCTAGATGATCTTGGTGAAACGAGTAGGAAAATTTTTGTTTTCTGCAACGTTCCCCAACAGTGGCATCATGAGCTAGGTCTATGCGTAGTTCTTCTTGCGCGAGTAGAACACAATTTGTTGTGGGCGTAGATTTGTCAAATTTCTTGCCGTTACTAGTCCTTTCTTGCTTCAGCGGTATTGTGGGATGAAGCGGCCCGGACCAACCTTACACGTACGCTTACGTGAGACCGGTTCCACCGACTAACATGCACTAGTTGCATAAGGTGGCTGGCGGGTGTCTGTCTCTCCTACTTTAGTTGGAGCGGAATCGATGAACAGGGTCCTTATGAAGGGTAAATAGAAGTTGACAAATCACGTTGTGGCTTTAACGTAGGTAAGAAGACGTTCTTGCTAGAACCCTAATTCAGCCACGTAAAACTTGCAACAACAATTAGAGGACGTCTAACTTGTTTTTGCAGCAAGTGGTTTGTGATATGATATGGCCAAAGTTGTGATGAATGATGAATGATCTATATGTGATGTATGAGATGTTCATGCTATTGTAATAGGATTCACGACTTGCATGTCGATGAGTATGACAACCGGCAGGAGCCATAGGAGTTGTCTTTATTCTTTTATATGACCTGCGTGTCATCAAGAAACGCCATGTAAATTACTTTACTTTATTGCTAAACATGTTAGCCATAGTAGTAGAAGTAATAGTTGGCGAGCAACTTCATGGAGACACGATGATGGAGATCATGATGATGGAGATCATGGTGTCAAGCCGGTGACAAGATGATCATGGAGCCCCAAGATGGAGATCAAAGGAGCTATGTGATATTGGCCATATCATGTCACGTTTATTATTTCATTGCATGTGATGTTTATCATGTTTTGCATCTTGTTTACTTAGAACGACTGTAGTAAATAAGATGATCCCTCACAATAATTTCAAGAAGTGTTCCCCCTAACTGTGCACCGTTGCGACAGTTCGCTGTTTCAAAACACCACATGATGATCGGGTGTTTTATTCAGACGTTCACATACAACGGGTGTAAGACAGATTTACACATGCAAACACTTAGGTTGACTTGACGAGCCTAGCATGTACAGACATGGCCTCGGAACACAGAAGACCGAAAGGTCGAGCATGAGTCGTATAGTAGATACGATCAACATGAAGATGTTCACCGATGTTGACTAGTCCGTCTCACGTGATGATCGGACACGGTCTAGTTAACTCGGATCATGTAATACTTAGATGACTGGAGGGATGTCTAATCTAAGTGGGAGTTCACTAATAATTTGATTAGTTGAACTTAATTATCATGAACTTAGTCTAAAATCTTTGCAATATGTCTTGTAGATCAAATGACCAACATAGTCCTCAACTTCAACGCGTTCCTAGAGAAAACTAAGCTGAAAGACGATGGCAGCAACTATACGGACTGGGTCCGGAACCTGAGGATCATCCTCATAGCTGCCAAGAAAGATTATGTCCTACAAGCACCGCTTGGTGACGCACCCGTTCTCCCTGCAGAACAAGATGTTATGAACGCTTAGCAGGCACGTTTCGATGACTACTCCCTCGTTCAGTGCGGCATGCTTTACAGCCTAGAGCCGGGGCTCCAAAAGCGTTTTGAGAGACATGGAGCATATGAGATGTTCGAAGAGCTGAAAATGGTTTTCCAAGCTCATGCCCGGGTCGAGAGATATGAAGTCTTCGACAAATTCTTCAGCTGTAAGATGGAGGAAAACAGTTCTGTCAGTGAGCACATACTCACTATGTCTGGGTTGCATAACCGCTTGACTCAGCTGGGAGTTAATCTCCCGGATGATGCGGTCATTGACAGAATCCTCCAGTCGCTTCCACCAAGCTACAAGAGCTTTGTGATGAACTTCAATATGCAGGGGATGGAAAAGAACATTCCTAAAGTATTTGCTATGCTGAAATCAGCAGAGGTAGAAGTCAGGAAGGAACATCAAGTGTTGATGGTCAATAAAACCACTAAGTTCAAGAAAGGCAAGGGTAAAAAGAACTTCAAGAAGGACGGCAAGGAGGTTGCCACGCCCGGCAAGCAAGCTGCCGGGAAGAAGCCAAAGAATGGACCCAAGCCCGAGACTGAGTGCTTTTATTGCAAGGGAAGCGGTCACTGGAAGCGGAACTGCCCTAAGTACTTAGCGGATAAGAAGGCCGACAAAACAAAAGGTATATGTGATATACATGTAATTGATGTGTACCTTACTAGTGCCCGTAGTAGCTCCTGGGTATTTGATACCGGTGCAGTTGCTCACATTTGTAACTCAAAGCAGGGGCTGCGGAATAAGCGGAAACTGGCAAAGGACGAGGTGACGATGCGCGTCGGGAATGGTTCCAAGGTCAATGTGATCGCCGTCGGCACGCTACCTCTGCATCTCCCTTCGGGATTAGTTTTAAACCTTAATAATTGTTATTTAGTACCAGCTTTGAGCATGAACATTGTATCGGGATCTCGTTTAATTCGAGATGGCTACTCTTTTAAATCTGAGAATAATGGTTGTCCCATTTTTATGAGAGATATGTTTTATGGTCATGCTCCTATGGTGAATGGTTTATTCTTTATGAATCTCGAACGTGATGCTACACATGTTCATAATGTGAGTACCAAAAGAAGTAAGGTTGATAATGATAGTCCCACATACTTGTGGCACTGCCGCCTTGGTCACATAGGTGTCAAACGCATGAAGAAGCTCCATGCTGATGGACTTTTAGAGTCTCTTGATTATGAATCATTTGACACATGCGAACCATGCCTTATGGGTAAAATGACCAAGACTCCGTTCTCAGGAACAATGGAGCGAGCAACCGACTTATTGGAAATCATACATACTGATGTGTGCGGTCCAATGAGTGTTGAGGCTCGCGGTGGCTATCGTTATGTTCTCACCCTCACTGATGATTTAAGTAGGTATGGGTATATCTACTTAATGAAACACAAGTCTGAAACCTTTGAAAAGTTCAAGGAATTTCAGAGTGAGGTTGAAAATCAACGTGACAGGAAAATCAAGTTTCTACGATCAGATCGTGGAGGAGAATACTTGAGTCACGAGTTTGGCACACACTTAAGAAAATGTGGAATAGTTTCACACCTCACGCCGCCTGGAACACCTCAGCGTAATGGTGTGTCCGAACGTCGTAATCGCACTCTATTAGATATGGTGCGATCTATGATGTCTCTTACCGATTTACCGCTATCTTTTTGGGGCTATGCTTTAGAGACTGCCGCATTCACTTTAAATAGGGCTCCATCGAAATCCGTTGAGACGACACCGTATGAATTATGGTTTGGGAAGAAACCTAAGCTGTCGTTTCTAAAAGTTTGGGGATGCGATGCTTATGTCAAGAAACTTCAACCTGAAAAGCTCGAACCCAAGTCGGAAAAATGCGTCTTCATAGGATACCCAAAAGAAACTATTGGGTACACCTTCTACCTCAGATCCGAAGGCAAGATCTTTGTTGCCAAGAATGGGTCCTTTCTGGAGAAAGAGTTTCTCTCGAAAGAAGTAGGTGGGAGGAAAGTAGAGCTTGATGAAGTATTACCTCTTGAACCGGAAAATGGCGCAACTCAAGAAAATGTTCCTGAGGTTCCTGCACCGACTAGAGAGGAAGTTAATGACAATGATCAAGATACTTCTGATCAAGCCCCTACTGAAATTCGAAGGTCCACAAGGACACGTTCCGCACCAGAGTGGTACGGAAACCCTGTCTTGGAAATCATGCTGTTAGACAACGGTGAACCTTCGAACTATGAAGAAGCGATGGCGGGCCCGGATTCCGACAAATGGCTAGAAGCCATGAAATCCGAGATAGGATCCATGTATGAAAACAAAGTATGGACTTTGACTGACTTGCCCGTTGAGCGGCGAGCCATAGAAAATAAATGGATCTTTAAGAAGAAGACAGACGCGGATGGTAATGTGACCATCTAGAAAGCTCGGCTTGTCGCTAAGGGTTATCGACAAGTTCAAGGGGTTGACTACGATGAGACTTTCTCACCGGTAGCGAAGCTGAAGTCCGTCCGAATCATGTTAGCAATTGCCGCATTCTATGATTACGAAATATGGCAAATGGACGTCAAAACGGCATTCCTTAATGGTTTCCTTAAGGAAGAATTGTATATGATGCAGCCGGAAGGTTTTGTCGATCCTAAGAATGCTGACAAAGTGTGCAAGCTCCAACGCTCGATTTATGGGCTGGTGCAAGCATATCGGAGTTGGAACATTCGCTTTGATGAGATGATCAAAGCGTTTGGGTTTACACAGACTTATGGAGAAGCCTGCGTTTACAAGAAAGTGAGTGGGAGCTCTGTAGCATTTCTCATATTATATGTAGATGACATACTGTTGATGGGAAATGATATAGAACTCTTGGACAGCATCAAGGCCTACTTGAATAAAAGTTTTTCAATGAAGGACCTTGGAGAAGCTGCTTATATATTAGGCATCAAAATCTATAGAGATAGATCGAGACGCCTCATAGGTCTTTCACAAAGCACATACCTTGATAAGATATTGAAGAAGTTCAATATGGATCAATCCAAGAAGGGGTTCTTGCCTGTGTTACAAGGTGTGAAATTGAGCTCAGCTCAATGTCCGACCACGGCAGAAGATATAGAAGAGATGAGCGTCATCCCCTATGCCTCAGCCATAGGTTCTATTATGTATGCCATGCTGTGTACCAGACCCGATGTTGACCTTGCCGTCAGTTTGGTAGGAAGGTACCAAAGTAATCCCGGCAAGGAACACTGGACAGCGGTCAAGAATATCCTGAAGTACCTGAAAAGGACTAAGGAAATGTTTCTCGTTTATGGAGGTGATGAAGAGCTCGTCGTAAAGGGTTACGTCGACGCTAGCTTCGACACAGATCTGGATGACTCTAAGTCACAAACCGGATACGTGTATATTTTGAATGGTGGGGTAGTAAGCTGGTGCAGTTGCAAGCAAAGCGTCGTGGCGGGATCTACATGTGAAGCGGAGTACATGGCAGCCTCGGAGGCAGCACATGAAGCAATATGGGTGAAGGAGTTCATCACCGACCTAGGAGTCATACCCAATGCGTCGGGGCCGATCAAGCTCTTCTGTGACAACACTGGAGCTATTGCACTTGCCAAGGAGCCCAGGTTTCACAAGAAGACAAGGCACATCAAGCGTCGCTTCAACTCCATTCGTGAAAATGTTCAAGATGGAGACATAGAGATTTGTAAAGTACATACGGACCTGAATGTAGCAGATCCGTTGACTAAACCTCTCCCTAGAGAAAAACATGATCAACACCAGAATTTCATGGGTGTTCGATTCATCACAATGTAACTAGATTATTGACTCTAGTGCAAGTGGGAGACTGTTGGAAATATGCCCTAGAGGCAATAATAAAAGCATTATTATTATATTTCCTTGTTCATGATAATTGTCTTTATTCATGCTATAATTGTGTTATCCGGAAATCGTAATACATGTGTGAATAACAGACACCAACATGTCCCTAGTGAGCCTCTAGTTGACTAGCTCGTTGATCAACAGATAGTCATGGTTTCCTGACTATGGACACTGGATGTCATTGATAACGAGATCACATCATTGGGAGAATGATGTGATGGACAAGTCCCAATCCTAAACATAGCACAAGATCGTATAGTTCGTTTGCTAGAGTTTTCCAATGTCAAAGTATCTTTTCCTTAGACCATGAGATCGTGTAACTCCCGGATACTGTAGGAGTGCTTTGGGTATGCCAAACGTCACAACGTAACTGGGTGACTATAAAGGTAGACTACGGGTATCTCCGAAAGTGTCTGTTGGGTGACATGGATCAAGACTGGGATTTGTCACTCCGTATGACGGAGAGGTATCACTGGGCCCACTCGGTAATGCATCATCATAATGAGCTCAGAGTGACCAAGTGTCTGGTCACGGGATCATGCATTACGGTACGAGTAAAGTGACTTGCCGGTAACGAGATTGAACGAGGTATTGGGATACCGACGATCGAATCTCGGGCAAGTAACATATCGATAGACAAAGGGAATAGCGTACGGGATTGATTGAATCCTCGACATCGTGGTTCATCCGATGAGATCATCGTGGAGCATGTGGGAGCCAACATGGGTATCTAGATCCCGCTGTTGGTTATTGACCGGAGAGTCGTCTCGGTCATGTCTGCTTGTCTCCCGAACCCGTAGGGTCTACACACTTAAGGTTCGGTGACGCTAGGGTTATGAAGATATGTATATGCAGAAACCCGAATGTTGTTCGGAGTCCCGGATGAGATCCCGGACGTCACGAGGAGTTCCGGAATGGTCCGGAGGTAAAGAATTATATATAGGAAGTGCTATTTCGGGCATCGGGACAAGTTTCGGGGTTATCGGTATTGTACCGGGACCACCGGAAGGGTCCCGGGGGTCCACCGGGTGGGGCCACCTGTCCCGGGGGGCCACATGGGCTGTAGGGGGTGCGCCTTGGCCTAGATGGGCCAAGGGCACCAGCCCCTATAGGCCCATGCGCCTAGGGTTTCCACCATGGAAGAGTCCATGTGATGGAAGGCACCCTAGGTGCCTTGGGGGGGAGGGAAACCTCCCCTTAGCCGCCCCCCCCCCCTAGTAGATGCCATCTACTAGGGCCGGCGCCCCCCTGGCACCCCTATATATAGTGGGGGGGAGAGGAGGAATTTCACACCAGCCCCTGGCGCCTCCATCTCCCCCCCTTACGTCTCTCCCTCGTAGTCTCGGCGAAGCCCTGCTGCTGTGACGCCCTGCATCCACCACCACGCCGTCGTGCTGCTGGATCTTCATCAACCTCTCCTTCCCCTTGCTGGATCAAGAAGGAGGAGACGTCTCCCGTCCCGTACGTGTGTTGAACGCGGAGGTGCCATCCGTTCGGCGCTGGTCATCGGTGATTTGGATCACGTCGAGTACGACTACATCATCACCGTTCTTTTGAACGCTTCCGTGCGCGATCTACAAAGGTATGTAGATGCATCTAATCACTCTTTGCTAGATGAACTCCTAGATGATCTTGGTGAAACGAGTAGGAAAATTTTTGTTTTCTGCAACGTTCCCCAACAATCTCATGTTGCTAGTTGTGATGTCTTTGATGGTTGTGTGGTAGGAATTCATTTATATACAATAAGACCATATCTAGCCATGTGCTATGCTTCCAAGCAAATATCTTATTGGTATATGTATGACTTCCTTTTGGATATCTTATTCCTTCATGTTGTAACTATGTCGGGTGTACACCCTTCTTTATAGACATATATCATCATGATTTCGTCTACCTAGAACCTTATATACCTGAGAGAAATTACATCTCTAGATGATATCCTTTCTTTCACGTCCACCTTGTCTTTCTTTTGTTATTTCTTTGGTGGCTCCGTGAAAGATCTTGTCTTGAGTGCGGGTCTTATCTCGTTGCATCTTGATGCACTCTTTTGTGGTGAAGATCTTTTTCCTCATGCTTGTCTTGACGAGGCCTTTGCCATCTTAATTAGTATCCCTCGTCTTGATGAGGCTTTCATTTTATATCTTCACCATGGGTTGTCACAAGCATAGGTTCTTTATATGCTTATTAGTGAGCTTGTGAACCCGTTTGCTAGTTGTGTGTGGGAATGACATGCCTTGCACCGTGTATCTCATTCTTTCAAGACTATTTTGATGCTTAATGCTCATCCGTACATTAGTCTTCTCAAGTGCATTGCATTGACTCACACACATCGGTTTTGGTTGAGCCTATTCTTAGTTGCCTCTATTACATGTTGCTCAACCATGTGCTTGTTGCAAGTGCTAGGCTTTTTCTCCTATTTTCCCACTTGCACTTGTTGTAAGTTTCTATTGATTTTGGGGGAGCTATGATCCTATTTTGTGCACTTTGTATCCAATTACAAAACATTCTTATTTGTGCACAAATCATGAGGAGCTTCTCTAGTTTCTTTAGAACACTCCTCGTCTCATATCATAATATCCTTCATTCATGTGGCTCATAGGATCTTTGGTCTAGTGGGTTCAATTGATATCCTTTGATTGCTTGATTCAATTGGTATCTTTTGATTGCTTGATTGCTTGTTTCTCTCTTTGTTATGTCTTTGTGGCATATCATTCTTTTGCAATATTTGGGCCTCAATATAGTTTGCGTTCCTCCAAGTATTTACCGTTGGATATGTGTATTGCATTCCACTCTCTTGTTGAGAAATACACAATTTATGGAAGACCACAACTTATATTGGTCTTCTTAGCTTTTCGCCCATTTTGGCAATCGATGCCAATGGGGGAGAAGTTTCAGAGAGTTTTATGGAGAAGTTTAGAGAGTTATCTCCTCTTGCTTTGGTTTTGTTGCTTAGCATTTGCATCTCATACGCATGCACTATTGGTTGTTGCATTGCATAGTGAAGCATAATTCCTTATATAAACTCTCTTGAAAGTGATTGTCATCAATTACCAAAATGGGGGAGATTGAAAGAACATGTGGTGCCCCCATGTTTGGTTTTGGTAATTGATGACAATCTCTATGGACTAATGGTTGTCTTGAGTTATATTTGAAGGATTTGTCTATAGGCTTTTCTTGAAGTCCATGTGTTGGTTTCAAGGAGTTTATGAGTTGACCAAGGTGCTATTAAGGAATTATCCAAAGATTGGTCATGCGAGTGTTGAGCTTATTGCAAGCATGTCTTGAAGAAGAAGATTGTGTGATCATTCATGTTTACCTTCAAGACATCATCCAAATGAAGAGAGTTGGAAAAATTCAAGGTTGATCAAGACTAAGTCAAGAGTGGATCAAGTGATCCCATGGTATGGTAAGAATTGTCCATTGCACTCTGTGTACTAACCCATGGTCTATGTGAGAGTTCTATGTGGGGTTAGGTACGTGTCCATGGGCTTGTGTCAAGAGGAAGATATCATACAACCCATGGAAAGGATGACATCAAGTGGTGATCATCATCAAGATTGTTGTGTGCAAGTTCAAGTGGAGCATCACGAAGAGATCAAGTGCTTGAAGCTTGCCATCCATTGTGGTGTCAATGGACTTGTGAAGATGTGCCGAAGAGTGGCTCACCCATAGTGGAGTATGGGGGAGCAATCATCTAGTCTCCATCGACCCAATGCAATCAAGAAAGGTGGTCCATCTTGAGGAGGACAAGATCGTCATCATCTAGCTCAAGTGGATCATGTGCAAGGCAAAGGTTTGCCCTTGATAGGTTTTCTATTTTACCGGTCTCATGGTGGTAGTTGGGAGATCGGGTTATAGGATCGATAGCCATACTATCAAGGGGGGCTCTCAAGTGAGTAGCTTGATCGTATCGTTCGTCGAGAGCTCAAACCATTGCATCCTTGCATCATATTTCTTGGTTCTTGTTTGGTTATCTTTTTTAGTCTTAGAGCTTATGGTCATCTTGATGACAAGCTTGAGTTCATCGAAAACGGAGTTTGCACGCGTCTCCTATGATGTTTTCGGTGTTGGAGGTTTTATCGGTCTTATCCGAGGAAGGGTTCTCACCATTTTATTTTGGGCCTTTTCTCATTTGCTTCTTATTGATTCTTCTATCAATATTGTGTTAGCCCTTGTCGCTAGCTTTCCAACAAACTTGGTTTCGTTGAATTCGGAGTCCGTTTGCAGAAGTTGTATCAGTTTTGGTGTTCTGAAAAGGCTGCAACGGTACTACCGCGGACAGGAGCGGAAGTAATTTTTTACTACCGCTCTTGGGAGCGGTACTACCGCTTGGAGCAGTACTACCGCGGCTACTTCCGCTCGGGACCAAAAACTCGTGTTTCCTCTATCGTTGGGCTATTTTGACCGTGCCAAGCGGTAGTACCGCTCCTCCAAGCGGTAGTACCGGTTGTGCACGACCTGAGCACATAACGGTTGGATTCGGGAGGTCCTATAAAAGGGGGTCTTCTTCCCCAATGAACCTTATCCTTTGAGCTCTTGTTCTTCCCCCATTGTTGACCTTCTCCGAGCTTGCTTTCTCTCAATCCCTCCATGGATTCTTGCTAATTTTTGGGGAAAAGAGAGAGGAGATCTAGATCCACATTTCCACCAATCACTTTCTCCTCTATGTGAGGGGAACCCCTTGGATCTAGATCTTGGAGTTCTTGGTGTTCTCCTTCTTGTTCTTCCTCTCATTTTCCTCCCTAGCATTAGTTGCTTCGGTGGGATTTGAGAGAGAAGGACTTGGGCACTCCGTGTGCCCTTGCCATTGCAGTTGGTGCATCGGTTTGAGTTCTCCACGGTGATACGTGAAAGTTACAAGTTGAGAAGCTTATTACTCTTGGGTGCTTGGTACCCTTGAGCTTGTTCCTCTTGGGTGGCTTGGGCGCCCTAGACGGTTGGTGGTGTTCGGAGCTCAATCATTGTGGTGTAAAGCTCCGGGCAAGCGTCGGGGTCTCCAATTAGGTTGTGGAGATCGCCCCGAGCAATTTGACGGGTACCGGTGACCGCTCCCAAGGGTTGCCAAAGTGTACGGGTTCGGTGACCGCCCCCAAGGGTTGCCATTTGTACGGATTCGGTGACCGCCCCCAAGGGTTGCCATTTGTACGGGTTCGGTGACCGCCCTCAAGGGTCCCTTAGTGGAATCACGGCATCTTGCATTGTGCGAGGGCGTGAGGAGATTACGGTGGCCCTAGTGGCTTCTTGGGGAGCATTGTGCCTCCACACCGCTCCGAACGGAGATTAGCATCCGCAAGGGTGTGAACTTCGGGATACATCGTCGTCTCCGCGTGCCTCGGTTATCTCTTACCCGAGCTCTTTACTTATGCACTTTACTTTGTGATAGCCATATTGTTTCTTGTCATATATCTTGCTATCACCTAGTAGTTTATGTTGCTTAGCATAAGTTGTTGGTGCACATAGGTGAGCCTAGTTGTTGTAGGTTTTGTGCTTGACAAATTAACCGCTAGTTTTATTCCGCATTTGTTCAAGCCTAAACCATAATTATTTTAAAACGCCTATTCACCCCCCCCCCTCTAGGCGACATCCACGATCTTTCAGCAAGGATGCATATGCATAAATTGTCTTTCAAGCTCAACTACAAGCATAGCGATAGCATCCACAAGGCTACTAGTTTTATGAAGAATAGAATCACCCATGGAAGGTAAAGCACCGACGCAAGAAATCCTCAATAACACTTTTTCCAATAATCTTACCGCTACCGATTCGAAAGTTTTTACTATGCAAAATAGGGGGTTCTTCAGCTGGAGCTTCAGAATTTTCCATGTTATCATTATTGTCCATATCGATGATAATCTCCCCAGTTTCAGACATAACGGCAAACAAAAAGCCAGGAAGGAAAAGGCAAGCGAAAAAGAGAGGAGATTGGGAAAGAGAGGGCGAATAAAACGGCAAGGGTGAAGTGGGGGAGAAGAAAACGAGAGGCAAATGGAAAATAATGTAAATGCAAGGGAGATGAGTTTGTGATGGGTACTTGGTATGTCTTGACTTGAGCGAAGACCTCCCCGGCAACGGCGCCAGAAATCCTTCTTGCTACGTCTTGAGCTTGCGTTGGTTTTCCTTGCAGAGGAAAGGGTGATGCAGCACAGTAGCGTAAGTATTTCCCTCAGTTTTTGAGAACCAAGGTATCAATCCAGTAGGAGGCTTCTCAACAAGTCCCACGAACCTACACAAACAAACAAAGAACTCGCAACCAACGCGACAAAGGGGTTGTCAATCCCTTCACGGCCACTTGCGAAAGTGAGATCTGATAGAGATAATATGATAAGATAAATATATTTTTGGTATTTTATAATATAGATGCAGAAAATAAAGATGAAAATAAAAGTAGATTGGAAGCAAATATGATAAGAGATAGACCCGGGGGCCATAGGTTTCACTAGTGGCTTCTCTCAAGAGCATAAGTATTACGGTGGGTGAACAAATTACTGTCGAGCAATTGATAGAAAAGCGAATAATTATGACGTTATCTAGGCATGATCATGTATATAGGCATCACGTCCGTAACAAGTTGACCGACTCTTGCCTGCATCTACTACTATTACTCCACACATCGACCGCTATCCAACATGCATCTAGAGTATTAAGTTCATAAGAACAAAGTAACGCATTAAGCAAGATGACATGATGTAGAGGGATAAAATCAAGCAATATGATATAAACCCCATCTTTTTATCCTCAATGGCAACAATACAATACGTGTCTTGCAACCTTTTCTGTCACTGGGTAAGAACACCGCAAGATTGAACCCAAAGCTAAGCACTTCTCCCATGGCAAGAAAGATCAATCTAGTAGGCCAAACCAAACCGATAATTCAAAGAGACTTGCAAAGATAACTCAATCACATAAAAGAATTCAGAGAAGATTCAATTATTATCCATAGATAAATCTGATCATAAACCCACAATTCATCGGATCTCGACAAACACACCGCAAAAAGAGATTACATCGAATAGATCTCCACAAGAGAGGGGGAAAACATTGTATTGAGATCCAAAAAGAGAGAAGAAGCCAACTAGCTAATAACTATGGACCCGAAGGTCTGTGGTAAACTACTCACAACTCATCGGAAGGGCTATGGTGTTGATGTAGAAGCCCTCCGTGGTGGATTCCCCCTCCGGCAGAACGCCGACGACGGCTCCAAGATGGGATCTCTCGAATACAGAAGGTTACGGTGGTGGAAATTTTGTTTCGGTTGCTCCGTGGATGTTTTCGGGGTACGTAGGCTTATATAGGAGGAAGAAGTACATCGGTGGACGCCCGAGGGGCCCACTTGACAGGGGGGTGCAGCTTATGGGGGGGGGTACCCTCTCGTGGAAGCTTCGGCTGCTTCTTGACTTGCACTCCAAGTCCTCTCGATCACGTTCGTTCCAAAAATCACGCTCCCGAAGGTTTCATTCCGTTTGGACTCCGTTTGATATTCCTTTTCTTCGAAATACTGAAATAGGCAAAAAAACAGCAATACGGGCTGGGCCTACGTTAGTAGGTTAGTCCCAAAAATGATATAAATGTGTAAAATAAAGCCCATAAACATCCAAATCAGGTAATATAATAGCATGGAACAATAAAAAATTATAGATACGTTGGAGACGTATCAGACACCGCCTGGATTCTCGTGGCCGGCCTCCCGGACATTGCCCGGTCTGAGCTCGTCATCCGTCAGATGTCCCGGATCCTTGGCAAGGCGGTGGTCGTGGACGAGCTCTCTCTCCTAAAGGAGGAGGAGGTCTGGGTCAAGGTCAAGTGCCTCGACTCTTCCAAGCTCCGTGCTACCATCCGAGTGTTTTTCAACGACCAGGGCTTCGACTTCAGGATCTCCCTCGAGCCGCCCAACCACGTCGGCCGCTCCCTCTCCTCTGACGGTGGGCTCCCTGGCGGCAACGCGGGGGGCGATGGAGACTACCGCGGTCGTCACCGAGCTCGCTCCCACCGGTCGGAGGAGGACGGGGGTTTGGAGGACTCCCACTCCCACTCCCCGTCCCCCTCCCCCCTCCTCCTGCCGCTGGTGGGCGGTGCCGGCAGGCTGCCCCCAGCTCGCTTCTCGACGGCCCGTCGGACTCCTCGGCTACTTCTCCCGCGGACAGCGACATCTCCAGTGTTGGCCTGGTCGTCTGCCCGGCATCCTCCCCGCGCTCTCCTGCTCCTCCCTCTCCTGTCGCACGGGCCCAGGAGCCGGATCTTCCCCCGACATCGTCTGTGCCGACGTCATCTCCGGTTCCCGCCCTGCTCCTGCCGGCCCCGATGCCGGACCCCGAGGAGACCGTGCCGGCCCTGTCTCCTCTGGCTGCGCCCCCGGTGCCTGGTCTGCCCCCCCCGGCCGTGCTCTCCCCTGCTCTGCTGCCGACCCGGGTGGTGCCGGCCGTGCCTATCGCCGCCCCTGCTCCTCCTCTGATGTGCTCGTCCCCGACCTCGACCCTGACCCCGGTGCTCCTTGTGTGCGATGGACCTGCTTCACCGGCTCCGCCTGCGCCGGACCTCGAGGCGGATGGGGAGGCCCGTGTGACCACCCCGCTGGCCGCCCCCCCCCCTCCGTGCTCCTCCCGCACTCGCCGAGGGCGCTTGACCTCCTCCTTGGTGACCGCGTCTCGCCGGAGCGCTCGGCTGGACGCTGCTCACCCCGAGGGTAGTCCGGCTCTGC